>NC_064920.1:200644622-200952872 GCF_023897955.1 Schistocerca gregaria | reverse complement strand
CGTTGGGATCCAGCACGGCGTTCCCTATTACCCTCCTGAACCCACCGATTCCATATTCTGCTAACAGTCATTGGATCTCGACCAACGCGAACAGCAATGTCGCGATACGATAAACCGCAATCGCGATAGGCTACAATCCGACCTTTATCAAAGTCGGAAACGTGATGGTACGCATTTCTCCTCCTTACACGAGGCACCACAACAACGTTTCACCAGACAACGCCGATCAATTGCTGTTCGTGTATGAGAAATCGGTTGGAAACTTTCCTCGTGTCAGCAAGTTATAGGTGTCGCCACCGGCGCCAACCTTGTGTGACTGCTCTGAAAAGCTAATCATTTGCATATCACAGCATCTTCTTCCTGTCGGTTAAATTACGCGTCTGTAGCACGTCATCTTGGTGGTGTAGCAATTTTAATGGACAGTAGTGTAGCTAAGTACACAGATTAAGTTTAAAAAGGAACAGGGGGCTAAGAAACTTGATGTTGTTCTGCAAGTGTGTGCGACCGTTTCGTTCCATCGCGGTTTCTGTCACTGGCTGCGGATATTCTACTGTATTCTGTATTGGGTCAGATGGAGGCACAAGCGCCAGTGCTCAGTCTGTATCTCGAGCGTCAGTACTGGTGACGCAGGCTGAGATAGGCTGGGGTCACCGCAGGGCCCGCCAGAGGCCGGCTCCGTGCGCAGACAGCGCGTCGCCAGGGGCTTCGGGCCAACGGCCATCGTGCAATCTGCACGGCTTGTCAGACTCACGAATATTGCGCTGCTGTTGTTGTTGTTGTTGCTGCTGCTGTGCCTTCAGTGACGGGACAACCGGCTGCTTTTAACAAACGACTGGACAATCAGCCGTTTTTTTTTATTCTGTCGCTTTTTCCAGTCGAATGAAACAAACGAATATAAGTAGACTCTGCACGGCGTCTGCTGTGTGAATTTTTTAACTCAATCTGCGGTTTGAGTGGTTTCATTTAATGTGAGACAAACGACTGACATAAGTCCTTGTCGGTTACGTCAGTTATATGACTTTTTTCACTCAGTTCTCGAGTATTTATGGTATCATATAAATAGGTTACATAAAACAGCAACCAGTCCCTTTTTGAATAATTATATTTTATTCCATGAACAGGTTTTCGAACCTTTTCAGGTTCTTCTTCAGATGGTTTCTGGAGGTTACATTATTATTTCTAGCGTAATGCTGGGTGCTGGTTCTGTGACAACAGGATTTACTGTATCGCCATACATTGTTATCTGTCGATATGTATGTAAATTTAGTTTTTTACTTACTGCGCCAGTATGAGAAAAGAGCCGCCCATACTGTTTAATAGTGAGTTTAACAATTGTTTTTGATTGGAGTTGTTTTAATTAAATTTATTATGATCAAGGTTATTATTTCGTGTTGTCCACAGCGAACGTAATTTTCTCGTAAACGAAAAAGTCAAATCTGTTTCCACACATGGTGTTTTAAATATTATAGATAAATTTTTATTTATTATGGTTTTCATTAAGGTCCGGACCCTTACCATTCCACCACCTAGCTCCCTACTATTTCATTTACGTATTGAATGTACAGTATCTGCAACATCTGTGAGCGTGACACTTCACTTTCAAGTAAAAGCACTGTTCACAAACACGGACGAAAAACTGAACTAAAAGTTACTTCCACTTTTATAGTACTGTCGCCCTCAGTTGCTTGTAATATTATGGTATGTTGATAAGTAGTACTTTGGGTCTGTCTAATCATAACTAAATAAAATACAACTTTTGTGACAAGCGGTTTTGGTCTCTAATCTTTGCAAAGCATCTTCAGTAGCCTAGAATACGTACATATTTTTGTTTGTATTATTTAGTTCACATTTAGGATGTTGTATATTGAGGTTATAAAAAGTTCTGGCATTTTTTTATTTTCTATGACGTACTAATAATTTAAAATTCCACTTGCAACTTTCGTGGATGCTGATCTACATGTCTTCTTTTTTCTTCGGGACAAATTATCTTCGTCTGTTACCGTAATTTCATTTTCAAAGAACTGAATACTCGTTTTGCTGTTATGTTTTGAATGGAGTTGCCAGTTGCCGAGAATCCTATTGCCATGTACTGAATGTGTTTTTGCACCACTGGTCTCTCTCTCTTTCTCTCTCTCTCTCTCTCTCTCTCTCTCTCTCTCTCTCTCTCTCTCTGTCTCTCTCTCTCTCTCTCTGTCTCTCTCCCTGCCTCTCTGTCTCTCTCACTCACTCACTCACACAGACACAGATATCACTTTCAATAGTCGGCAATAACATTTGGTATTTGAAACACCATCCAAAACATAACATCAAAACGAGTGCCCACTTCCTACTGCTGTGAAAACAAAATTTCAAATAGTAGTAAGCAGATGAAGAACAGCTGTAAGGAAAAAGAAAACAGGTAGATCAGCATCCACGAAATCAGTAAGTAGAACTTTAATTTATTAGTGCATAATAGAAACGTAAAAAATGGCAAAACTGTTTACAACCTTAGTATACAAAGTCGTAAATGTTAACTAAATACACTGACGGAAAATAATCGCAATACAAAAACAAAATTAAGTAGAGTAATGACTTTTCGGGAATACATTTGCGTAGGTAACATATTTAACTGATTAACATAGCAAGACCGCATGCTAATGTAAGCGCGAGATAAGCCATATCGGAATGCTAGTACATTAATAACAGGTGTAACCACCAGAATCGAACGGCCTTGCCGCAATGGTAACATCGGTTCCCGTCAGATGACCGAAGTTGGGGGCTGTTGGCCTGGGCTAATACTTGGATGGGTGACCATCTGGTTTGCCGAGCGCTGTTGGCAAACGGGTACACTGAGTCCTTGTGAGGCAAATTGAGAAGCGGTGGCTCCGGTCTCGTAAAGTGACATGCGGCTCCGAGAACTGTGTGCTTACCACATGATCCTCCATACTCGCATCCAGTGACGCCTGTGGGCTGAGGATGACACGACGGCCAGTCTGCACTGTTGGACCTCTTCGGGAGGAGTTTTAGTAACCGCCAGAAAGCTGAATGCAAGCCTGTAGATGTGCATGCATTGCGTTGTACAGATGTCGGATGTCAGTTGGGGGATAGAGTTCCATGCCTGTTGCACTTGGTAGTCAGTTCAGAGACGGTTAACGCTATTTGTGGATGACGTTGGAGTTGTCTTCCGACGTCTCGACTGGAGACAAATCTGGTGATCGAACAGGCCAGTGCAACATGCCGACGCACTCTAGCATGGTGGGTTACAATAGCGGTACATGGGCGACCGTTTTCCTGTTGAAAAAGATCTCTGGTGTGCTGTTCGTGAATGGCATGGCAACAGATCGAATCAGCAGATGGACGGGCAGATTTGCAGTCAGGGTGCGCGGGATAACCTGTAGTCATACGAAATCGCACCCCAGGCCACAACTCCATTTGTAGGTCCAGTGTGTTTAGCACGCAGACAGGTTGGTTGCAAGCTCTCAACCGATCTCCTTCTAAGTAACACACGGCCATCATGGAACCGAGACAGAACCAGCTATCATCAGAAAACACAACAGACATCCACCCTGCCCTCCAATGAGCTCTAGCTTGACACCACTGAAGTCGCAAATGGCGGTAGTTTGGGGTCGGTGGAACTCACGCTACAGGACACCTGGCCGGAGCTGTCCTTGAAGTAACCGATTGGTAATACTTCGTTGAGTCACTGTGGTGCCAAGTGGTGCTCAAATTGCTGCTGCAGATGCAGTACGATGCACCAGAGCCATAACCCGAACACGATGATCTTCCCTCTGGGTAGTGCCACGTGGCCGTCCTGAGCCTGGTCTACATTCTTGTGACCACCGCCGCCAGCAATCGTATACTGAGGCTATATTCCTGGCAGGTCTCGTAGCGCTGTTACACGACCTCCTTCAAATATGTTGATACTGCGTGCTGCCCGCAGCTCGTGGTCTTGCGGTAGCGTTCTAGCTTCCCGCGCACGGGGTCCCGGCTTCGATTCCCGGCGGGGCCAGGGATTTTATCTGCCTCGTGATGACTGGGAGTTGTGTGTCCTTCATTATCATTTTATTCCCATCGACAAGCAAGTCGCCGAAGTGGCGTCAACTCGAAAGACTTGCACCAGGCGAACGGTCTATACGACGGGAGGCCCTAGCCAAACGGCATTTCCATTTCCAATGGCGTGCTTGTCACCTTAAAGGCATTCTTCACTACATCAATTCACCATGTCCAATCTCAAAGGTACCTAACTCTCAAGACCGTTGTAGCGACTATTAAACAAATGTGATTTGCATCCTCATAGTGGTGGGTAAAATATTCCGGAGGTAAAATAGTCCCCATTCGGAGTGGGGACTACTCAGGAGGATGTAGTTATCAGGAGAAAGAAAACTGGCGTTCTACGGATCGGAGCGTGGGATGTCAGATGCCTTAATCGAGCGGTAGGTTAGAAAATTTAAAAACGGAAATAGATAGGTTAAAGTTAGATATAGTAGGAATTAGTGACGTTCGCTGGCAGGAGGAAGAAGACTTTTGGTCAGGTGAATATAGGGTTACAAATACAAAATCAAATAGGGGTAATGCAGGAGTCGGTTTAATAATGAATAAAAAAATAGAAGTGCAGCTAAGCTACTACACACAGCATAGTGAACGCATTACTGTGGCCAAGATAGACACGAAGCCTACGCCTACTACAGTAGTAGATGATGAAGAAGTTGATGAAATGTATGATGAGATAAAAGAAATTATTCAGGTAGTGAAGGGAGATGAAAATTTAATAGTCATGGGTGACTGGAATTCGACAGTAGGAAAAGGGAGAGAAGGAAACGTAGTAGGTAAATATGGATTGGGGCTAAGAATCATGAAAGAAGGTTGTATAAATGGAAGAACCCTGGAGATACTAAAATGTTTCAGATAGATTATATAATGGTAAGACAGAGATTTAGGAACCAGATTTTAAATTGTAATACATTTCCAGGGGCAGATGTGGATCCTGACCACAATCTATTGGTTATGAACTGTAGATTAAAACTGAAGAAACTGCAAAATGGTGGGAATTTAAGATGGGTCATGGATAAACTAAAAGAACCAGAGGTTGTACAGAGTTTCAGGGAGAGCATAAGGGAGCAAACGACAGGAATGGGGGAAAGAAATACAGTACAAGAAGAATGTGTAGCTTTGAGGGATGAAATAGTGAAGGCAGCAGAGGATCAAGTAGGTAAAAAGACGAGGGCTAGTAGAAATCCTTGGGTAACAGAAGAGATATTGAATTTAATTGATGAAAGGAGAAAATATAAAAATGCAGTAAATGAAGCAGGCAAAAAGGAATACAAACGTCTCAAAAATGAGATCGACAGGAAGTGCAAACTGGCTAAGCAGGCATGCCTAGAGGACAAATGTAAGGATGTAGAGGCTTATCTCACTAGGGGTATCATAGATGAAATTAAAGAGACCTTTGGAAGAAAGGTAACGACTTGTATGAATATCAAGAGCTCAGATGGAAACCTAGTTCTAAGCAAAGAAGGGAAAGCAGAAAGGTGGAAGGAGTATATATAGGGTCTATAAAAGGGTGATGTACTTCAGGACATGGAAATGGAAGAGGAAGTAGATGAAGATGAAATGAGAGATACGATATTGCGTAAAGAGTTTGACAGAGCACTGAAAGACCTGAGTCGAAACAAGGCCTCAGTAGTAGACAACATTCCATTATAACTACTGATGGCCATTGGAGAGCCAGTCCTGACAAAACTCCACCATCTGGTGAGCAAGATATATGAAATAGGTAAAATACCCTCAGACTTCACAAAGAATATAATAATTCCAATCCCAAAGAAATCAGGTGCTGACAGATATGAAAATTACCGAACAATCAGTTTAATAAGTCACGGATGCAAAATACTTACGCTAATTCTTTACAGACGAATGGAGAAACTGATAGAAGCCGACCTCGGGGAAGATCAGTTTGGTTTCCGTAGAAATATAGGAACACGTGAGGCAATACTGACCCTACGACTTATCTTAGAAGCTAGATTAAGAAAAGGCAAATCTACGTTTCTAGCATTTGCAGACTTAGAGAAAGCTTTTGACAATGTTGACTGGAATACTCTCTTTCAAATTCTGAAGGTGCCAGGGGTAAAATACAGGGAGCGAAAGGTTATTTACAATTTGTACAGAAACCAGATGGCAGTTATAAGAGTCGAGGGACGTGAAAAGGAATCAGTGGTTGGGAAGGGAGTGAGACAGGGTTGTAGCCTCTCCCCGATGTTATTCAATCTGTATATTGAGCAAGCAGTAAAGGAAACAAAAGAAAAATTCGGATTAGGTATTAAAATCCATGGAGAAGAAATAAAAACTTTGAGGTTCGCCGATGACATCGTAAGGACTTGGAATAGCAGTTGAATGGAATGGATAGTGTCTTGAAAGGAGGATATAAGATGAACATCAATAAAAGCAAAACGAGGATAATGGAATGTAGTCGAATTAAGTCGGGTGCTGCTGAGGGAATTAGATTAGGAAGTGAGACACTTAACGTAGTAAAGGTGTTTTGCTATTTGGGAGCAAAATAACTGATGATGGTCGAAGTAGAGAGGATATAAAATGTAGACTGGCAATGGGAAGGAAAGCGTTTCTGAAGAAGAGAAATTTGTTAACATCGAGTATAGATTTAAGTGTCAGGAAGTCATTTCTGAAAGTGTTTGTATGGAGTGTGGCCATGTATGGAAGTGAAACATGGACGATAACTAGTTTGGACAAGAAGAGAATAGAAGCTTTCGAAATGTGGTGCTACAGAAGAATGCTGAAGATTAGATGGGTAGATCACATAACTAATGAGGAAGTATTGAATAGGATTGGGGAGAAGAGAAGTTTGTGGCACAACTTGACCAGAAGAAGGGATCGGTTGGTAGGACATGTTCTGAGGCATCAAGGGATCACCAATTTAGTATTGAAGGGAAGTGTGGAGGGTAAAAATCGTAGAGGGAGACCAAGAGATGACTACACTAAGCAGATTCAGAAGGATGTAGGTTGCAGTAGGTACTGGGAGATGAAGAAGCTTGCACAGGATAGAGTAGCATAGAGAGCTGCATCAAAACAATCTCAGGACTGAAGACCACAACTACAACTATACCAGCGAAATACTATACCTCTCACAGGATGTGAAATGTGAACATGTTTCTGTACATGGGTTTATTTGTGCGTACTTAACCTGCGACGTAATTTTCTGTAAAAATATATTCTTTCACACACAATATGGACAAATACGTGTTTAATGACTGGACTCAGATGATTCTTAATTTATGGAGAGCATCACACCTTATCAATAAAACAGAACGCAAACTATCGCTATAATTTTTTAATATTCGTTTCTTCCTCAGGTATCCTCTACTGAACTTGCACACACATCTTTTTAGCACCAACGATACATCAACTTAAGTAACTAAGCGTATTTTCTTTCTGCAGCAACAATCCAGTCTTAAACGATCAGTAGAAGAATTAGTCAATTCAGTACATAATTAAATGAACAAGTACAACGTATATGTCCACGCGTACTTTAAAGGGTTGGGTTACGGTCTGGGAGCATACGTGTCCCGGTTCTATACCACTGACATATCTCAGCCAATGAAAGTGCTACAAATTGGTTTCATTCAGAAGAATGAATGGATAGCTCTGTCAACTAAAACAACAAAGAATGGTTTCAGTTGAGCGAACAAATAAATAATTAAACTGACAGAAAGACTACAGAATCGTTTTGCTTCAAAAGAAAGAAAGAATGGATAATTCGATCAACAGGCAAAACTACAATTGAGTGTATCGACTGTCTTATTCGGCTGCTTCTAAAGACTAGTTTCACCCGAAAGAAATGAATGAATAACAATCACTGAATCGAATGTTTATTCGCTTGTTTCCACAGATTATTTTCAGCGAAAATAATGAATGAATGCTGTTATGGACCGTTCCGTCACTTCTTTGTAGAACAGATAGATATTTAAGGTTGAATAACAAGTAAATTGTCTTTCTTCTGCTGATATTTGCTTATTTCTAACTATTTTTCGACTTACTGTCGCCATCTTCAGGGAAAAATTGGCTAGCGTCCGCAAAGGACAGCAGTTCTTAGGTAACCAAACATCATAAACACAGACACAATCCACTTTCACATAATTTTCTGCCTCAAACTTGTTTTTTAACGTTGTAAATTACACTTTACGTAATGGATAATATTAAACGGAATAAGTAGCAAAACTAAAGAGTATTACCGATTAGAGATTATATGGTTATGATGCTGACGTTAGCGAGGTCGTGACATTGGTTGAGAAACTGTCAATATGAGCACTCTTCTTTTTTTGCTGTACCAAAATTGATTTTTAACATTGTAAGTCACAATTTTCGCAGTGGCCGACATTAAACACAATAAATAATAAAAAATTGCATTTTACTGGTTATACGGTTATAATTCTATAGTTTGTGAGGTAGTGACAATGGTTGAGAACTAACTGAGCACTAGTCACTTATGTTGTGCAACAAACATTTTACATTGTTAATTACTGTTTATGCAATGGATAATATTAAACACAATATTGCAGTATTACGAGTTATATGGTTATAATGTTGAAGTTTGTGACGTAAGCAACATTAGGAGTATGAAAATCTATTATATTTTAATTTTGTGTAGCAGTACGTGTCATTCTGCCGGTCTGTGGGTATATGACTGGTTGATTGCGTCGAGTGAAGCTTAAAAGTTTGGATGTGCTCAGCTGTAGTTGATCATTTAGTATGAGCTGGAGTTCTGAGGTAAATGTTGATCTACCTCAAGTGCTTCTGAAAGGCTTAGGTTTCTCCCTTTGTTGGCAATATCCAGCACTTGACATAGTATCTGTGTCTTCCTTCAGCACATGTTTGGTAGAAGAGGAGTCTGACTTACGTAATCTCCTGCCGTGTTCTTGTTCATTCAGCCTGGTTGCTATACCCTGCTTGTTTGACCAATTTACAGTTTGTCACTGTGGTGTCACTGCCAGACACCACACTTGCTAGGTGGTAGGCTTTAAATCGGCCGCGGTCCCTTGTTATACGTCGGGCGTGTCGCCACTATCAGTGATTGCAGACCGAGCGCCGCCACACGGCAGGTGTAGAGAGATTTCTTAGCACTGGCCCCAGTTGTACAGCCGACTTTGCTAGTGATGGTTCACTGACGAAATACGCTCTCATTTGCCGAGACGATAGTTAGCATAGCCTTCAGCTACGTTATTTGCTACGACCTAGCAAGGCGCCATTATCAGTTATTATTGATATTGAATCATGTACCGTCAAGACCGACGTTCGTTATTAATGGATTAAAGTTAAGTATTCCACCAGCTACGTCCGTTGCTTCTAAATTCTAATTTCCTTGTCCTGTTCCAGACCTCACGCCAGCCTGCTTCAGCTAAAACGCATGCCTTTCAGCCTCCTCTAGTAACACTGTATTGGCTCTCCTGCCAACCACAACAGTCACATTCATTGCAAGTAGTTTTATAACCATCACTGTTACTTAATAAATGTGTTTTGTCCTTGCTGTTGAATAAGATATGAGCTGTAGTGCCTTTTACATAAAATGAAGTTTTATAGTTGCAGGATTTGAGAGTTTTGAATAATTTGTAGAATAGCTTTCCTAAATACATATAGCACACCAGTTGGTCTTAGATATGAGAGTTTCTCCAGAGGGGGCTTACATGAAAGATAATATTTCTCTTCTTTGTTTCTTATATAGACTGTTGTCAGTTAAATCAGGGATATTGCCGCTGTTAGATGCAGTACTTATGATGGTGTACAGTTCTGTTTGAAAATTCTTTTTTTAACTTTATTATGGATGTAAGACGATATACTGTGTAATGGAAGGCAGATGTGTTTGTGAGTTACTGGGTGTTGTGAACTTGAAGGTATTACCGTGCCTGTCATTGTGGATTTTCAGTAAATGTTGAAATGGTATGTATTTGTAGTGATATCTTTGTTGGGTTTAAGAAGTTAGTGGATTTTTGACCAATCTCCGTGGTGAACTGTGTGTTTCTGTGTTGTGAGTTCAGATGTTCTAGGAATGTGCTCAACTGTCTTTCGGCACCAGTCCTCAGACGCAGTACACTATCTGCATATCTGTATCTGTGTTCGATATTATCACCGAGAGGTCAGTTGTGTAGGAAGTGCTTTTAGAAATTGTCCTCATTGCTAAGCCATCTAGACATTTGTGCAGAGTACTCTCGAAATGGTTCAAATGGCTCTGAGCACTATGCGACTTAACTTCTGAGGTCATCAGTCGCCTAGAACTAATTAAACCTAACTAATTAACTAATTAAACCTAACTTACCTAAGGACATCACACACATCCATGCCCGAGGCAGGATTCGAACCTGCGACCGTAGCGGTCGCTCGGCTCCAGATTGTAGCGCCTAGAACCGCACGGCCACTCCGGCCGGCGTACTCTCGAAATAAAAATAATTTAATTGCAATCGTATATGGGTGGCCAGCCTTACGTCTTAACATCAAAAGATACTAGATTAGCACTATGTGGAATAGAGAAATCTTTAATTTTGTTAACGAGAGCCATTGAATTTAGAATTCTAAACTTATATTTAAAGTTTATCTTAGTCTTGATACAGAAATGTAATTGTTTGCTATCTTAGTCTTGATGCAGAAATGTAAGTCTTCGCTAACTTTGATGTTTGGTGCAAAGTAGATTGGCCCAAGAGACCGTAAAGGTTGAGCTTCCTTGTCTAATTTAGGAAGTCCAGACAGTTTACGAGCTACTGGGCTCTTGTCGCTCGTATAGCTTCATTGTCAGTTATTACGCTTTTACAGGAATTGGTTAAGTTTTTTTTTCACTTTCTCAACCACTTTTGTGTATTAGAACCAAGTACTACTATTATGTGCTTTCGTGAGAATGTTGTTATTTTAAGTAATTTTCTTCTTTAACTTCTTCAATGTGTTCTGATCACTTGCGGACGCTAGTCACTTGTTTCCTGTGGTGGCCCAATAAGCCGGAAAATGGCCAGAAATAGACAAAAATCAGTAAAAAAACGGTTTGTTACTCAACCTTAAAAAATGAATGAATAATTCAAATGACCTTCCAAACTCGAACCGAACGAGTCGACTATTTTCCAGTAACAATAACCCTGGGTTCGGAGTGGGGCGGCGGTGGAGTGGGTGGACTGCTGTGACGTGTTCTGGGGTTGTGAACCACTGAGGGCTACGGTGGGACGGAGCCTCTCCGTCGTTTCTGGGTCCCCGGTTTAATACGTACATACAAAGAAGTGTTTTGTTGATAGCATACATTCTGAGAAATCGGTGAATCGTCGACTTAGTATCGAAGGGAAGTGTGTGTGTGGCGGAGGAGGGGGGGGGGGGCTAAAAATTTGCAGAGGAAGACAAGAAATGAATGCAGTAAGCAGGTTCATATGGATGTGGGTCGCAGTAGTTCTTGGGAGATGAAGAGTCATGCACAGGGTAGAGAAGGGCAGAGGGCTGCATCAAACCAGTCTACTGACTGAAGAACACAACAAAAACAACAAGAAAAAAGTGAGGACTCCCTTAGACAGGAAACGCTCTATAACATAGGTCTATGAAATTCGAAGTGCAGTACTGTCTGTGCGGAATTGCTTTGTAGCATGTATCTGTATTCAGAGTCAACATTTTGAACAGTTGTCACCACATTCATAATAATAATAAACACACGAACCGAAGCTGAGTTATGTGTTTGATACAGCACGCCAGAACTTCGTCGGACATCCTCTCGTGTTGGTAGGACGGTGTTTTGCGACGCAGTTACCCTGTTACTATCTAATCAAGTTTCATACACGTTACGTCATGGAAATTAGGTTTGAATGCCCTGCTCAGTTCCACAGGAAAATGCATATAGTTCCATTAAAAAAAAATTGGTCGATGTCATAATTTGGTAGCTACAAATGTTAAGAACTAATTGTGTACATTAATAAATTCGCTATAACTCAGATGATATCGCACCTCGATAAATTTATGCATGCTTGATACCCTCTTTCATCCCGAGCACATATTAAAAGTTCAACTGAGCTATATTTGTGTTAACTGCTTTCTCATAATGCTAGTTAAGAACGAATGGTCCTGAAAAAAGTTTTTGAAACCATAGTTAATTTTCGTAGATGGTATCATATACGATACCTCGGGACTTAAGAAGGACGATTATACACATAACTGTAGAGTTTCATGTTGCTTTATTACCAGAAAAGCAGGCTTTCAAATAACAAAATGAAATGGTGTGGTGGCCCTCAACTACGTACCTTCAGACTCAAAGTTGAAATATTAAAAGTTTTGGCTGGTTTCGTTGTCTAGGGGCTGGATACGTAGCTGCCGCATTACAGAGCCAAATACTGCTGAGTCTACAGTATAATATGACAATCCAGCAATTAAAAAAAATATAAGTTGAATGACAGGGAAACAATAGATTCCTATTAGTTATGAACAACAACATAGCTCGCGAGATATTCACTTCTAAAAGCACTTACATCTTCACTGCAGAAGCCACGGAAATCTCACAAGTGCACAAGTCGGCACTACGAAATATTTCTACCTCCCGTGATCACGCGCAAACTGCTCCACTGTCCAAGTCTTTCCCGCAACTCACCATCGCTGCTTCTCATCCAGTACCTTTCTGGTGTCCTCTGCCGTACTGTCCCTTGCAGCACACCGTTCAGAACTCCTCGTCCTCTCCGAACGATGCTGCTCCCTCACTTCGGTAGTCGCCTGCTGTAGTAACGAGCGCTGTGATTGGCTAGAACACTCCTGCCATGTCTTCAAGCCAACGCACACTCACAGACATAATGAAACACATCCGAAATACTGGATTTACATTTAAATAACTTGACAGTAAATAAATATTCATATGCCTGGACCGTAAACACGCTCTAACACACATCATTAAAAACATAAACATACATAAATAAGCATATATCAAAGGAATAACAACAAAAGGTAGGCCAGTAGCCTATTGTCTCTGTGCTTTCTAAGACATAGTAACAATTGACCAAATTTCTTCATGAATAGTATGTATCGGATATAAACAAAGACACAGATGAATAAATATATTTATAAGCATGCTGCTACCGTTTTTTCGTGGTGCTGTGGAGTACTTACGGCCTGACGCGATCGATAGTTATCGGCCACTTCGACCTCCAGTAACTCATGTGCTATACAAGTTGCGTGCCTGTATTTTATGACAATTTAGGTTCACACTAATAGTTTTCTAAAGATATATCGATCGACAAAATCGGATGAACGATTTAGATTTTGGAAGTTCGTTACTGGGTGTTACTTGTATAATTTATTGTCAGATACTAAACTTTAAACTAATAAAGATATTGAAAATCTGATTACACCATCAGAAGCGTCGTGCAAGTAATGGTAATGTACATGATGCTTTTTGTGGTATGGTGATGCATCTGGCTGCTATCAGTTTCTGTACGATCTGTGAAATGTCTGCCATTAACGTTTAACGAAGTCCGCCATCTTTGGCACTCCCGTCATGCCTCCTTCACTGCCACATCGTCACTATGGAATTCCCAGCCATGTGTCGGCTGGACCACGCACTGGGGCTACCCCTCTTGCTCAGCTAATATTCGGCACCACGTGGTTGCTGCCGGGCACCGGCTTGCCGAGCGGCCCCTGCGGCCACCCCAACTTTAAAAATTGAAGCAAGAAAGTACGCTACTGGCCATTAACATTGCTACACCAAGGAGAAATGCAGATGATACACGGGTATTCACTGGACAAATATATTGTACTAGAATTGACATGTGATTACATTTTCTCGCAAATTGGGTGCATAGTTCCTGAGAAATAAGTACCCAGAACAACCACATCTGGCCGAATAACGGCCTTGACACGCCTGGGCATTGAGTCAAACAGAGCTTGGATGGCTGGTACAGGTACAGCTGCCCATGCAGCTTCAGCACGATACCACAGTTCATCAAGAGTAGTGACTGGCATATTGTGACGAGTCAGTTGCTCGGCCACCATTGACCAAAAGTTTTCACTTGGTGACAGATTTGGAGAATGTGCAGGCCAGGGCAGCAGTCGAAAATTTTCTGTATCCAGAAAGGCCCGTACAGGATCTGCAACACGCGGTCGTGCATTATCCTGCTGAAATGTAGGGTTCCGCAGGGATCGAATAAGGGGTAGAGCCACGGGTCGTAACACATCTGAAATGTAACGTCCACTGTTCAAAGTGCCGTCAATGCGAACAAGAGGTGACCGATGTCCAATGTGCGTTCACCGCGATGTCGCCAAACACGGATGCGACCATCAAGGATGCTGTAAACAGAAACTGGATTCATCCGAAAAAATAACGTTTTGCCACTCGTGCACCCAGGGTCGTCATTGAGTACACCATCGCAGGCGCTCCTGTCTGTGATGCAGCATCACGGGTAACCGCAGCCGCGATCTCAGAGCTGATAGTCCATGCTGCTGCAAACGTCATCGAACTCTTTGTGCAGATGGATGTTGCCTTGCAAACGTCTCCATCGGTTGACTCAGGGATCAAGACGTGGCTGCACGATCCTTTACAGCCATACGGATAAGATGCCTGTCATCTCGACTGCTAGTGATACGAGGCCGTTGGGATCCAGCACGGCGTTCCCTATTACCCTCCTGAACCCACCGATTCCATATTCGGCTAACAGTCATTGGATCTCGACCAACGCGTGCAGCAATGTCACGATACGATAAACCGCAATCGCGATAGGCTACAATCCGACCTTTATCAAAGTCGGAAATGTGATGGTACGTATTTCTCCTCCTTACACGAGGCATCACAACAACGTTTCACCAGGCAACGCCGGTCACATGGCGTTTGTGTATGAGAAATCGGTTGGAAACTTTCCTCATGTGAGCACGTTATAGGTGTCGCCAACGGCGCCAACCTTGTGTGAATGCTCTGAAAAGCTACTGATTTGCATATCACAGCTTCTTCTTCCTGTCGGTTAAATTTCGCGTCTGTAGCACGTCATCTTCGTGGTGCAGCAATGCCAGTAGGCTTCTTGAGTTTACCTGTGGCTGCTGAATTGATGGCAGCAATGATAGGTTGGACGTTACTGGAAATCAAAAAAGGCTAATAAGCTTTTAAGTAAAATATCTGGTGAAAGAGAAAAATTATTTTAATAACACACTTATTCTTACTCACTTGGAGCTCGTTTCTTTCTCGATTTTCAGCTTGAGTCACAGTTTCCTCTTCTGATGCACTTTCTTGACTTCGATCTCTTTGCATAAAAATGTAATCTTCATCGTCAGATTCATCAGAGTCAGTCAGACTCATATGCATTAACCCTGTTGACGAATTCAATGATGTCAACATCAGTCAAGCCTGGTAATCAAGTGGAAAAAATATATAACCACGCTTCTAGTGAGGTAAACCAAGTCAGCATTGAGTCCCGAGGTATCATATGTCATGCTCTAAAGTTTAAAGCACATGAATAAGTTATAATGTTAATTTATAGTTCTCTATTAGCTGAGGGATGTTTGTACAGGTTTAATTCCGTATTAAAGCACTTAAAGAAGTGTAATTAGAGAAAGGTATGTCTTCAACTTGATTTCGTCGAGACACGTTGAGCAGTAGCAGCATCCGAAGTTTCCAGTTAGTGCTAACAGCTCACGGTGCTCGGCAGAAGAACGAACAAGTGAGCTGCCGCAAGAGCGATGTCTTTCGTGCACGATATCATTGCCCAGCTGTGTACGCGCCCGATGAAAAAATAAAACCATCAAGTATCAATAGAACACCTCGGAGTACATCTGGAGTGGCGTATTTCAGCTGTCTGAGCCTATAATGATACGCTAAAGTTAACAGCAACAAATGTTCGTTTCTTGCAGTACACAATTCACCGCAAATCTGATACTGTTCGTGTTATCAAAAAGTTCAATAACTAATACGAGGGTCACTCCAAATGAAATGCACACTATTTGTTTTAAATACATCTTTTATTCTACATGTTTGGAAGGTTTACAGTGTGTAGATACATCCTTTAGGAACAATATTTTCATTTCTCCGCATAATTTCCATCCCTCTCAACTGCCTTACGCCATCTAGGATCCAGCGCCTGTATACCCGCACGGTAAAATTCTGCACCAACCTGTTGGAGCCACTGTTCGGCAGCGTGCGCAAGGAAGTCATCATCTTCAAACCTCGTTCCACGAAGAGACTCTTTCAGTTTCCCAGAGAGATGACAGTCACACGGATCCAGGTCAGGACTGTAAGGCGGGTGTTTCAGTGTTGTCCATCCGAGTTTTGTGATCGCTTTCATGGTTCTTTGACTGACATGTGGCGGTGCATTGTCGTGAAACAGCAAAAATCCTGCTTTTGCCGATGTGGTCAAATACGACTCAGTCGAGCTTGAAGTTTCTTCATTGTCCTCACACATGCATCAGAATTTATGGTGGTTCCACTTGGTATGATGTTCACAAGCAAGAGTCCTTCGGAATCGAAAAACACCGTAGCCATAAAATGGCTCTGAGTACTATGCGACTTACTTGCTTAAATAAACATTCGCATTTATGTTCAAATGGTGCAAATGGCTCTGAGCACTATGGGATTTAACTTCTGAGGTCATCAGTCCCCTAGAAAGTAGAACTACTTAAACCTAACTACCCTACGGACATCACACACATCCATGCCCGAGGCAGGATTCTAACCTGCGAACGTAGCGGTCGCTCGGCTCCAGACTGTAGCGCCTAGAACCGCACGGCCACTCCGGCCGGCACCGTAGCCACAACTTTTCCAGCAGAAGGTGTGGTTTTGATTTTTTTTTTCCTTGGGTGAATTTGTAAGATGCCACTCCATTGATTGCCTCTTCGTCTCTGGTGAAAAATGATGGAGCCATGTTTCATCACCTGCCACAATTCTTCCAAGAAATTCATCTCCGCCATTCTCGTACTGTTCCAAAAGTTTGCTGCATACCGTTCTTCTTGTTTCTTTGTGAGCCACTGTCAACATCCTGGGAACCAACCTGGCACAAACTTTTTTTAACGCCAACACTTTCAGTCTCCTGCAAACACTTCCTTCCCCTAGCCCAACATACCCTGACAATTCATTCACTGTGATGCGTCTGTCAGCAGTGTCCAATTCGTTAACTCTCTGCACATTGTCTGGAGTGTGTGCAGTACGAGGCCTGCCGCTGCGAGGACAATCCTTAATATTGCCGTGCCCGCTTTCATCACGTAAATTGCTTGCCCACCGACTAACTGTACTGCAATCGACTCCAGCATCTCCATACACCTTTTTCAACCTCTTGTGGATGTTTCCCAATGTCTCGTTTTCACAGCAAAGGAATTCTATGACAGCACGTTGCTTCTGACGAACGTCAAGTGTAGCAGCCACCTTGAAGACATGCTCACGGGAACAGGATGAACTAAGTTTGAAAACAAGTGGGAAGGATGTATCTACGCACTGTAAAACTTTCATACATGCAGAATGAAAACTGTATTTTTACAAAAACAGCGTGCATTTCTTTTGGAGTGACCCTCGTAGAAAGAATTTCCTGAATAGGGGTTTCTTCAATTTAATCAGGTGACCAACATCAGATTTGGCGTGAATTGAGAGAACATTATGTAAATTTATGCTAATTCGAAATGTTAAAACGAGAATTGTCTACTTGCTCCTCCTGTCGGCAGCACTGCGACTAACAGTCGGCTAAGATAATGTCCACTGGCGCAGTCGGGCGGAGCGCCGCCTGGGAGTTGACCCAAGGCGTTCGGCTTTCGCCGCCGGCGCTGTCTCCACCAGAGTTCGCAGAACGCTTCCGGCTCAGGAGCAAAGTTTTAATATCCGGTCCTCTGTGTACTTTCCTCTCTTTACTAACACGCTGAACTAATCCTGCATAGTTATCAGGGCGGTCTCACTGGAGTTAAGGAACCCACCAGTGGGAGATTACAACTTTGCTTTGGCGCGCCGGAGCATTTGCAGGGAGGCCTTCTCTCTCTCTCTCTCTCTCTCTCTCTCTCTCTCTCTCTCTCTCTCTCCTGCCTCAACCACGCGAACTAAGCAACCGAAAAACTGCGATCCAATACACTTTTCGTTGATAACTAAAAATTTCTTTTAGTTAAGAGAACGAGAGGGAACTTACCATTAAAAAAATTCACTCACTAGAAAATAAAAAAAATACGCCCATGAAGAAATGCATGTTTCTGAAATAAACCGCTTTAACCTCACAACTTTTATAGGAACACGACTGGTTTCATGATATCAGATCACATCTTCAGGTATACATCTACAAGATAGAAAAAGTACAATCGACATCATGACAAAAAAGAGATACCTATCCTAATAATCTATGTTCTGTGACAATCAATATGAAATACCTACATGTCAGAGAAACATTTAAGAGATTATGCGGGAAGGAGGGGGATTCAACCTTTCTTTCTTTCTTTCTTTTGCTTGGGCCGTTTTTCCCACTTATACGCAGGGTCGGCATGGTTAATCGGATGTGACAATTTTAGTTGAAGGGGTGACCAGATGGCATTCCTGCCGCCACTCCGTCCCCCCCCCATCCCCCCCCCCCCACCCCTCCGGGAAGAAATTAGCGTACCCCAACGGTCTGCGACTAGTGTAAGCCATGGACTAGTGCGAAAGTGTTCAGATGTCTGCGAGCCGTGTAACTGAGACGGGACGTGGGGACCAGCCCGGTATTCACCTAGGGGGATGTGGAAACCGCCTAAAAACCACATCCAGGCTGGCCGGCGCAACGGCCCTCGTCGTTAATACGCCGGGCGGATTCGAACCAGGGCCGGCGCGCCTTCCCGAGTCCCTGAAGCAGCGCGTTAGCGCGCTCGGCTAACCTGTCGGGTTAGGTGGGGGTGGGGGTGGGGGGGAGGAACTCAACCTTATTAAAATAAAATACTGTTAAAACTGATACGTTAAAATCGCGTTTAGCACGATGAAAAGAGCAAAATAAAAAAAACATCGAAAGGTAGCAAGCTAGAGCTAGTAACACTGAAAGCACGTGGAAAAAAAACGTGCAACGTGGAATAGGCCGGCGGTGTTGGGCGCCTTGCCACGGTTCGCCCCCCCCCCTCCCCCCAGTCGAAGGTTCGTGTCCTCCCTCTGGCATGTGTGTGGGTGTGTGTGTGTGTTGTCCTTGGCGTAAGTTAGTTAGATTAAGTAGTAAGCCTAGGAACCGATAACCTCAGCAGTTTGCTCCCATAGGAACTTACTACAAATTTCCAAAAAGACACACTGTACACCAGGAAGCGGAGCAGAAAAAGCCTCTAACCGCCTCGCCGTGCAGGGCTGAGATAAGAAGTTAAAAACATAAAAGATAAAGCCAGCGTTCTTTATCCCACAGAATCTTGACGAAAGATTTGTACATAGAGCAAAGGTAGCTCGTAGAGAATACGACTCTAGTGGTGTATAGTGCATGAGCTACAGTTATCCTATCGGGTATGTGGGACAGACTGGCGGAGAGTTTGGTATTAGGATCCGAAAACACAAGAGTTGAGGAATTACATGTCTACGTAACCTCTCATGTCACTCTGGCCATACAATAACAGGTGTAGCCAATAATTTAAAGACTTACACAGAGAAGTGAAGGAGCACACCTTGAAAAGTCTTGAAGCTATACCCTCCAAAACATCCTTAACAACTAGAAGGCGATAAGAGATTGCAATGTACAGTCGAACTGTGACTGACTTTCAAGGACATAATGTAATAGATGTTCGACTGTTTGAATATTGATCTTGGGCCTGTTGTTATACGGTATATGCCATTGCGTCTGGTCTATTTCGCCACGCAGGCGTGGCAGTGGGAGGGTTGCTGTGGGTATGAAGTGAGTTTCCATAACCACCGGGTTTTCAACATTACTAACCGTCGCTTTTTACCTTTTCTTGCTTTCTTACTTTCCCCTTTTCATTGTAGACAAGGCGCTTTTAAGATGTCAGTTTCCAACTGGTCAATTTAAACTATTACGCATTTCTTGTTGCGGGTAACAGGATTTTGTTTTGAGAAGACTGAGTCCCCCTCCTTCCAGCACCAGGGCTTAAATATTTCACTGACTCGTTAGTATTTCATTTTTGTTTTGCAAAGAGCATTGATTAGTAGGATAGGTATCTGTTCGATTGTACTTCTCCTATCTTGTAGATGCACACCTGAAGATGTTATTTGACACAACGAACCAGCCGCGTTCCTGTAAAAGTTCATATAGAGCTGAAAGCGGTTTATTTCAGAAACATGGATTACTTCAGCTGCGGTTGCCCTTAAAAGGAAACTATTTGTACCTGAATAAACGATTCTACAGTGCGTACATAGAAAACTCAACAGTGGCAGAGCACAGATGGGGAAATAATACACTCCTGGAAATGGAAAAAAGAACACATTGACACCGGTGTGTCAGACCCACCATACTTGCTCCGGACACTGCGAGAGGGCTGTACAAGCAATGATCACACGCACGGCACAGCGGACACACCAGGAACCGCGGTGTTGGCCGTCGAATGGCGCTAGCTGCGCAACATTTCTGCACCGCCGCCGTCAGTGTCAGCCAGTTTGCTGTGGCATACGGAGCTCCATCGCAGTCTTTAACACTGATAGCATGCTGCGACAGCGTGGACGTGAACCGTATGTGCAGTTGACGGACTTTGAGCAAGGGCGTATAGTGGGCATGCGGGAGGCCGGGTGGACGTACCGCCGAATTGCTCAACACGTGGGGCGTGAGGTCTCCACAGTACATCGATTGTTGTCGCCAGTGGTCGGCGGAAGGTGCACGTGCCCGTCGACCTGGGACCGGACCGCAGCGACGCACGGATGCACGCCAAGACCGTAGGATCCTACACAGTGCCGTAGGGGACCGCACCGCCACTTCCCAGCAAATTAGGGACACTGTTGCTCCTGGGGTATCGGCGAGGACCATTCGCAACCGTCTCCATGAAGCTGGGCTACGGTCCCGCACACCGTTAGGCCGTCTTCCGCTCACGCCCCAACATCGTGCAGCCCGCCTCCAGTGGTGTCGCGACAGGCGTGATTGGAGGGACGAATGGAGACGTGTCGTCTTCAGCGATGAGAGTCGCTTCTGCCTTGGTGCCAATGATGGTCGTATGCGTGTTTGGCGCCGTGCAGGTGAGCGCCAGAATCAGGACTGCATACGACCGAGGCACACAGGGCCAACACCCGGCATCATGGTGGTGGGAGCGATCTCCTACACTGGCCATACACCTCTGGTGATCGTCGAGGAGACACTGAATAGTGCACGGTACATCCAAACCGTCATCGAACCCATCGTTCGACCATTCCTAGACCGGCAAGGGAACTTGCTATTCCAACAGGACAATACACGTCCGCATGTTTCCCGTGCCACCCAACGTGCTCTAGAAGGTGTAAGTCAACTACCCTGGCCAGCAAGATCTCCGGATCTGTCCCCCATTGAGCATGTTTGGGACTGGATGAAGTGTCGTCTCACGCGGTCTGTACGTCCAGCACGAACGCTGGTCCAACTGAGGCGCCAGGTGGAAATGGCATGGCAAGCCGTTCCACAGGACTACATCCAGCATCTCTACGATCGTCTCCATGGGAGAATAGCAGCCTGCATTGCTGCGAAAGGTGGATATACACTGTACTAGTGCCGACATTGTGCATGCTCTGTTGCCTGTGTCTATGTGCCTGTGGTTCTGTCAGTGTGATCATGTGATGTATCTGACCCCAGGAATGTGTCAATAAAGTTTCCCCTTCCTGGGACAATGAATTCACGGTGTTCTTATTTCAATTTCCAGGAGTGTATATCATTTTATTTCGAATAATTTTAGGTGTTTGCCATATCATTGATTACTGTTCGTGTTCGATTCCGGAGACGTTTCGGCGCGAAATTCAAATATCGCTGTAGTCATTTTCGTTCTAATCGATGACTATTAGAAAATCGCGGCCATCTTTGTTAATCTAGATTCTTTGCTAGAGTTTGCCTAGGCCATACCTGAGTATCAGAGCTTATTAAGTTGATTAGATAATGCGCATTTTGAGAATTATTTCAGGACAAAAACTTATATTTGCGATGTAGCTGCGCGGAACGTTATAAGTTCACGTATATTTTACTACGAATAAAATAATACTAAATAATTGTTATTAAATATTATTTATTCTCATGAATGAAACATTTAAGACTGTAAAGGTATAGTCTGGAAAAAGTCGAATACACATAAATTTCATGTTCAGTTTCGCGATCTTCTCTGGAAGGCAGAATTTCATACTTGCTATTCAGACAATTTTTTTTTTTATGATATAAGAGGAACATGTCACAGATGTCGAATATTACAGCCGGCAACAATTAGAATCTTTCCCAATGCCAGTAGCCGCCAGAGAAGACTAGGGTTATTGTCGTACTGAATATTAGCACTCGGAAACAAAGCACCGGTTTCTCTAGTCCCGTGGTAGACGAAACTTTATAATAGAGCCTGGCAATCGCCAAAGGACGTGGAATCGATGAGAATCTGCCCGACAACGGTATGTGAAAAATGGAGCGTTAAGGAGCTACGGTCGCTAAGCGGTAGTACGTCATTAACGAGTACGTGGAAACAAAGATCCCTGAAGAGCTGGTCGCAAAATTTTTTGAATCCACGACAATCGTTTCGCAATATACCAGCAATTGTTGAGAGAGTGAACCAATAGTTTTTTCGGCGGAATCAAATATGCAGCAACGTCGGAGGCTGAAAATTTAATTATTACCGTAAAAATGATATTCGAGACGATAAGTTTAATTTTTGTTTTCTTTTCAATCAGTGCCTTCGTTTACAGTAACGTATCTCATAGTAAGGATGAACGTTCATGTGTGCTCTCCGTAAACTAACAAAAATTAAAACGCGTGACTTGGAGGTTCTATTATGAAAAGCATTGCACCTTGGAGTCCCAGCCGTCTTCTACCTTACTACAGTAATATTGTTAAAGTGTCGTTTGCCATCTTAATGAACTATCAGAACTACGGAGCTTCTAGCGTAATTGATTTAATAGTCGAGTTTTGCCCTGTTATCTTAACAAAAAAGTCACTTATAGTCAAGATAAACCTGGATAGGAATGTGAAGTTTACGTAGCTTTGACTGTTGAGAGTATAAAAATTACCTTGAGCTAATACCTGTAACTGCACTTCGTAGTATAACAGACACTGTCTGGCGCAAGGTAGGTTAAATGCCCACTCTGAGGTCCTTGTCTTCAATTTGACCTATCTCCGTGGTGATGCATTTCCAGACTACGGTAAAATGTCAAATGTTTCTTAGTTGCAAGTTTCTTGCCATGTTCTGATCTTATCAAAGTTTTTTCTGTACCCTGAGGAGATGAAATAACATACAATGCTAACTGTACGTTTTATATCATCATAATCATAACGTAATGCATTTACGGTCAAATTGGTTTCACCAGTTTTAATATATTGTATTGATTTCTTTAACGCTACGAAACCATGCGCAGAGACAGTGAGACACGTCTCGAATATGATAGGGGTAGTTTTCTGAAAAAAGAGTCCGTTTCATTCATTTAGTCGCCAACAATTAAGATAGTAAGACGGTTCTTTCTTTCTAAGCCGTATCGAGTGACATCGCTATCCATTATGTTCAGACAAAAAGCTTTCAACTAAGCAAAATCACTTTGTGCTAAAATAATCTTTGGCAATTTCTCGTGAGAGAGTCGGCACGCATGATGCAAGCAATTGGTCTGCTGGGCCTTGACTAGAAATGCAGATGAATGAGCTTTGGTGTCAACCAGATATGGTGAGTGTGTGGTTGAGTACCAAAGTAGTCTGCTCATTTTCATGTTTCTGATGGTTCTAGTCATTTCAGTCCATTTATTCAGGTTCTTCATGGCTGCAGGTTGCAGGGTGATGCATATAGTTATATGAAGATACTTTTTTGTACAAACTGCCCAATACTTGTTTCATTTGTCGCAGCGACAAATATCGCCATCATCAATGGGTTCTTTAAATCTAAAACATGAAGAAAATAATGTAGTTATACAAACATTGTAACACATTATTACGTTTTTACTGTTTATTTAATAACAGTTTTCTGTGGATACTTTCATACTGACTTACTTTGCAACAGGAAAAACATGTAAAATACCCGCAAAAAGCTACAATTCTTAAAAACTAGTTTCGGGAAATAAAGTGTTTTGCATGAAGGTGGACTTGATAATTTCCGCATTGTTGTTTTTCTATGCAAACACGGACCAAATGCAAGAGTTCAAAGAGAACTTTATTGCAACGATACGTCCTCAACTTTCAAGCTTTGTTCTCAATTCCTTCGAAACCGATTGAAGACAACAATTGCCCTCAATTTCTAATTTTTTGTCCTCAATTTTTTAAATGTCACAAAGTGGCATTGAAATAGAAACAATATGCTGACCATCTTAAACTACAACTCAACTAAATATACTAGTGCAACAAAATTTGGCAGGAATTACTTGTTTTATGTAATTGAAAGGTATGGTGCTATTTTCTGGTGCGAATGAACTTTTCCATGAATTCATAAGTTATGCTAAAGTGGAACAACATTGCCGTGGGCGGAGTTTGTGTGGTACGCATCTCTGCAGCTGAGCGTGTCTAACATTCTGTATGGTGTCTGTTTGTTCTAAGTCGTGTCTCCCTACCACTTTCGTGCAAAGACGCTCTGAATGTGTTTTTTAGGGAAATGACTAGTTTCGACATGGGTCCTGTTGCTGGTAAGGGGACGCCAGATCACACATGACATGTAGAGTTCAGAAGAGTTCAGTGAGACTAGCAATGATATAATCAAATACTTAATTATTTCAGCGTCAGCTCCACTGCACTCCCTGTAAAAGAATCTTAATACTAACAAAATTTAGTGGAAGGGGTTCAAGGATTTCCTATTTTTAGTTGTCTGGTAAAATGACGTCGAAAAAGCAGTTATGTTCAGCATTGGAAATTTTATTCTACTCACAAAACATTGTTTATAAATTGCACTATTGATAAAAGGAAATATTTTTATACAGGATGATAAAAACCAAGTGCGTTCAACAAAGATGTGAACGAATATTCCCTGAATGGGTTTCCAAGTTCTACTATGGATCAAAGTATGACCTATGCCATATCACACCTATAATCTAGATTTAAGTTAAGTTTCATAAAAGAGAAAACTATCAAAATGGTCTACAGCGACCCTTAATTATCTTTAATTATTTATCTGTTGTGGCTGGCAGGAGAGCCAACTGTATTGCTAAAGGAGGTCGAAATGCACGCGTTTTAGCTCATGCAGGCTGGCGTGAGGTCTGGAACATGGCAAGGGAATTAGAATTGAGAAGAAACGGACGTAGCTGGTGGAATACTTAACTTTAATCCATCAATGACGAACGTCGCTCTTGACGATACATGGTTTACAATATCAATAGTACTGATAATGGCGCATTGCTAGGTCGTAGCAAATATCGTAGCTGAAGGCTATGATAACTATCGTCTCGGCAAATGAGAGCGTACTTATTCAGTGATCCATCTCTAGCAAAGTCGGCTATACAACTGGGCCGAGTGCTAGGAAGTCTCTCTAGACCTGCCGTGTGGCGGCGCTCGGTCTGCAATCACTGATAGTGGCGACACGCGGGTCCGACGTATACTAACGGACCGCGGCCGATTTAAAGGGTACCACCTACCAAGTGTGGTGTCTGGCGGTGACACCACATGTCTATCATGTTGTAAATTACAGTGGCTGATGTGGCTTCTCAATGATTATATAACAGAAAAATCATTGCGTTTCAGATTTTGACCTCATGTAGCAAATGTGAACACCATGAGATTTAACTGACGATCAACACTAGTGTTACGTAGAAAAAAGGATGTAACAGATGAGACTTCTGCAGTTCTGAGTGAAGCCTTATGCGCTCAAAAATGCGGCATCGCGTGCGTTCATTAACTTGTCGGTGTTTAGGCAGCGTCAGGGGGTGGCAGGCGGCACAGCTCCACACAGCGCGCCGTCTCGGAAGCAACTCCCTCCTAACTTCTCCTTACTACAATTTGCTGAAGTTGGTTTAAAGAAAGCTATCTGGCTGTGTTTTCAACAATCAGGGTCTCAATGTCAACCTTAAGCTCTGCCAACAAAAATTATGTGTATCCAATGAGAAACGTTATGCTTTTAGTGGTGGGACAGTGTTTTTAATGTTTGCTGTGTCACAGAGACGTGAAAAAGTCTCACGCTAAAACTTGCAGCTGGTGTGGCCCTATTAGTGTTATTGTAAGATCTATACTGTTCTTCTGGAGGGCTCTATCTTTTAACATGGGCTGGGGGGTGGTTTTGGCGGTCGGCTGGCGACATGGGTGTCCGTCAATTATCGTAGGGCCTCCTAGCCTACACGATTGTGCTCTCAGCTTCTGTTCTTGTTTCTCCCCTCGGAAATGCATCTGTCTCACGGTGGGAAGGTATGACATGCATTTAGGGGTTCTTGTGTTAGTCTGTGGTATTCCATTTGCTCACTCGTTACTCGTATTACTTTGGATAATTTAATGTCACGATTTATTCGGAGCTATGTGACATACTACTGGATTTGCTTATCATGTCAGGGTTCACATGGAAGGTGTTGGATTTGTCTGACACCTTACACATCACCACCCTTCAAACTTAATTTTTGCACTGAAGTTAGGCAATGATTGAATCGTTGTCTAAGTCAGTAAAAAATTATTCCTTTATCTAAATTTTGTTGCCTACTGTTCAGCCACATTTTCTAGTTCAATGCTAGTTTGTATTACTAATTTATATTTTTATATTCTTCCACATTATTCTCAAAAATTGATTATATTGACAAGAGAAGAATATTTTTATGTTATTATCATTATTAATTTTTTAATTATTTTCTTTCTTTATTTAAGTGTGAAGTTTGTTTTTTAAGAAGTTTGTTATCGAAAGTGAGGAGTCTTTCGCATCGATTTTCTTAGAAATATTTTGTTGTATAAATGTAGTAATTAAGTAAAATCTATTCCTAACACATTTTCTAAATATCATGTACAAGTAAAATGTTTTTGTTTCTAGACACTCATTTCAACATTGTTACACTAACAAATAATAATCATTTCCAAGAGTTGCTTTGACAAAGAAACATACATACACAAGTATTGAGCTATTATCCTAAGAAATGGTACAAATGTTTAAAAAAATGGAAAATATCCAACAAGATAATTTTTTATTCTTTCTTTTTATAAGGAGAAATTAAGTAAAATATAGTTATTCCTTTATTTTTATGAGGAGAAAATAAGTGGAACATAGTTTTAGTGTTTATTATACCTTACTTTTGTTCTTTATATACTGTCCATTTCAGAATTAATGACTTATTTTTATCGATAGTCTATTTTTTACTTAAGTCCATAGTCAGTGACTGTTATTTTGTATTTTATTAGCTGTCTGGTGTGCTTTACTTATTTAGTTTTTTCACACACATCTTCTGCACAATTCCTACATCACATTCTTTCACACATTTTAAGTATCCTATGAATGTTTATGCATGAGGGTGACGAATGTTTTTGCAAGAAGGTGATGGACTTGCACGAGATGGATGTGGGCAAGTATTTGATGTACAGCTTCGTTCCTCATTCCTTTTCAGCTTTGCAACTGTGTGTTGCTGTTGTGGAGGACCCATATTGGAATGGAGCTGTGAGTGCAGAATTTCGTGGTTTACTGGCTTTGTATGAGTGAAAGTCATCGTTATGTGTCGCTGAAAGCGGTCGTTTTTCGTTGTAATACTTCGTAGACGACTTGTTTACAATAGGATAGGGATATGGGAAGATATGTCGTCTGCTCTTCACCCATCTTCTTCCTTGGTCTCAATCTTGCAAATCTTCAACTTCTGTTCTTCCTGCTTTCTCTGCTTCTTACTTGATTCTTGGTATTGCTGATTATTAAACTTCTTGAAAATTTTTGTCAATTTCTTTATGGCGATTCCCCCTTTTGTGCATACCACTCTAATTCTTCATCATCTTTATCTAGCATCATTCTTAATTTTTTGGTTATATTTGGTATTTCTTCTAATTTTAGCTTTTGCTCAAAGAGAAGTGTGACATTCCCGAACGTTACGCTACCTTTCCCCATATCTATTGTCGCACGTCTCTCATTTAAAAAAACTGCACCTATAATCAAATCTACAGTTAGTTTACGTATAATCACGATGTTGGCTTCGATATTTTGACCTTGGCACGAAAAGTTAACCTTGTTTGTCTCGTAACTTCCGTAGCATTGTTTCTAATAGGACATCTTACTTTAATCTTACGTGTTTTCAGAACTGGCAATTCCTCATTGGCATTACACTGCATGAATAAATTCTTTGAGATCGCGGTCAGTTCACTTACGCTATCAATTACAATATTGACTGGGATCTGTCTCACCATAGCCTTCACAATTGGTTGAATTTGAAATGGTTAGTTCTGTTCTTCTTCTTCTTGCATCAACGAATCCTCCACTGAATCATACATGAGTCTTTTCAGGACATTCGCCTGTGAATTCGAACTTTCTGTAGGATAAGCTTCGACTGCTACTTCTCTCTCTTTTATTTCCTCTTCTCTATTTCTTCCTTCATTTACGCTTTCTCTACTTTTTCCTCATCCTCTTCTATCTTCTCCTTCTTCGTCGCTACTTCCACATAATCGCATCTAAATGCTCTAATTATCATAACTTCATAACTTCCTTCATTGTATATGTTAGGTTGTGTGCCCACTAGTAACTTATTTTCAACGTCTGTCGACTGCGCATTATCCTCATTGAATTCGCTGTCCCTGGTTTCCATCTCAAATAGCTCTGCAATACTCATTACTTCGTCCTTTCCTCCTACATTTGTTGTGCATGCCCCTGGTAATTCATCTTCCTCGTCAGTATTCTCCCAGTTAATTTTGTCCCAACATGATATTGTTATTTTCCTGTCTTCGCTTCCATCTGGTCCCTGCGGTTTTGTTTCTTCCTTCTTCTCTTCTCGTGATAAGGTATTTACTTCTCTGTTCAAGGTGCTGCAATTGTCCTGGGTCAGTGCGTCATTCCCTTTGTCATGGGTGCTAGCTGTCAATTCGAACGTTTTTCGGGGTTTGGTGGTCTTACGTCCACCTCTTCTATCTGTATTCTCTTTTCTTGCTCCGCTTGTTGATAGTGGTTTCTTTGTTGATAATTTGTTGCTCTATTGGTTCTCCAATAACCGTTCCGGTTGTCATTGTTTCCTCTGTAATAGTTGATGCCGTATTCTCTTCTAAATCCATAACCGTTTTTTTGTTGAAATCTGTTGTCGTTTCTTGGTGCGAAGTTATCACAAGGTTCGTAATTATTGTTTCTTCGTACTGTGTCTTGTGGATTCCACTGCTTTTTGCTTTCGTTTTCACGTGCGCTTCGCCTTTTTCTTGCGTCATCTTCCAAAAATATGAACTCTAGTTCCCTTAGAATACCTTTAAATGCTTCGACGTCATTGCCTCCGCGACCTACTAATGACTGCTGGTATTTCAATGGTAGCTTCATCGCGCATAATTTAATCAACTCTCCGTCACTGTATGTTACATCTAAGCATTGATTTTTTTTTTGCCATTAATTTGAAAAATTTCAAGGGACTCTTCTCTCTAGAATTTTCAAAATATGGGTTCTGCAATAATTTGTACTTCACTCTGTTCTGTGCTTCGCTGGACCAATATAGTGTGAGAAACTTCTCTCTGAAATCTTCAAATGGTTCAAATGGCTCTGAGCACTATGGGACTCAACTGCTGTGGTCATAAGTCCCCTAGAACTTAGAACTACTTTAACCTAAGGACATCACACACATCCATGCCCGAGGCAGGATTCGAACCTGGACCGTAGCAGTCGCATGGTTCCGGACTGCGCGCCTAGAACCGCGAGACCACCGCGACCAGCTCTGAAATCTTCGTACGAACGGCATGTCGTTGCAACATTCTGCATGGTTTCTGCGACTGTTCCTGACATGTGTGCACATATAAAGTCTAATTTGTGTGCTAGAGTCCAGTGTTCTGGTAATCCTACTCGGAATTGATCAATAAATGTTCGTGCATGTAATGAGTTTCCTTCCGGAAAGTGCTGAAATTTTCTGACTTTGAGGAAATGATCGTTGTCGTACTTCGTCATAGTTCCATATGAAATTCGCGATTCTTCGCCACTTTTGTTTCTGATCATTTCTCCTGTCGTTCTTTCCGGTAGTGGTAGATGCATTGGATATTGTCCAATGTAACTTTCGCCTACCCTTGCGTAGTATCGTTGGAGTGGTACGCAATAATTTTCTTCCATCGGTTGTGAACGGGTAGCTGAATGCACTGCACTGTACTCTTCACGACCTGGCTCTCCATTGTCAGGTATTGGTTTGGTATCTTGTCTGGCTAACCTTGCCGCTTCATTGCACGATCCAGACTGTCTTGAAACATACATTTGTGATTCTGCTGGTGTTTGTGGTGACGTTTGTTCATCAAGAATTTCGAAACGTGTTTGTTGCTGTGCAGGCTGTCTAAATTCACGTATGTTACTTTCCGTCTGTGATTGGAATGCAAATGCGTAATACCTTCGTTAGTTGCTTGTTTTTACGGTGCTGTTACAGATACGGATGTGGTTGCAGACTCAGTGCTTGTTCGATCCTGTTCACTACGCTCTTCAATAGTTTGCAAGAACTCTGTTCGCAATTTCTGAAATTGTTGCTTCGTTTGCGCTTCTGTTTTGACTATGCTATTATCATACCTTTCCAGAGCTGCTTTTGTGATACGTTTGTGTAACACACTGTTTTCAACAATTTCACGCGCTGTACCTGCTGCTTGTCTAGTAATTACGTTTATCTGTTTCTCTAGTTTATTGACTTCTCCCTGGGTGTTGTTACGTAATGTTTTGATCTCGTCCTGAGTGTCATTACGCAATTTTTGTACGTCCACTTGTGCCTTGTCAATGTCTGTTCTCAATTGAAATCGAAATTTTAATTTTTTATCTTTTTCATTTTTCTCTTCATTTGCTCAACTTGTTCGCTCTTTGATTTGAAATTAATTTTTACCGCCCCTTGCTGCCCCTAAAATTTTTTCGCCCTAGGCGGCCGCTTTGTGTTGCCTAAGAGTAGAAAAGGCCCTGCTTGTTCCGAAATATACCACACAAAAATGTTTTCTGAAATTTGTGGTAAGGTCTTATGGGAACAAACTGTAGTGGTCATCGGTCCCTAAGCTTACACACTACTTAATCTAACTTGAACTAACTTATGCTAAGGACTCGAACCTCCGACGGGGGGAGCCGCGCATCCCGCGATAAGGCGCCTCAGACCGCTCGGCTACACCGCGCGGCCTCTGAAATGTGGTTCTTTGTAATGTTATCTAGTTTTAGGAATCTTGATAGTAAAGAATTTTCGAAGTACAATTTATTTTAAACTTATAAGTGGTAATGAGTACAGAAGAGACTGCGACGATAACGACTCAACATATCACGCGCTGCAGTGCTCAGCGCCATACCTTCCCCAGTATACTTGAAAGGGAGCAGTATTATGTAGGACATGCGTCGACAAGGCGGGTAAACTCTATCGGTAAACTTTGAGGCCTCTGGAGCTACTTCTAAGCAGCGAAAATCCATTGCGAGACGGTTCACTGAAACAGAGGGAATTCAAACTAACGGCAACGTTTAAGAAGTTAAAAAAAAGCTGAGTCAACATTTTCTGCAAATATTTTGCTCCCGAGTGTTGCGACAGGCGGGGGCAGCCACACACGGAAGTTTGTGGCCCTCACAAATACGCCGGCTGCCTTGGAAGCCAGCCAGGGACGTTGATGTTTCACAGATGTGCGTGGCGCGGCGTGAGCAACGGCTGCTGTTGCTGCTGCTGCTGAAATCACTCAACGCAGGACAAAGACAAAGCGAAACACTGCGGGGGCGAAGAGTCGGCGGGGAAAACGGGGTCAATATCGCGCTTGCGTGGATGTAGTGGAATGTTCCCCACCTGACAGAGAATGTGGGCTGCATATCGCAGTTAACAGCAGAAACTCATACGGGTGAAACTATGCAGTAATGGAAGCAAAAATGTTTGCAGGAAAAATTTCTGCTAACGAGCAATTATTTCACAAACCTCTACTCTTTGGACCCTTGTTAACTGGAACGTTTTTGCTTGTGTGGTTGCGATCCGCCACTGACTTCACTACGAAATGTGTATTTAGCACAAATGTATCTGTAGTGTAACCAAGCCCCCATGTAATTGGGCCTACATTTCACCAGTGGGGCCTAATTTAACAAGAAAGACAATACTGCTTCAAAAAGGTGTATGCTAAAATTTACTGTCCTTGCGTAGTCGTTAAATGAGTTGTCCCATGTGTCCTTCGACTTGGATCAATACTGCGCTCGTTCCTGCAGTTAGGTACAAATTCTTAAAAACACCTCCAGGTCATTTCATAAAGCTTGACAAGACTGTAAAATTCGCTCTTCCAATTCTTCAATCGTGTCAACCATACAGGTGAACAGTTCTATTTTGAGGTGACTTCGGACAGAAAAATGCAGCGAATTGAGGTAAGGGTCCGCAGCTCGTGGTCGTGCGGTAGCGTTCTCACTTCCCGCGCCCGGGTTCCCGGGTTGGATTCCCGGCGGTGTCAGGGATTTTCTATGCCTCCAGATAACTGGGTATTGTGTGATGTCCTTATCTTAGTTAGGTTTAAGTAGTTCTAAGTTCTAGGGGACTGATGACCATAGATGTTAAGTCCCATAGTGCTCAGAGCCATTTGAACCATTTTGTGGTAAGGAGACCGTGGAGGTCAATTTACAAGCGCTGCTCCCATCCATCATCTTAAACGTGCGTTAGATGTCTTAAGCCCCTATTACACGATGCGCCTAAACCGAACACCTGTGCACCAGCGTCCCAAGTGTGCATATCTCTAACTACAGACTGGTTCAAGTCTGATCTCTTGTAAAGTCGTTCGTTCTACCACGCGAAACTCAAGGGAGACCGTGTGATATATTGGAACGTCATTCGTTCAAATTATTTCTGTGAGCTCAAGTTCCTATTTCATAAGAATTTTTTCATTATTTATGTAATAATTGTTATTCTTTTATTATGGTTACTTCTGTTCTGAGTTACAGACTCACCAGTTAGTTTTATATTACGACACTTGGTTACACAGGTATAAGTATATCTAAATTTACATTTATACAGCAGTTTGCACATGGAAGACCCACTTGTTTTTGAAACTATTGCTCTGGCGGTGGCAGTAAATTTTCGGGCTAAGGCACAACTATGACGAAAACGAAAAGCCAGACGTTATTGAATTCGACCCTGGTTGAAAATAAGGTAGGGGATTATATTCGCTGCTTATGAAAGAACAAAGGCCCGGAGATGTGCAAGAATTTCGGAAATTTGTGAGGATGGACATGGCCTGTTTCGAGAAGCTGCTGTTTATGATAGATGGATTTAGCAAGTGTGACACAGTCATATGGTAGGCTATCTCACATTCTCTAAAGTAATAATTAAATAATATGTTTATGCGTTTTGTGATCATACCAGCCTAGATCACTTATAAAATACTGGTTAACGTCCTGTTATGTTGCAGGCTGGTTGTAACATTACGTTTCCTGGCGTATGGGGAATCTTTCTTTTAGCCACAGAACAGCTTAGCCCATCATTTCAAAAGTTTTTGTGGATGTATGCACTGCCGTTTGCAGCACTTGAAAGGACGAATACTTAGTGTACTTCTGTTAATTTTCCAAGGTTTGAATATACGAGGGATGGAACTTAAATAGTGGCAACTATTTATTCACAACCGACACAAGAGAGTTACATGTTTGCACCTGTTACTGTCCTTCGAAGTAGTCAACAGCGTTGTGTAGAACCCGTTGCCAGGGTAGTATACCGTTAGCAGAGCCTGTTCTGTTGATGGTGCGAATGGAGCGGTGTACTACCTATGGAATCTCTGGAACAGTTCTGAAACGAATGCCACGAGGTGGTTCCTTCATTTTCGGAATCAACTCAAAGTCACAAGAACTTAAGTTCGGGAGTATGGTGGATGGTACAGTAGTTCCCAGTCCCATCGAGAGAACAGAGCAGCCACAGCTTGCGCTGTATGCGCCCGCGCATTGTCGTGCAAAATGAGGGGTGGATTGCGTAGAAGGTGTCGCTGCTTCTTTCGCGAAGGTGATGTTCCAAAAACGAACAGTAACACTGTGTAATGACAGTCTGCCGTGGAGGAACGTAATGCGTTGGGATAACACCATCACAGTCGTACACGAAAATCACCATAACTTCTACCATACTGGGGCTCTGACGCACGTTCGACTTTCGCGGCGACCCATAATGACGCCATTCGTTGGATTGGCGTTTTAGTTTTGGCTATTACGATGTGGCCCATGTGTCAGCCAGTGTTACGCTACGGAGTAAGAAAACCTCTCCTTCGCGCTCATAGAGCTCCAAGCGCGTCTGAACAGCGTCGTAACGCATCCATTTCTGCATTTACGTCAAGTCATGCGGAACCCATCCTGATGCTATTTTTCGCATGCCCAGGCGTTCTTTCAGGATGCGAACCACAGTTGTATGCGCTAATCCGGTTTCGAGGGCGAGCTCAAGAATTGTATGGCGTCGATCACTGTCCACTAGTAGGTGCCACGAAGTACCCGTATTACAAAAATAACATCAGAAGAAATTTGAGACGTAGGCTGTCCTGATGTATTCCAGCGACTAAATCCGAGTACATATTGAACGTCACCAATTCAGGAACAGATACAAAATACATTCGTGAACTTTGGGCACCTAACATTAGCGAATGAAGAACTGCTAGGTTCTATACGACTGAAAAAGATTGGTGGAATCTCAGAGGATTTCTTACAGTAGGTTCAAGGCTGCTAATTTTTCCATTTGCTGAAGGTATTCCAAATGAAGGCAGATGCTTCTGCAATTCTACCCTCTAGTAGCAGCACGTTTTGAGTTGAATAGGTTCCCTGTCACTTGATCATTGTACCACATCGAACATAGCAACAAGTGTAAATTAAGAAAGGTGCTCAGTCATCAATAACGTAGACGTAAACCCCAATAGTTGATACTGTTGTACGCAGTAACGCAGAAGCCACGTTAGCGGTAATAGATACTGCATCTTTTCGTTTCATTGTCCGCTACGCTGCTACAACAGTAAACATCGGAAAGAGCTCATTTAGTCTTCTATCCCGTGAGTGAAGGTGCAAGAAATCCGAAATTTTGTATATACTGCTGCGTATTCTGTTCTTTACCAGCAAATGTACTTCCAACCATAACCCTCCATCATTTTCTTCTTGTGGAGGGGAGGAAAGTAAGCTTAGGGTTTAACGTTCCGTCAAAAACGAGGTCAGTAAAGACGGGGCACAAGCTCGGATTGGAGAAGAACGGGGGTCGAAATAGGCCCTGCCCTTACAAAATAAACTACCCCAAGATTCGCCTTAAACAACTTACAGAAATCACAGAACACATTAATTTGGACAGCCGGGCGGCGGACTGAAGCGTCGCCCTCTCTAATACGAGTCCTGTATACTGCCACAGCGTTACTTCGCTCGACTTAATATGGGCAGTCAGGCTCCTGGCCGTGAGGCTGTACCTCATGCACTAAAGCAACAATGTCCCTGGCGCTAATAAATGTTCTTTACGTGATCCCATTGATGGCGAGAGTGTATGCTGTATGCTAAAATAGAGGATAGAAGAAGAAATAACTGAATCTGAAGAACAAAATGAATTCAGATCTGGTCGCTTCTGTACTGATGGAGCGTTTATGCTCAAAAACCTAGTGGAGAAAAGGACAGCAGGGGCCTTACGACCCACCTTGTCTTTGTAGACCTCCAGAAAGCTTATGACACAATTCCACAGAACAAGCTACGGACAATTGATAATGGCGTGTCAAATGGTTGAAATGGCTTTGAGCATTATGGGACTTAACTTCTGAGGTCATCAGTCCCCTAAAACTTAGAACTACTTAAACCTAACTAACCTAAGGACATCACACACATCCATGCCCGAGGCAGGATTCGAACCTTCGATCGTAGCGGTGGCGCGGTTCCAGACTGTAGCGCCTAGAACCTCTCGGCCACTCCGGCCGGCAATGGCGTGTCACCGAGCTATGTGAAAGTTGTCAGACTCTTCTACCGAGGTTGCACGGCAGTGGTAAAAGTGAGAAATCAACTATCTGAATAGTTTGAGGTGACAAAGGGCTTACGTCAGGGATGCTCACTCGCCCCTATACGCCTTGAGATCTACCTAGAGGAGGCACTAAAATCCTAGAAAAGGAAATGCGGAGGAAAGGGTATCCCCGTAGAGGATGAGATATTGTTCACTTTATTTTTTGCTGACGACCAAGTGTTAGTAGCTGGAGATGAGGAAGATGCAAATTACATGTTCCGAAAATTAAAAGAGAATATGAAAAGTGGGGTCTTGTCATAAACGTATCTAAAACAGAATACCTGAAAGTGGGAGAAAATGCTGTTAACGACTTACAAAAAATGGTTCAAATGGCTCTGAGCACTGTGCGACTTAACTTCAGAAGTCATCAATCGCCTAGAACTTAGAACTAATTAAACCTAACTAACCTAAGGACATCACACACATCCATGCCCGAGGCAAGATTCGAACCTGCTACCGTAGCGGTCGCTCGGTTCCAGACTGTAGCTCCTAGAACCGCACGGCCACTCCGGCCGGCACCGACTTACAACTCGGTGTTGACACTGTTAAGTGGTGCCATAATTTTAAGTTCCTGGCAGTGACACTGTCGTCCAATGGTAGAGGTATGGATGGTGTAAACAGTAACATTGTCCAGGGCAAGCGAGCCATAAAACAACTAAGAGGTATCCTCTGGAACAAAAACATAACGCACAGAACAAAACATACCATCTACCACACAATTATTGAAAGTATTACAGCATATGGTGCAGAGTTGTGGGAACTACCTCAGAGGCAGAAAGATCGCCTGCTGGCTGTCGAGATGGATTTATGGAGACGGAGGTGTGAATATTCCAGGATTGATCATATTAGAAATGATAGGATCAGAGAGCTTATGAATGTCGAAAGCACAATCCTACACTACACAGAAAGGAAGCGTCTACTCTGGTATGGTCACCTACAGCGTACGTCAGACACAAGATGGCCAAAGGTGTGAGGCAATGGACTCCACATCAAAGAAGAAAGCGAGGTAGACCTGCGAGATGCTGGAGACGACGTCAACGACGCAATGGTAGCGAGAGGTCAGAATGAAGGAGACTGGAATGACCGTGAACGATGGAGATTGGGATGCGAGAGGCGGGGGCAGCCGTAGAAACCGAACACATTGACACCGGTGTGTCAGACCCACCATACTTGCTCCGGACACTGCGAGAGGGCTGTACAAGCAATGATCACACGCACGACACAGCGGACACACCAGGAACCGCGGTGTTGGCCGTCGAATTTCGCTAGCTGCGCAGCATTTGTGCACCGCCGCCGTCACTGTCAGCCAGTTTGCCGTGGCATACGGAGCTCCATCGCAGTCTTTAACACGGATAGCATGCCGCGACAGCGTGGACGTGAACCGTATGTGCAGTTGACGGACTTTGAGCAAGGGCGTATAGTGGGCATCCGGGAGGCCGGGTGGACTTACCGCCGAATTGCTCAACACGTGGGGCGTGAGGTCTCCACAGTACATCGATGTTGTCGCTAGTGGTCGGCGTAAGGTGCACGTGCCCGTCGACCTGGGACCGGACCGCAGCGACGCACGGATGCACGCCAAGACCGTAGGATCCTACGCAGTGCCGTAGGGGACCGCACCGCCACTTCCCACCAAATTAGGGACACTGGGGTATCGGCGAGGACCATTCGCAAGCTGGGCTACGGTCCCGCATACCGTTAGGCCGTCTTCCGCTCACACCCCAACATCGTGCAGCCCGCCTCCAGTGGTGTCGCGACAGGCGTGAATGGAGGGACGAATGGAGACGTGTCGTCTTCAGCGATGAGAGTCGCTTCTGCCTTGGTGCCAATGATGGTCGTATGCGTGTTTGGCGCCGTGCAGGTGAGCGCCACAATCAGGACTGTATACGACCGAGGCACACAGGGCCAACACCCGGCATCATGGTGTGGGGAGCGATCTCCTACACTGGCCGTACACCTCTGGTGATCGTCGAGGGGACACTGAATAGTGCACGGTACATCCAAACCGTCATCGAACCCATCGTTCTACCATTCCTAGACCGGCAAGGGAACTTGGTGTTCCAACAGGACAATGCACGTCCGCATGTATCCCGTGCCACCCAACGTGCTCTAGAAGGTGTAAGTCAACTACCCTGGCCAGCAAGATCTCCGGATCTGTCCCCCATTGAGCATGTTTGGGACTGGATGAAGCGTCGTCTCACGCGTCTGCACGTCCAGCACGAACGCTGGTCCAACTGAGGCGACAGGTGGAAATGGCATGGCAAGCCGTTCCACAGGACTACATCCAGCATCTCTACGATCGTCTCCATGGGAGAATAGCAGCATGCATTGCTGCGAAAGGTGGATATACACTGTACTAGTGCCGACATTGTGCATGCTCTGCTGCCTGTGTCTATGTGCCTGTGGTTCTGTCAGTGTGATCATGTGATGTATCTGACCCCAGGAATGTGTCAATACAGTTTCCCCTTCCTGGGACAATGAATTCACGGTGTTCTTATTTCAATTTCCAGGAGTGTATGTTGATGCTACTGTCGTTCTTTCAAATGGCTATCTCTGTCAGCGTGGTATTTGTCACATATTTTCTGAATAAATATCATGTAAGATGCTAAAATCTGCCATCTTACACACGAACTGCTTCAGCCTCTCCGAGATGACGTAGTCATATGGCACTGGTCTGGTCGGGAGTAGGGTGGTTCAAATCCTCGATTAGCCATACTCATTTTAAATCCCCCCTCCCCCAAATAGTAGAGACAAATGTAAAGAAGTTCTCATTGAAAAGGACGCGGACGAGTTCCGTTCTCAACCTTACGCAATACAAGCTTCTGTTCCGTCTGCAATGACCACGTCTCAGATCGGAGGTTACGATCTTCCTTCCTTCCTTTCTTTGTTTTCGAACTACTCAAATACCATCACGAAGCTTCCGATAATACGCATAGCCAGAGCAGCGCACAAATTCTGTGACGAACACCGGAAACATTAAAGCTGCATCAGGTGACACTTTCTCGACAAAGAATACCGGATGATCAAAAAGTCAGTATAAATTTGAAAACTTGATAAACCACGGAATAATGTAGATAGAGAGGTAAAAATTGACACACATGCTTGGAATGACGTGGGGTTTTATTAGAACAACCCCATTGTTGCTAGACGCGTGAAAGATCTCGTCGTTTGGTGATGATCGTGTGCTCAGCCGCCACTTCCGTAATGCTTGGCCTCCCAGGTCCCCGTGCGATTATTGGCTTTGGGGTTACCTGAAGTCGCAAATGTATCGTGATCGACCGACATCTCTAGGTATGCTGAAAGACAACATCCGACGCCCGTGTCTCACCATAACTCCGGACATGCTTTACAGTGCTGTTCACAACTTTATTCCTCGACTACAGCTATTGTTGAGGAATGTTGGTGGGCATATTGAGCATTTCCTGTAAAGAACATCATCTTTGCTTTGTCTAACTTTGTTATGCTAATTATTGCTATTCTGATCAGATGAAGCGCCATCTGTCGGACATTTTTTGAACTTTTGTATTTTTTTGGATCTAATAAAACCTCATGTCATTCCAAGCATGTGTGTCAATTTGTATCTCTCTATCTACATTCCTCCGTGATTTGTTCAGTTTTCAAATTTATACTGACTTTTTTGATCACCCTGTACATTAACGTAAATGACTTAAGTCTTAGAACCTGCCGATAGCTGCGGAAACGTTATAGTGGATGTTACTCAGGCTGCGTGGTCTCGCGTCTCGGAATAGCCGGCCGTTGCTGGCACATCTTACCGCTTCGCGCACACCTCCGGCGGTTGCTCGAGGTTCGACACTCTTCCTCGGGTGTTTACCAGCGCTGGCGCGAGCTGCTAGACAAAGCCGCGTGCGTGGCGCCACCGTCGACTGTGCCGGTTCGACGACCGCTGTATTAAGAGCGGCGCACGTGTTGACCCGTCCGGTCGATCGCTATGTTACGTGTCAGCAGCGCTTATTGCTACAAGTGCTGTGTACACATCCAGAAATGGGGCACGGTGGCGGACTCGAAACGTCACAGCTGGTGGTCAAATATTCTCTCGCACTGCATTTGTTACAGGAAATTTAGTACAGACCACTCGACACTTGCAGACCACCTTAAAGACGAATATCGTAGACGAAGGAGCACAGTAGGATACGAACGTGAATCAATAACAGACTTTTCAGAAAAACTACCACACACACAAAACCCTAACAACCAATAAGCAGCTGCTTAATGGCCACATACATTTTGAAAACCAGACGTAATACGAAACCACCGAACAACTCAATTAATTAACATAAAAAGTTGCCGGCCTGTGAGGCCGAGCGGTTCTAGGCGCTTCAGTCTGGAACCGCGCGACCGCTACGGTAGCAGGTTCGAATCCCGAATCGAGCTTGGATGTGTGTGATGTCCTTAGGTTAGTTAGGTTTAAGTAGTTCTAAGTTCTAGGGGACTGATGACCTCAGACGTTGAGTCCCATAGTGCTCACAGCCATTTGAAGCATAAAGAGTTAATCTGTAGTGGCTCCCCCCCCCCCCCCCGCTCCGTCTCCAGTTACCACTACCTCTCCCCTCCTCTCTCTCCCTCTGATTCAGCTCAACGCCCCCCACCCCCTCGCTCTGCATCCCATTACCAACACACATTACCTTTACCCACTTCGCATTCACTGCTGATTACATTGTACTTATCTTTGCCGGCATCCACTCTTACATTTTGATAATTAAATCCTACACAACTCCCACATCCCAGTAATATACACTACTTGCCATTAAAATTGGTACACCACGAAGATGACGTGCTACTAACGCGAAATTTAACCGACAGGAAGAAGATGTGATATGCAAATGATCAGCTTTTCACAGCATTCACACAAGGTTGGCGCCGCAGGCGACACCTACAACGTGCTAACATTTTGACATACACAAACAGCAGTTGACCGGCGTTGCCTGGTGAAACGTTGAATTGATGCCTCGTGTAAGGAGGAGATATGCATACCATCACTTTCCGACTTTGATAAAGGTCGGATTGTAGCCTATCGGGATTGCGGTTTATCGTATAGCGACATTGCTGCTCGCGGTGGTCGAGACACAATGACTGTTAGCATATTATGGAATCGGTGGGTTCAGCAGGGTAATACGGAACGCTGTGCTGGATCGCAACGGCCTCGTATCACTAGCAGTCGAGATGACAGGCATCTTACCCGCATAGCTGTAACGGATCGTGCAGCCACGTCTCAATCCCTGAGTCAACAGACGTTTGCAAGACAACAGCCATCTGTACGAACAGTTCGACGACGTTTGCAGCAGCATGGTCTAGCAGCTCGGAGACCATGGCTGCGGTTACCTTTGACGCTGCATCACAGACAGGAGCGCCTGCGATGGTGTACTCAACGACGAACCTGGGTGCACGAATGGCAAAACGTTATTTTTTCGGATGAATCCAGGTTCTGTCTACAGCATCATTATGGTCGCACCCGTGTTTGGCGACATCGCGGTTAACGCACATTGGAAGGGTGTATTCGTCATCGCCATACTGGCGTATCACCCGGCGTGATGGTATGGGGTCCCATTGGTTACACGTCTCGGTCACTTCTTGTTCGCATTGACGGCACTTTGAACAGTGGACGTTACATTTCAGACGTGTTACGACCCGTGGCACCACCCTTCATACGATCCCTGCGAAACCCTACATTTCAGCAGGATAATGCACGGCCGCATGATGCAGGTCATGTACGGGCCTTCCTGGTTCCAGAAAATGTTCGACTACTGCCCTGGCCAGCACATTTTCCAGATCTCTCACCAACTGAAAACGTCTGGTCAATGGTCGCCGAGCGACTGGCTCGTCACAATTCGCCAGTCACTACTCTTGATGAACTGTGGTACCGTGTTGAGGCTGCATGGGCAGCTGTACATGTACACGCCATCCAAGCTCTGTTTGATTCAATGCTCAGGCGTATCAAAGCCGTTATGGCCAGAGGTGGTTGTTCTGGGTACTGATTTCTCAGGATATATTCATCCAAATTGCGTGAAAATGTAACCACGTGTCAGTTCTAGTATAATATATTTGTCCAATGAATACCCGTTTATCACCTGCATTTCTTCTTGATGTAGCAATTGTAATGGCCGGTAGTGTATTCAAATATAAGCTCTGATATGGCAATGCCTTCCCCATGAACCATGGACCTTGCCGTTGGTGGGGAGGCTTGCATGCCTCAGCGATACAGGTGGCAGTGCCGTAGGTGCAACCACAACGGTGTTGTGTCTGTTGAGAGGTCGGACAAACGTGTGGTTGCTGAAGAAGAGCAGCAGCCTTTTCAGTAGTTGGTGGGGCAACAGTCTGGATGATTGACTGACATGGCCTTGCAACACTAACCAAAACGGCCATGCTGTGCTGGTACTGCGAACGGCTGAAAGCAAGGGGAAACAACGGCCGTAATTTTTCCCGAGGGCATGCAGCTTTACTGTTTGGATAAATGATGAAGGCGTCCTCTTGGGTAAAACATTCCGGAGGTAAAATAGTCCCCCATTCGGATCTCCGGGCGGGGACTACTCAAGAGGATGTCGTTATCAGGAAAAAGAAAACTGGCGTTCTACGGATCGGAGCGTGGAATGTCAGATCCCATAACCGGGCAGGTAGATTAGAAACTTTAAAAAGGGAAATGGATAGGTTGAAGTTAGATATAGTGGGAATTAGTGAAGTTCGGTGGCAGGAGGAATAAGACTTCTGGTCAGGTGAATACAGGGTTATAAATACAAAATCAAATAGGGGTAATGCAGGAGTAGGTTTAATAATGAATAAAAAGTAGGAATGCGGGTAAGCTACTACAAACATTATAGTGCACGCATTATTGTGGCCAAGATAGACACGAAGCCCACACCTACTACAGTAGTACAAGTTTATATGACAACTAGCTCTGCAGATGACGAAGAAATTGAAGAAATGTATGATGAAATAAAAGAAATTAATCAGATAGTGAAGGGAGACGAAAATTTAATAGTCATGGGTGACTGGAATTCGACAGTAGGAAAAGGGAGAGAAGGAAACGTAGTAGGTGAATATGGATAGGGGCTAAGAAATGAAAGAGGAACCCGCCTGGTAGAGTTTTGCACAGAGCATAACTTAGTCATAGCTAACACTTGGTTCAAAAATGATGAAAGAAGGTTGTACACATGGAAGAATCCTGGAGATACTAGAAGGTATCAGATAGATTTTATAATGGTAAGACAGAGATTTAGGAATCAGGTTATAATTGTAAGACATTTCTAGGAGCAGATGTGGACTCTGACCACAATCTATTGGTTATGAACTGTAAATTAAAACTGAAGAAACTGCAGAAAGGTGGGAATTTAAGGAGATGAGACCTGGATAAACTTAAAGAACCAGACGTTGTACAGAGTTTCAGTGAGAGCATAAGGTAACAATTGACTGGAATGGGGGAAAGAAGTACAGTAGAAGAAGAATGGGTGGCTCTGAAGGATGAAGTAGTGAAGGCAGCAGAGAAACAAGTAGGTAAAAAGACGAGGGCTAGCATAAATCCTTGGGTAACAGAAGAGATATTGAATTTAATTGATGAAAGGAGAAAATATAAAAATGCAGTAAATGCAGCAGGCTAAAAGGAATACAAACGTCTCAAAAATGAGATCGACAGGAAGTGCAAAATGGCTAAGCAGGCTTGGCTAGAAGACAAATGTAAGGATGTACAGGCTTATCTCACTAGGGATAAGATAGATACTGCCTACAGGAAAACTAATGAGACCTTTGGAGAAAAGAGAACGACTTGTATGAATATCAAGAGCTCAGATGGAAACCCGGTCCTAAGCAATGAAGGGAAAGCAGAAAGGTGGAAGGAGTATATAGAGGGTCTATACAAGGTCGATGTACTTGAGGACAATATTATGGAAATGGAAGAGAATGTAGATGAAGATGAAATGCGAGATATGATACTGCGTGAAGAGTTCGACAGACGACTGAAGGATCTAAGTCGAAGTAAGGCCTCGGGAGTAGACAACATTCCATTAGAACTACTGATGGCCTTGGGAGAGCGAGTCCTGACAAAATTCTACCATCTGGTGAGCAAGATGTATTAGACAGGCGAAATACCTTCAGAATTCAAGAAGAGTACAATAATTCCAATCCCAAAGAAAGCAGGTGTTGACAGATGTGAAAATTACCGAACTATCAGTTTAATAAGTCACGGCTGCAAAATACTAACGAGCATTCTTTACAGACGAATGGAAAAACTGGTAGAAGCCGACCTCAGGGAAGATCAGTTTGGATTCCGTAGAAATATTGGAACACGTGAGGCAATACTGATCTTACGACTTATCTTAGAAGAAAGATTAAGGAAAGGCAAACTTACTTTTCTTGCATTTGTAGACTTAGAGAAAGGTTTTGACAGTGTTGACTGGAATACTCTCTCAAATTCTAAAGGTGGTAGGTGTAAAACACAGGGAGCGAAAGGCTATTTACAATTTGTACAGAAACCAGATGTCAGTTATAATAGTCGATGGGTATGAAAGGGAAGCAGTGGTTGAGAAGGGAGTGAGACAGGGTTGAAGCCTCTCCCCGATGTTATTCAATCTGTATATTGAGCACGCAGTAAAGGAAACAAAAGAAATATTCGGAGTAGGTATTAAAATCCATGGAGAAGAAGTAGAAACTTTGAGGTTCTCGGATGACATTGTAATTCTATCAGAGACTGCAAAGGACTTGGAAGAGCGGTTGAACGGAGTGGACAGTGTCTTGAAAGGAGGATATAAGATGAACATCGACAAAAGCAAAAAGAGGATAATGGAATGTAGTCGAATTAAGTCAGGTGACGCTGAGGGAATTAGATTAAGAAATGAGACACTTAAAGTAGTAAAGGAGTTTTGCTATTTGGGGAGCAAAATAACTGATGATGGTCGAAGTAGAAAAGATATAAAATGTAGACTGGCAATGGCGAGGAAAGCGTTTCTGAAGAAGAGAAATTTGTTGACATCGAGTATAGGTTTAAGTGTCAGGAAGTTGTTTCTGAAAGTATTTGTACGGAGTGTAGCCATGTATGGAAGTGAAATGTGGACTATAAATAGTTTAGACAAGAAGAGAATAGAAGCTTTCGAAATGTGGTGCTACAGGAGAATGCTAAAGATTATATTGTTAGATCACATAACTAATGATGAAGTACTGAACAGAATTGGGGAGAAGAGGAGTATGTGGCACAACTTGACAAAAAGAAGGGACCGGTTAGTTGGACATGTTCTGAGGCATCAAGGAATCACAAACTTAGCATTGGAGGGCAACGTGGAGGGTGGAAATCGTAGATGTAGACCAAGAGATGAATACACTAAGCAGATTCAGAAGGATGTGGGTTGCAGTAAGTACTGGGAGATGAAGAAGCTTGCACAGGATGAGGTAGCATGGAGAGCTGCATCAAACCAGTCAATGCCTCTACCCGGTCGCAGCTTGTGGTAATCGACCTGACGCCTTGGAGCCAGTATTTTAAATATCAGGTGGTTGCCCTTATTGTAACTTAGTTGTCTTCAGTTTGCCGCACTTCCATGGTCTATTGCATTAGCTGCAGCAGCAGCATTTACTCAGCCATGCCCAAAAGCGGTAGTGGTTCTAGATACTATCCCACACAGCATCTTCTAGTAAACATTTACTGCAGTTAGTAATCTAAAGGTGGGAATTTAAGGACATGGGATCTGTATAAGCTGAAAGAACCAGAGGTTGTACAGAGTTTCAAGGAGAGCATAAGGTAACAATTGACAGGAATGGGGGAAAGAAACACAGTAGAAGAAGAATGGGTAACTCTGAGGGATGAAGTAGTGAAGGCAGCAGATAATCAAATAGGTAAAAAGACGAGGGCTAGTAGAAATCTTTGGGTAACAGACGAAATATTGAATTTAATTGATGAAAGGAGAAAATATAAAAATGCAGTAAATGAAGCAGGCAAAAAGGAATACAAACGTCTCAAAAATGAGATCGACAGGAAGTGCGAAATGGCTAAGCAGGGATGGCTAGAGGACAAATGTAAGGATGTAGAATCTTATCTCACCTGGGGTAAGATAGATACTGCCTACAGGAAAATTAAAGAGCCCTTTGGAGAGAAGAGAACCACTTGTATGAATATCAAGAGCGCAGATGGAAACCCAGTTCTAAGCAAAGAAGGGAAGGCAGAAAGGTGGAAGGAGTATATAGAGGGTTTATACAAGGGCGATGTACTTGAGGACAATATTATGGAAATGGAAGAGGATGTAGATGAAGACGAAATGGGAGATAAGATACTGCGTGAAGAGTTTGACAGAGCACTGGTCCTGAGTCGTAACAAGGCCCCAGGAGTAGACAACATTCCATTAGAACTACTGATGGCCTTGGGAGAGCCAGTCATGACAAAACTCTGCCATCTGGTGAGCAAGATGTATGAGACAGGCGAAACACCCTCAGACTTCAAGAAGAATATAACAATTCCAATCCCAAAGAAAGCAGGTGTTGACAGATGTGAAAATTACCGAACTATCAGTTTAATAAGTCACAGCTGCAAAATACTAACGCGAATTCTTTACAGACGAATGGAAAAACTGGTAGATGCAGACCTCGGGGAGGATCAGTTTGGATTCCGTAGAAATGTTGGAACACGTGAGGCAATACTGACCTTACGACTTATCTTAGAAGAAAGATTAAGAAAAGGCAAACCTACGTTTCTAGCATTTGTAGACTTAGACAAAGCTTTTGACAATGTTGACTGGAATACTCTTTTTCAAATTCTAAAGGTGGCAGGGGTAAAATACAGGGAGCGAAAGGCTATTTATAATTTGTACAGAAACCAGATGGCAGTAATAAGAGTCGAGGGGCATGAAAGGGAAGCAGTGGTTGGGAAAGGAGTGAGACAGGGTTGTAGCCTCTCCCCGATGTTATTCAATTTGTATATTGAGCAAGAAGTAAAGGAAACAAAAGAAAAATTCGGAGTAGATATTGAAATTCATGGAGAAGAAGTAAAAACTTTGAGGTTCGCCGATAACATTGTAATTCTGTCAGAGACAGCAAAGGACCTGTAAGAGCAGTTGAACGTAATGGACAGTGTCTTGAAAGGAGGATATAAGATGAACATCAACAAAAGCAAAACGAGGACAATGGAATGTAGTCAAATTATATCGGGTGATGCTGAGGGAATTAGATTAGGAAATGAGACACTTAAAGCAGTAAAGGAGTTCTACTATTTAGGAAGTAAAATAACTGATGATGGTTGAAGTAGAGAGGATATAAAATGTAGACTGGCAATGGCAAGGAAAGCGTTTCTGAAGAAGAGAAATTTGTTAACATCGAGTATAGATTTATGTATCAGGAAGTCGTTTCTGAAAGTATTTGTATGGAGGGTAGCCAGGTATGGAAGTGAAACATAGACGATAACTAATTTGGACAAGAAGAGAATAGAAGCTTTCGAAATGTGGTGCTACAGAAGAATGCTGGAGATAAGGTGGATAGATCATAGGATTGGGGACAAGAGGAGTTTGTGGTACAACTTGACTAGAAGATGGGATCGGTTGGTAGGACATGTTCTGAGGCATCAAGGGATCACAAATTTAGCATTGGAGGGCAGCGTGGAGGGTAAACATCGTAGTGGGAGACCAAGAGATGAATACACTAAGCAGATTCAGAAGGATGTAGGTTTCAGTAGGTACCGGGAGATGAAGAAGCTTGCACAGGACAGAGTAGCATGGAGAGCTGCATCAAACCAGTCTCAGGACTGAAGACCACAACAACAACAACAGTAATGTTGTCTTTCAATCTAACTCACACTGTTGACTTCCAATTAGGATCACTAAATCCTCAAGGACAGCCATTGATTACATCTTCATAGACAAATCAAAGGAACAAAATCATATCATAAAACCTGTAATAAATTGACTATCAGAGCATGACTTGCAGCTCCTTGTTTTAGATGTAAATTCTAAGCAGATTATCAAGAGTGCTAAATCTGAGTACAGCAGAGTAGTCAATCAACCAAAAATAGTTTTAAAAAACTGCTCCAAGATGTGAACTGGAAAGATGGTTATAGTGCTCATAAAATGAATGAAAAATATGACACATTCATGAACAATGTCAGTACCATGTTTGAAAACTGTTTTCGACTAAAAGCTACTCAAATTAAACAGAAGTCTATAATAAAACCATGGATTACACAAGGAATAAAGATTTCCTGTAAGACAAAAAGAAAAATGTATCTGCCGACCAAGAATAGCTCCAATGCTGATGATTTAGCTAAATACAAGGGATACTGTAAAATATTAGAAAAAGTAATTGAGACATCTAAAAAGTTCACTACAAGAAGAAGACAGCAATGTCAGGGAACAAAATAAAAACCATATCGGATATAGTGAAAGAGGAGACTAAAGGAACAGAAGCAAATAGCATTACCGGTAGATGACACATTAGTAGCCGTTGGGCATAGTGTGGCAAATCTATTTAACAAGTACTTTATATCCGTTACTGATAGAATGGGATTGTCAGTATCAGTAAATAATGCCCTTGAATGTCTGAAACTAGCCTTTGCAAATAGCTTCAAGTACATGAATATGTCACTCACTTCACCAAAAGAAATAACTTCCATAATAAAATCTTTAACAACAAAACATTCTAGTGGTTATGATGAAATATCAACAAAGTTAATTAAAGCATGTTCTTGTGACTTGAATACAGTTCTAAGTTACTTGTGTAACCAGTCATTTATAACTGGGACATTTCCTGATTAGCTAAAGTATGCTGATGTGAAGCCTCTATTCAAGAAAGGGGATAAGAAGATACCATCAAACTACAGGTTGATTTCACTTTTGCCAGCATTCTCAAAAATTTTAGAAAAACTAATGTACAGGCAGCTTCTCAACCATCTGACCACAAACAACATATTATCAAGAACACAGTTTGGATTTCTGAAGGGTTCTGATATCGAGAAGGCTATTTACACTTACCTAAGTACCTACAATGTACTTAATTCATAAAATAACAAATTACAAGCAGCAGGTATTTTCTGTGATTTGTCAAAGGCATTTTATTGTGTGAACCACAACACCCTTTTAAATAAATTAGAATTCTATGGTTCATGGGCAGTGCTGCAAAATGGTTCAAGTCATACCTCGCTAAAAGGAAACAAAGGGTGTCAGTGCAAGAGACTAGTGAATTAAGTACTCATCCATCATCAGAATGGGAAGAAATTACATGTGGTGTCCCACAAGGATTCATCTTAGGGCCATTGCTTTTTCTTGTGTACATTAATGACCTCTCATCAGTTACACTGCCAGAAGCAAAGTTCGTTTTGTTTGCAGATGACACAAGTATTGCAATAAATAGTATGTCGAGTGTAGTTCTAGAAAGATCTGCTAATGATATTTTCACGGATATTACTAAATGGCTTAAAGCAAACTCACTGACATTAAACTTCGAAAAGCCTCACTATATGCAATTCGAACCTGTAAGAGGTTTCCACCCAGCATATGCAGAAAGTATGAATTAGAGTAGATAGAAGAGGTTGACAGTCTTAAATTCCTGGGAGGAGCACACCACAGAACTACAGAACTACAGAAACGCCTTAACAAATCTGTATTTGCAACTCGAGTGTTAGCAGACATAGGCGACATAAAAATGAAAAAGCTTGCATACTTTGCCTACTTTCATTCCACAGTGTCGTATGGTATAATATTTTGGGGTAACTCTTCCGCCGGGCGGTTTCGTGCCGGGGACCGATGCTCCTTCCCGCCCGGAAAGCCGTGCGTTAGCCCGCATGGCCAACCGGGCGGGCGTGGACAGAGTACCGAAGGAGAGATGCAATTTTGCGTTGATCCATCGTGCCTTCAAGAATGACGAGATCACCCAACAATGCCACGAAAACATCACCCAGACCATAACTCTCCCTCCTGGTTGCAGGGTGTTTGCTTTCGAACATTTCACGCGTACATGCCAAAGGCCATCTCTCTGATGGAGCATAAAACGTTAGTCATCTGGAAAGGCCACCTGTCGCCACTCAGTGGCGTACAAATTCCAGCCTTCATCACCGGTGAACACCAGGCAGCTTCTGTGCATGACCTAAGCACCTGCAGAGGCCCATACGCAGCAATATTGAGAAGGCTCTGTTGGTAGCCGCTTGGTTCATTTGGGCGGTCATTTACTCTACTGTTGCACGATTATTCATCCATAGACATCTCCGCAGCCGTTGTTCACCTCTGTCATCTATGACCCCTGGTGCAGCAGAGTGGCCTCAGTGCACGTTTTGGATACCACCAATTTGCCATGTGTGGTATACTTTAACCATGATGGCACTCAAACAGTTTACAAACTTTGCTGTTCGGAAATGCTTCCACCCTTTGGCGCACAGCCAGTCATCATGCTACGCAAACAAGTTCTCCACGTACGCGTACACCACCATCACTCTACCACGCAAACATAGGGGTTACACTCGTCTGGTGTGAGACGTTCCCTGGGGGGTCCACCGAGGGCCAGACCGCACAATAACCCTGGGTCCGGTGTGGGGCGGTGGAGTCGTGGACTGCGGTAGTCGTCGTGGGGTTGTGGACCACTGCGGCTGCGGCAGGGACGGAGCCTCTCCGTCGTTTCTAGGTCCCCGGTTAACATAACATAACATAACTATGTCCACACCTACATGGAGTTTGCTTTTCCTCGATACGATGGCATCTACTAGCAGAACGATGCAGCGTATCACACAGCTCGCGGCGTACGTGCATTGTTCGAAGGGTACCAGGGCGAGGTTGCCGTGCTCACCTGGCCTCCAAACTCCACCCATTTAAACACGATCAAGAACATGTGCGACCATCTAGATGGCGATTTTCGTGCCATGGATCCTCATCCGAGAACCAAAGCGCAGCTAGCCATGGCAATGGAATCAGCCTGGCACCATATCCCTGTCGGTGTCTTTCAGAATCTCACTTTGCAAAAGGTGGCTATTCAGCCTTTCGGCAGGTGGTCATATTAATGTGATTGGGCAGTGAGTTTTCGTACAGTAAAATATAAATTCGTTATTGGCTGTATCTTCTGGTGTTGCAGTTCTGATGTCCATCAGTGTATGTGGCGAGCTCTGGGAATAATGCCGAGTTATTAGTGGGACCCAGCGCCCGCTCCGTGCTGATATCCGCCCAGCAGCTGCCGTTGCGGCCAAACACGCCACGCCCTGCGTTATCGGAGCCGGCAATTCGCTAATGGCCCTGGCGCGCTCTGCAGTGGCTCAGCCAGCACACACCACATTCACTCGACAAGCGCCGTTTCCCCGGTTGTCGGCCGGCTCGGCCCTGCACACTCGCCGCTCTAACAGGGCGAGTGGAGTGTGGATTGTGGCTGTCGAGATCCGATTTGGCGGTTTCTCTGAGCCCTGCATCTAACAAGCTCTCGTCTGGGAGCACTGCGCGCAATTCTGTCCCCCTTCTCGCTGGAGATCCCCGATAATGACCTCATTACTTCTGTTGCATTAGTGACGCACGACGCAGATGGTGGACCCGCTGGGCCTGTGGACCAGAAATGATATTCTGAACTAGAGTGGCGAGCAAACGAGAAGGTGGAGGTCGTGCATTAACAAGAGGCAGTGTACCACGTGATTCAGCAGCCAATAGCGTTGCTCCACCACGCTTCTATACCGTGTGCTCTCTGGGAACCACGCTAAACATTCAGCCCTCATTTTCCTGTTGTGCACATGCAGGCTGTAAAAAGTAACTGTGGGTTCCGAATTATACAGACGATTTTGGATCCCATACTGATTTGTTCCTTGATGTTCCCCGTCCCCTAGATAATTTTATATGTTAAACAATGATGAAATTCCTCCAGCTGCATTAAGGTGTTGGTTTTATTGGCGACTACTTTCGATGTTGTTACAACGTCATCTTCAGGACCATACTTGTTGACAGCAACTGTTGTGTTTAACACTTGTAGTCAGTGGTGAGATAGGCGTGTTCAATGCGGAAGGCAAGTAGTAACTGTTATAAAGTTACTACTTGCCTTACGCATGGTCCTGAAGATGAAGTTGTAACAACAACGAAACTAGTCGCCAATAAAACGAACACCTTAATACAGCTGGAGGAATTTAATCATTTTTTAACATATATTATACTAGCTGACGTCCCAAATCGTCCATTTCAATTATGGATATACGAAGATTAGATAATTTAAGTTGGCGTTACGTCCAGAGTGGTAGCGACCGTTTAGAGTTACCGAGTGTTACTGTGCCTTGTTTTCAGGAACTTGTTTTCAGTTGAGTCCGCTGCGTCAGAGAGACCAAATCAAAGCGACTGATGTACAAGGAAATACACGAGCCGGAACAGCTGAAGCCTCAGCCAACCAACAGCCCACGATTAAATGGTTCAAATGGCTCTGAGCACTATGGCACTTAACATAGGTCAGCAGTCCCCTAGACTTAGAACTACTTAAACCTAAATAATCTAAGGACATCACACACATCCATGCCCGAGACAGGATTCGAACCTGCGACCGTAGCAGCAGCGTGGTTCCGGACTGAAGCGCCTAGAACCGCTCGGTAACAGCGGCCGGCCCATGATTACAAACTTCGAAACCACACAGTAGAGATTAATAATACCGGTTGTCAAGTTTTTTATTCTTAAATGCTTGGACCACGAGTGGTTTCGAGGTATTACATGCCCCTTATCAGGTGTGATACTGAAAATAGACAAGAGACCAAAGGTAACAATAATTTTCACATGCACTACCACGTAAGAGATAACAAAAACAGATATCATATAACATTTTTTTAGAAAACAGCGGTAAAACGGAAGTCAATGCCAAAGCGAAACAAGACAACAACAATACTGGGTAAACAAGTATGGAATGAACAGCAGGATACTCATCTTCTGGGCTGCAACCCCCAGCGCTGCGATAGAGAGTTTAGGGCACGGTACGCGTTGTGTACATAGTTCCACATAGTCAGCGTGTACACAACTTTCCCACTAGAGCGCGCCCCGCTAAACACAACAGCGCACTCGCAGCGCTCGTCTGTCTCCACACTACGAGATGGCGCTGCCTTAGAGACGGACCAAATTCTGCTTCCGCCGATCTGCGTATTAATATGTAACGCAGCCAATGAGATTGCTGCTAACGTAGAACCCTTTTTCCTCGCAGATCACACTCACACAGTGATACCTGAATGCACGAGGTATTATAACCTCCTATTAGTCAGTCAGCATTTGTTTGCATTTGTCTGTACCAGTCTGCATTAGTCTGTACCAGTCTGCATTAGTCTGTACCAGTCTACAGTCAAGTTTTAGTCTGCACCTAATAAGATTACCATGTTCCTGTACACAGCCATGAAGATAAATGTATAGACACTTTTGTCAAGTATCAGACATATGTCAGAATAAGATTAACGTACCAATACCAAGGGAACTTCAGATGGTCAACTGTAAATAGCATCCAGAACCAAGTTAAGTAATTTTATGCTCGTTATTATTTTAATAGATGTGTGTGAAAATTAATCAAGCTCTGTTTAAAGTTGGTCACCGTCAATCTGCTATTCTAAGCATGCAAGTGGCATTTCTATCGTCTGACCTAACGGGAGAAGATAAACACTCCACAATAAGACCACGAGACCTATTGCTGACACTCGCCTACTTCGTTAGAGCGACAAGTCAAATAATCTGATTGTGTGTGTACTGAAGGTCTTACAGTACGCACACCACAGTATGCCACCAGCGAGCGCAGAGTGCGGAGTAGCGTACACGAAAGATGAAGCCAATTGGTAAACTAGGCTGGCAGTAGTACTGTCTTCTGTAGACTGGAAGAATAACGCGGGACCAACCAGCCCGGCCGTTCACAATTTGAATTAGTTTTTATTAAAGATGAAACTCTTCGAGCTGTACTCAAGATTTTATATTTATTTGGCTACTAGTTTCGACGTTGCGTCAACGCCATCTTCCAGCCCGTACACTTTGATGAAATCAGTTGTGTGTGGCTGAGTACTGGAAGTCCGCAGTGAGACCAACATGTGCACCACATGGACGGCGGGCAGTAACCAGTTAGGAAAGGAAAGAAGTGGATCATGACCATCACACATGCAGATCCATTTTTTTCAAACACTTTCATACTACATTTCCTAGTATAATTACTTTTTTTACCACTACTCATAGTCTTTGATTTACAAGAGCAGTAATCGTAACCAAATTTACTACATTAATTTTACATAAAAGAAAGCAGGTGCTGACAGATGTGAAAATTACCGAACTATCAGTTTAATAAGTCACAGCTGCAAAATACTAACGCAAATTCTTTACAGACGAATGGAAAAACTGGTAGATACGGACCTCGGGGAGGATGAGTTTGGATTCCATAGAAATGTTGGAACACGTGAGGTAATACTGACCTTACGACTTATCTTAGAAGAAAGATTAAAAAAAGGCAAACCTACGTTTCTAGCATTTGTAGACTTAGAGAAAGCTTTTGACAATGTTGACTGGAATACTCTTTTTCAAATTCTAAAGGTGGCAGGGGTAAAATACAGGGAGCGAAAGGCTATTTACAATTTGTACAGAAACCAGATGGCAGTCATAAGAGTCGAGGGACATGAAAGGGAAGCAGTGGTTGGGAAAGGAGTGAGACAGGGTTCTAGCCTCTCCCCGATGTTATTCAATCTGTATATTGAGCAAGCAGTAAAGAAAACAAAAGAAAAATTTGGAGTAGGTATTAAAATTCATGGAGAAGAAGTTAAAACTTTGAGGTTCGCCGATGACATTGTAATTCTGTCAGAGACGGCAAAGGACTTGGAAGAGCAGTTGAACGGAATGGACAGTGTCTTGGAAGGAGGATATAAGATGAACATCAACAAAAGCAAAACGAGGATAACGGAATGTAGTCAAATTAAATCGGGTGATGCTGAGGGAATTAGATTAGGAAATGAGACACTTAAAGTAGTAAAGGAGTTTTGCTATTTAGGAAGTAAAATAACTGATGATGGTCGAAGTAGAGAGGATATAAAATGTAGACTGGCAATGGGAAGGAAAGCGTTTCTGAAGAAGAGAAATTTGTTAACATCGAATATAGATTTATGTATGAGGAAGTCATTTCTGAAAGTATTTGTTTGGAGTGTAGCCATGTATGGAAGTGAAACATGGACGATAACTAGTTTGGACAAGAAGAGAATAGAAGCTTTCGAAATGTGGTGCTACAGAAGAATATTGAAGATAAGGTGGATAGATCACGTAACTAATGAGGAGGTATTGAATAGGATTGGGGAGAAGAGAAGTTCGTGGCACAACTTGATTAGAAGAAGAGATCGGTTGGTAGGACATGTGTTGAGGCATCAAGGGATCACAAATTTAGCATTGGAGGGCAGCGTGGAGGGTAAAAATCGTAGAGGGAGACCGAGAGATTCAGAAGGATGTAGGTTGCGGTAGATACTGGGTGATGAAGCAGCTTGCACAGGATAGAGTAGCATGGAGAGCTTCATCAAACCAGTCTCAGGACTGAAGACAACAACAACAACAACACTGAACTGTTTAAATACGTTTAAATTTTATAATTAATCTTTTAGCATTGTGAGGAATAAAATAAAGTGAAAGAAAAAAGAAAAAAATGATGGTAGCAGTGGAAATTGAAGCCAACCCAACAAATTGGTTGTCACTACGCTTGACCACTTTTCTAAGTACCTCTTCTTTCATATTCCCGGGGTATGTCTGTCCTTTGTTAGCTTCTGTGATGTTCTTGTTCTGATGGATGCGCTCACCTCGCGGCGAACGCTCGGTTTCAGCGACGGTGGCCACGAGAGGGCGCGATCATCAGAACGGTGGATGGACGGAGTGTTCGATCCAAGGCACTAGTGTAGAGCGGCCCTGGTCGGACGGAAGGGTCAGCTCGAGTCAGGATGCGACAGCCACAACCGACAGACTGGTGTCTGCGTTCGATGTAACGCCATCATCAACCGCCTGGTCGTTTTTCATGTACTTACTGTCATTCTTTAACTTCTGTTATTTGGTGGAGTGGCTATAATGGTGTGATACTGGGCACAAATGTTGATCCTAGTTACATAATTCTGGCTGATGTCTTAGTTGCATGCTAACGTGAATTCTCGAAAGAATGAGCCCGGATGGTGTTTCCTTCGTGGCAGTTGTTTCACATTTATTCAATTAATCTCAAATACCTCCCCCCATTCCTCCGTTGCCCTATTATAGATATTTCCTGGTACCTCCAGGGTAATGGGTGTATTATTAAATCCCACCCTTTGAACTGTGCTAGTTGCTGTCTTCTCCAGAGTTGATCTAAGTTAGGTGGCTGTCCGGTTTAACCTTTGCGTCTGGTGGCCATCTCTTGTGCTGTTCCGTGTCTCCGTAAAACTTCTCGTGTGTTTTTGTTCGATACGGCCGCTTGGGGGTTGCGGTCGTTGGTTTCTGCCCATAGACTTTTAAGGCCGGCCGCGGTGGTCGTGCGGTTCTAGGCGCTCCAGTCCGGAGCCGCGCTGCTGCTACGGTCGCAGGTTCGAACCCTGCCTCGGGCATGGATGTGTGTGATGTCCTTAGGTTAGTTAGGTTTAAGTAGTTCTAAGTTCTAGGGGACTGATGACCACAGCAGTTGAGTCCCATAGTGCTCAGAGCCATTTGAACCATTTTTTTTTTTTTTTTTTTTTTTTTTTTTTTTTTTTTTTTTACTTTTAAGCTCCTGGTAGCTCGGCGCTTCCATATTGACTGTAGTTTCACAAAATCAGTGCACTATTTCGCATCGGACTTATATTTCCCTCCTATGGGCGTTTATTTGCCGACGAGAGGGCCACGTCGTGGAGAAGACGACCCCGGTCTGTCGCGGTTGAAGGATGTCCAGACTTGTGACAACTGAAGGCCAAGGCAGTGCAAATGGCTCACCGAAGCAAGAGTCACGTAAATCAGTTATACATGCTTAGAAACTTGGCTTGAAAGCACATTTTTACGAGTCTCTTAAATGGTTGTTTTTCTTCATTTGTTAATACTTCAAGAATTTTCCTGTAGTTTGTTTAATTGAAAGAAACTGTAAGATTGTATTAAATATGATGGAATCGCTGAGAAATATTTTGAAGCAATTATACATAATTGGAAGTTTGACTTGAAAGCACATTTTGGGGGTGTCTCTTAAATGATTGTTTTCTTAAATGGCTAAACTATTTTTTTTAATTCTCTTGCTTGTTTAATTGAGAGAAAAATGTAAGGTTTTGTTAAAGATTCTGGACTCATTGTTAGTTAAATACCTTAAAGGATTTGATACATATCTGCTAACCCGAGTTAAAAGCACGTTTTTGGGGGAGTCTTTCAATTTTTTTTTTTTGTCTTAAATAGTTAACACCTCTTTAAGTGCTATGCAACTGTAAACCTTTTGAGAAAGCTTGAGTAGGCGTGTAGTTTGCGCTACATGTTTTTTATTTAAAGACTTTAAACTCTGTTATTATACTTCTTAAAACACCAGAAATATTATCTTATTGAAAAATTATGTGTCTTGTTTAAATTAAGTGCGTAAACTAAAGGGTGAAAGATGTTTTCCCTGAACCTTGCCTAGTCGTTCCACGTTCTCTTAGCCTTGTTCCTAAAACTGTTATGACGTTTCGAATGGCCGTGGCAATTACATCTCGCTACAAGTGATGTGTGTAGAACTTCAAGAAATGTTTATAGCACTTCGGCGATGGACAAATATCTTTTGTGTATTGTTCTTTTATAGACTCACAGGACAAATAAATATACCCATCGCCCTATAGTAGGCTACCCTTTCACTTTTTACAGCCGTAGAAGTGAAATAAACAACTAGCTGCTTGGGTAACCTATGGCTTAACGCACTTTTGCAATCGTGGGGCAGCTTCGAAGTTTTTCACATTCATAAATCTCTGCCAGAGATAAAGGCCATAAATAAATACAAAAAATGGACACACCGCAATTTTAAATCAAGCCCTTGATATAAGTAATCTGTAACTCCACTTTTTTTTTTTAGGTATTCCTATTTTTCCCTTACAGCACCGATATATCAGGTGCTCCTCTAAAATCCCTCAAAGTTTATGCTTGCACTATAATTTACACACACTTTCAACAAAAACACTGACTTGGTGCTGTGAGCAATGTAGTACACTCAGTGCCGGCAGGGATGAAGTCACATCAGAGTATTAACTAAAACTAACCTCCTCCCGAACAGGCCATGAAGGCCGACCTCCCGCCGCGTCATCCTCAGACCATAGGCGTCCCTGGATGTGGAGGGCATGTGGTCAGCACACCGCTCTCCCGTATGTCAGTTTCCGAAACCGCACATCAGAGTACGCGCACTCCAAGAGAGTCAGCTGCATCCCTTCTTTATGAGATGATCATAGCGAGACACACCGACATTTCAAAGCTCTACACTTGTTTTTGATTACCGCAGAGAGTGCGCTACAAAACGAAATTTTGTCCGTTTTATTTGCATATGAGCACGAATTCGAAGAGAGATGGCGTAATTTTAGTGCGATGTGTACAGTATGCTGCAGCACATTTGTACACTATCATCGGTCGCCACTGCTGATCATCATCCACAGTGTCACGTGCCCTCACTCAATGACACACTGTGGAGAAATTCGGAATTTAACTCGTAACTTTAACGTGGTAAGAAACTGTACACGACCATCTCTCTTCCCCTTGCCGGCCAGATGCTGGCAACGAAGTTAAGTCGATACCTGGGGATCCAACAGGATACCTCAGACTCAGATGGGGCAACAAACGAAGAACGAGTTTAAATTTATGTCTATCGCGTCAGCATGTACAGTCCTCGGTTACATGCGCAGTTATGTGATAGTTGTAATTTTTACATCACAACCAGCTAATCATCTAGATGTACTTGATTACTCTGCTGTTCACAATAAAGTGCCTGGCAGAGGGTTCAATGAACCACCCTCAAGCTGCCTCTCTACCGTTCCACTCTCGAGCGGCACGCGAGAAAAAAGAGCATTTAAATTTTTCTGTGCGAGCCCCGATTTCTCTTATTTCATCCTGATGATCATTTCTCCCAGTGTAGGTGGGTGCTCATAGAATATCTTTTGCAACCGGAGGAGAAAACTGGTGATTAAAATTTCATAAGATCCCGTCGCAACGAAAAACGCCTTTGTTTTAATGATTGCCACTCCAATTCACGTATCATGTCTGTGACATTATCTCCCCTATTTCGCGATAATACAAACGAGCTGCCCTTCTTGTACTTTTTCGATGTCATCCGTCAGTCCCACCTGGTGCGGATCCCACACCGCACAGCAATACTCCAGAATAGGGCGCACAAGAATGGTGTAAGCAGTCTCTTTAGTAGCAGACAGATCTAAGTGGTCTGCCAATGAATCGCGATCTTTGGTTTGCTCTACCCACAATATTATCAATGTGATCGTTCCAATTTAGGTTATTTTAATTGCAATCCCTAAGTATTTAGTTGAATTTACAGCCTTCAGATTTGTGTGACTTATCGTGTAATCGAAATTTAGCTGATTTCTCTTAGTACTCATGCGAAAAACTTCACACATTTTTATTTATTCAGGGTCAATTGCCACTTTTCGCACCATACAGATATCTTATCTACATCATTTTGCAAGTCATTTTGATCATCTGATGACTTTACAAGACGGTAAATGACAGCATCATCTGCAAAAAATCTAAGACGGCTACTGAGATTGTCTCCTATGTCGTTAATATGGATCAGGAACAATAGAGGGCCTATAACACTTCCTTGGGGAATGCCGGATATTACTTCTATTTTACTCGATGACTTTCCGTCTGTGACCTTTCTTTGAGGAAATCACGAATCCAGTCGCACAACTGAGCCAATGCTCCGTAGGCACGCAGTTTGGTTAGAAGACGCTTGTGAGGAACGGTGTCGAAAGCCTTCTGGAAATCGAAAAATATGGAATCAATTTGACAAGTCCTGTCGATAGCAGTTATTACTTCATGAGTATAAAGAGCTAGTTGTGTTTCACAAGAACGATATTTACTGAAACCGTTCTGACTATGTCTAAATAAATCGTCATCAGTGACTTCACCGTTGTTATCGCGCAATGAAGGTATTGATTGCGTCTTGCCACTGGTGTGCTTTATGTATGACCAGAATCGGGTTTTCTGCCAGATTACGAGACAGAATTTCATTGTGGAAATTATTAAAAACATCTCGCATTGAAGTACGCGCCATATTTCGAACTTCTGTAAAACTTAGCCAATCTTGGGGATTTTGCGTTCTTTTAAATTTGGCATGCTTTTTACGTTGCTTCTGCAACAAAGATATGACAAGTTTTGTGTACCATGGGGGATCAGGACAATCACTTATTAGTTTATGTGGTATATCTCTCTCAATTGCTGTCGATACTATCTCTTTGAAAACATTCCGCAACTTTAATACACATACATGATCAGATCGGAAGGAATGAAGACTGTCTCCTAAAGGCGTTAAGAGCATTTTATCAGATTTTTTTAAAATAGATATACACTCCTGGAAATGGAAAAAAGAACACATTGACACCGGTGTGTCAGACCCACCATACTTGCTCCGGACACTGCGAGAGGGCTGTACAAGCAATGATCACACGCACGGCACAGCGGACACACCAGGAACCGCGGTGTTGGCCGTCGAATGGCGCTAACTGCGCAGCATTTGTGCACCGCCGCCGTCAGTGTCAGCCAATTTGCCGTGGCATACGGAGCTCCATCGCAGTCTTTAACACTGGTAGCATGCCGCTACAGCGTGGACGTGAACCGTATGTGCAGTTGACGGACTTTGAGCGAGGGCGTATAGTGGGCATGCGGGAGGCCGGGTGGACGTACCGCCGAATTGCTCAACACGTGGGGCGTGAGGTCTCCACAGTACATCGATGTTGTCGCCAGTGGTCGGCGGAAGGTGCACGTGCCCGTCGACCTGGGACCGGACCGCAGCGACGCACGGATGCACGCCAAGACCGTAGGATCCTACGCAGTGCCGTAGGGGACCGCACCGCCACTTTCCAGCAAATTAGGGACACTGTTGCTCCTGGGGTATCGGCGAGGACCATTATCGGCGAGGACCATTCGCAACCGTCTCCATGAAGCTGGGCTACGGGCCCGCACACCGTTAGGCAGTCTTCCGCTCACGCCCCAACATCGTGCAGCCCGCCTCCAGTGGTGTCGCGACAGGCGTGAATGGAGGGACGAATGGAGACGTGTCGTCTTCAGCGATGAGAGTCGCTTCTGCCTTGGTGCCAATGATGGTCGTATGCGTGTTTGGCGCCGTGCAGGTAAGCGCCACAATCAGAACTGCATACGACCGAGGCACACAGGGCCAACACCCGGTATAATGGTGTGGGGAGCGATCTCCTACACTGGCCGTACACCTCTGGTGATCGTCGAGGAGACACTGAATAGTGCACGGTACATCCAAACCGTCATCGAACCCATCGTTCTACCATTCCTAGACCGGCAAGGCAACTTGCTGTTCCAACAGGACAATGCACGTCCGCATGTATCCCGTGACACCCAACGTGCTCTAGAAGGTGTAAGTCAACTACCCTGGCCAGCAAGATCTCCGGATCTGTCCCCCATTGAGCATGTTTGGGACTGGATGAAGCGTCGTGTCACGCGGTCTGCACGTCCAGCACGAACGCTGGTCCAACTGAGGCGCCAGGTGGAAATGGCATGGCAAGCCGTTCCACAGGACTACATCCAGCATCTCTACGATCGTCTCCATGGGAGAATAGCAGCCTGCATTGCTGCGAAAGGTGGATATACACTGTACTAGTGCCGACATTGAGCATGCTCTGTTGCCTGTGTCTATGTGCCTGTGGTTCTGTCAATGTGATCATGTGATTTATCTGACCCCAGGAATGTGTCAATAAAGTTTCCCCTTCCTGGGACAATGAATTCACGGTGTTCTTATTTCAGTTTCCAGGAGTGTACTTTGCGTTTCTTTTTTATGGTTGTAGGTGTTACGGCATTCAGCTTAGCAGCAACTGCTTTATGGTCGCTAATCCCTGTATTCGTCACAATAGTCACTATTTGTGTCGTAACAGCTAATGTTAGAGCGCTCGTCACATGGAACGTCAGCCTTCAACAAGCAACACATTGGTGTTGTGGTTCCCAACATAGTTGGTCAGTGCCAAGGAAGAAAATGGTACGAGAAATTTGTACGTAAGCGTGACTGCAGCACTCTCCTGTGGTACATGCCTGCTACACCCGTAATATCACTTTGAGGAATATAAAACGAGATAAATGACCGTTAAGTGGATAAACTTGCATCAGCGGATTCGATGACGCTAAAAGCGTGAAAGACGGTTGTGAATATAAGTTTATACTGAAAAACGTGAACAAGCGTACAGAAGTATATATTTGCACAATCAATAGATGCTCATTTCCTTGTTTTACATAAAACTTCAATAGCATTTCTTATTCCCACCCATGGCGTTGTAGTTAAAGGAGATTTTTAACTACAGATGTGACTTTTCACTACATTTTATTGCGACTAATCGTACTGATAACAATATTTCATAGATATATCTTTACATATGATACTGACACGAGCTACGTCGCGTGCAGTGTAGCGTCACATGCTGTCATTTCAAACCCACCCACCAGTAATTATTTGTTATTTAGTATTTTTTCGTTTCTGGAAGCTTCTCAAAACATCTAATGTCTACAATGTTCGTATATTCTCGAACCTTCATATCTGCATAATTAGCAGCACTCTCCATCAAGGAGATCAGTTCTGTTCCGGGTGTACATTGCTTTCAGTTCTAAGTGTTGTACATCATTGATGACCCTGCCTCCGGATCTGGACTTAATTGCGATTTCGACGTGACACTGTTTGGTGGAGACTCTGGGTACTTCAAAACATCTAAATCACCTTGGCTCCAATTAGGTAACGTAAAAGCCGACGCCTGCACGATCAGAGTCCGGAATACAAGCAGTAAATATTTGTTACGTTCCGAATATTCAGGGCACGAGCGGATTCCAAAACAGCAGTGGGCCAACAGCACTTCAGGCATCTATCCGTGTTTTCTGGAGACAGTGGTGATGACTCGACGAAATGGGTGAAAGATTCGACCGAGTCGCCATGTAAAATAGATGGGAAGACATGATGTGTTTCGAAAATGTGTGCTTTTACTTCGATGGCTCAGCCCGGCAGTGATTCGAGAACAATGAAGAGAAGCTGTGATGAATTCCTGGCTAGATTGAAGAAAACATTGGGTGGCAATCAACAGTACGTCCGCTTAGCTGAAGAACAATTGAAGAACAGAGCCCAGCGTCATGGCGAAACTACGCATGCACAATGATTTGACCGATTTCTACATCGTGAATCCGAGTATGACAGAAGCTGACAAAATCTCACATTGGTGAAAGGAGTCACAGAAGACATCTACCAAACTATTCTGATAAATGATGTCACAACGATAGAAGACTTTATCAAGTAGCACCAGCGAACCGAGGAAATGCTACAGAAAAAGAGGCAGACGGAAGTGGTATGGTCGATACTTCAGTATGGTCCCTCTGGCAGGTTTAGAAGATCTCCATGACCTCGATTTCCTCACACGCATGGCTGAAAGAGAAGAAATGCAGTATACTATGGCAGCTACACAAGGGATAGCAGCCATGAATGTCGACACCATACGTCAGGAGGTAATACAGACGAAGAGATAGATCAGTCTTTGGAAACAAATCCCACCACCAGCCGAACTCGCAGTGAGGAATGGGCTCGGCCAACTTGGACTTACGCCAGCGCTGTCAGACGATTATGCAGCATCTGATCAACGCGGGTACAGCCACCTCCTCCATCAAATAAAACGCTCCGCCTGCAGAAGAACAGACATTTAGCGGATGGAGGACAACACGCCAGTCTGTTTTCACTGTGGACGCTCTGGACACGTTGTACTCTACTGCAGAGAAAGGAGACGTATGTTCGACTACTTTTACGCCGAAAGACGTTAACCGTCACAACAGTCCTATTCGTCAGCCAACTACAGAAGATTGTAGTCGAGCTGTGAGCTGAAACCCATTGCCGTACCCTGGACGATGTCGCTCCCAACATGCTGTAGCCATTTCCCACCGCCGTAGAAAGGTATCAACCACTCGCCTAACCGCCGAATTCTAGAAAACTAAGCGAGGCGACCATCTTTGCAGGTGGAGCCTGCTTGGAGTACTAAGATGTTTGGCAGTATATCATCAACAGTCAAACTATTTGGGTGTTAGTTGATTCAGGGGCTTCTTTTTCTATAATGTCGAATGCTAATCGACGTCAGTTTGAGAAGGCTCTGACCAATCGCACGAAAGCGATTGTGCAGAACTCTGCAAATGGAAGAAATCCTCAGCTGACAGTAACCTGTATTGCAAGAATAACTATCAGTGGCAGAACACAGAACTTCATATCTATCACTTTAACAGAATCTAGTCATGATGTTATTCTTGGACGAGACTTCTTGCAAGCATCAGAAAGAATCATAGACTGTGGAAGATCAGAGAGCCAGACTGACATATCTATTACATCAAGTACAGACAACAAAGACTCCTTTGAGCGTTGTAATCCTGTCATCGTCAATGAGAAGTTTTAAGGTGTCAATCGATACTTACAGTTAACCTTCGAAGCTTTTGCCAACTGCCAAAAGTTACTCACACTCGCAAAAGAAATTTACATATCAGTGACAATTATGAGTTTCTCGTAAAACACTGTGTCAACAATGGAGATCTTCCACCAACTAGCCAGCGGTGGTGATGTAGAATGTCATCAGGTGAATGATGAATAATCCAGGAGGAAGTGGAGAAGATTCTACAAGATGACTTCAGTGAACTTTCAGAGAGTCCTTAGTCCTCCACAGTGATTCTTGTGAAAGAGGAGAACAACACATGGCGTTTCTGCATCAACTATATGTGACTGAGCAAAATCACAAAGAAAGATGTGTACTGTACTGTCTGAAAGAAGCAGAGTATTTCTCATCTATGGACATGTAGCCAGACTACTGGCAAATCGAATTTGATGAGGATAACTGGGGAAATACTGCCTTCGTAACTCCTGATGGCCTCTCTGAGTTCAACGTAATGCTGTTTGGAGTGTGCAGTGCTCCAGCCACCTTTCAACATATAATGGACAACTTGTTTTAAATGGACAAAATTTCTTTGACAACATTTCTTTGATACCTAGATGCCTTTTTCGGTTATTTTTTTTATTTTTTCATTTTTTTAAGAACATCTGAGCCATTTGACATCTGTCTCAAAGTACAGATTACAGACCTCCACCACCTGAATTCAAACAAGTGTCTCTTTGTCATCTAAGAGATAATATATTGGGGCACATAGTGAAAGGTGATGGAGTTCGTACTGATCCACAGAAATTAAGAGCAGTCAAAGATTATCCCATTCTTCAGTAATTTCGTGTTCTGAGAAGTTTTCACAGGATATGTTGATACTACGTGCTACATGTAAAGGACTTCCATACTAAGAGATATCGCATGCAAAAACTACTACAGGAAGAGGCCGAATGTGCTGTGTATGTACACTGAGATTAGGATACAGTACTTCCTTCCATGACATTCACATACAGTACAGCAAAGCAAGGCACTTCAAGCTTCATACCATTCGTTTTACTTCACAGTCTTGAGGCTGAAACGACAATGGACACTGTTCACATTTCAACCAGATGATTCTTGGGATGACTATGTGAAAAACGTAATAATCAAGACTGGCAAAGCAAGGCGGATGGCTCTCATACGGTGGCCAGTGAGATACAGCCTGGGAGGCGTGGTTTGGATTTTTACAACTGGCTGGAAAGGGAGGTTATAGGAAAAGTTACTGAAGTGCTACTTTGGGCCGTATCTTATCCTTCATTGTTCGTCAAACGTCTCATATGAAATCGAGGATTATGACCCTTCATCAAGGGGACAAAAGTACAGAGACAGCGTTTACGTCCTTTACATGAAGCTCGACTGCAGACCATAGACACAAATCGATGATGGGAGATTCAAAGAAATCGAAGACATACTCGGCGATCACGAAGCTCCTGTGGGAGGTGCTACCTTTGATGCTCATCATAGTGAAGAGGATGCAACAGCACAACCAGAGTACCTTTGAAGGATACCTGCATGAACTAGTAAGCGAAATAACTAAATAGGAAAAGTAGCCAATTAAATACTGAATGTTGCAAATGTAATAGCCAACTTCCAATGTCATGAAAGCCAAAAACCCTAAGCACCTTATTTCTTGTGTTGGGAAGGTGCCCCAGCGACTTGTAGATGCTCACAATAACGGCAAAGTCTCACAGTAGTTGCGCCAGATATGGAGTAGCAAGCAAGGCGAGAAATGGAAGAAAATCCATAAAAACACTCATGGAAATTGAAATAAGAACACCGTGAATTCATTGTCCCAGGAAGGGGAAACTTTATTGACACATTCCTGGGGTCAGATACATCACATGATCACATTGACAGAACCACAGGCACATAGACACAGGCAACAGAGCATGCTCAATGTCGGCACTACTACAGTGTATATCCACCTTTCGCAGTAATGCAGGCTGCTATTCTCCCATGGAGACGATCGTAGAGATGCTGGATGTAGTCCTGTGGAACGGCTTGCCATGCCATTTCCACCTGGCGCCTCAGTTGGACCAGCGTTCGTGCTGGACGTGCAGACCGCGTGACACGACGCTTCATCCAGTCCCAAACATGCTCAAGGGGGGACAGATCCGGAGATCTTGCTGTCCAGGGTAGTTGACTTACACCTTCTAGAGCACGTTGGGTGTCACGGGATACATGCGGACGTGCATTGTCCTGTTGGAACAGCAAGTTCCCTTGCCGGTCTAGGAATGGTAGAACGATGGGTTCGATGACGGTTTGGATGTACCGTGCACTATTCAGTGTCTCCTCGACGATCACCAGAGGTGTACGGCCAGTGTAGGAGATCGCTCCCCACACCATGATGCCGGGTGTTGGCCCTGTGTGCCTCGGTCGTATGCAGTTCTGATTGTGGCGCTTACCTGCACGGCGCCAAACACGCATACGACCATCATTGGCACCAAGGCAGAAGCGACTCTCATCGCTGAAGACGACACGTCTCCATTCGTCCCTCCATTCACGCCTGTCGCAACACCACTGGAGGCGGGCTGCACGATGTTGGGGCGTGAGCGGAAGACGGCCAAAACGGTGTGCGGGACCGTAGCCCAGCTTCATGGAGACGGTTGCGAATGGTCCTCGCCGATACCCCAGGAGCAACAGTGTCCCTAATTTGCTGGAAAGTGGCGGTGCGGTCCCCTACGGCACTGCGTAGGATCCTTCGGTCTTGGCGTGCATCCGTGCGTCGCTGCGGTCCGGTCCCAGGTCGACGGGCACATGCACCTTCCGCCGACCACTGGCGACAACATCGATGTACTGTGGAGATCTCACGCCCCACTTGTTGAGCAATTCGGCGGCACGTCCACCCGGCCTCCCGCGTGCCCACTATACGCCCTCGCTCAAAGTCCGTCAACTGCACATACGGTTCACGTCCACGCTGTCGCGGCATGCTACCAGTGTTAAAGACTGCGATGGAGCTCCGTATGCGACGGCAAACTGGCTGACAGTGACGGCGGCGGTGCACAAATGCTGCGCAGCTAGCGCCATTCGACGGCCAACACCGCGGTTCCTGGTGTGTCCGCTGTGCCGTGCGTGTGATCATTGCTTGTACAGCCCTCTCGCAGTGTCCGGAGCAAGTATGGTGGGTCTGACACACCGGTGTCAATGTGTTCATTTTTCCATTTCCAGGAGTGTAAATTGGAGTTTCTAAAGGCATAAACCTCAAATATTTCCTGAATCGTTTAACATTTAGTAATTCTATCTTCATCCAGATGAACTGCGAGGAAGTTCTCAGTAAACGATCTAGAATCTCTTTTGACGGCTACACTAATTCGAAAGACATCGGTGCCAAATTCTGTTTTTTCATATTGAAGTATTGTAATGTTTGCTGCTGTTAGCGTGCTTCTAAAAAGAACGAATTCAACGGGGTTTCACTCTTCAAAGTCTGATTATAGTTTCGGTGTAATTACAATATTCAGAATTTAAGATTTCCCTGTTTTCAACATGACACTGGATGCCGTCTCATGGGGAATTTCGTGATTTCGTACTCAAATAAGGAAATGCGTTACTTTCGATGAAGAGGAAGCTGTGTGCTCCGCAGAGCAATACCTGTATAAAAAAGGCACGTAGGAAATGTAGATTTCATTGTCAGATTGCCGTTCAAGTGTTTCGAGTGCGGATTAATTTTAAATAATAAATGTCTTTGACAAAGTGGGAGAAACTATATGTGCTAATTTTTTACACATTATGCAGAAGAAACACCGGGAAAACAAGTGAGTTATAAGCACGAAGCCATCACAACAAACAGTGAAATGAGAATGACTATTCAGAGAATGTGCAAAAACACTGATATTGGAAGCGCAATTGATCACTACACAGAAGAGAAGGTACGAGCCTGTGGTAAGCAGAGAGACCAAAATAGACATTCTAGCAGCAGGTCAAAGTCCACATGTTAGCATCAGAGAAAGTGAGAATGCCTCTGGAATAATGTTTTGGAGTGGCACAGCGGTGTTACTTCTTGCTTATGGTATGGGTATCATAGGGTATGACTTCATGTCACGGGTGGTAGTGATTCAGAGAACTCTGACGGCAATAATCCACTGTTCAATGTGCCGTCAATGCGAACAAGAGGTGACCGAGACGTGTAACCAATGACACCCCATACCATCACGCCGAGTGATACATCAGTATGGCGACGACGAATACACACTTCCAATGTGCGTTCACCGCGATGTCACCAAACACGGATGCGACCATCATGATGCCATAAACAGAAACTGGATTCATCCGAAAAAATGACGTTTTGCCATTCGTGCACCCAGGTTCGTCGTTGAGTACACCATCGCAGGCGCTACTGTCTGTGATGCAGAGTCAAGGGTAATCGCAGCCATTCTCTCTGAGCTGATAGTCCATGCTGCTGCAAACGTCGTCGAACTGTTCGTGCAGATGGTTGTTGTCTTACAAACGTCCCCATTGTTGACTCAGGGATTGAGACGTGGCTGCACGATACATTACAGCCATGCGGATAAGATGACTGTCATCTCGACTGCTAGTGATACGAGACCGTTGGGATCCAGCACGGCGTTTCGTATTACCCTTCTGAGCCCACCGAATCCATATTGTGCTAACAGTCATTGGATCTCGACCAATGCGAGCAGCAATGTCGCGATACGATAAATCGCAATCGCGATAGGCTACAATCCGACCTTTATCAAAGTCGGTATCGTGATGGTACGTATTTCTCTTCCTTACACCAGGCATCACAACAACGTTTCACCAGGCAACGCCGGTCAACTGCTGTTTGTGTAGGTTGTAGGTGTCGCCACCAGCACCAACCTTGTGTGAATGCTATGAAAAGCTAATCATTTGCATACTACAGCTTCGTCTTCCTGTCGATTAAATTCCGCGTACGTAGCACGTCATCCTCGTGGTGCTGCAATTTTAATGGCCAGCAGTGTAATATGTCAAGAATACCATCGGGTCTCAGCCTAGAGTAACTAAAGCTAAGTCAGGATAAAACTGCATTTCAGTACAATAAGCACGCTCCATTTCCATCAGATTTTTACTTTAGGAAGCACTACTAACATTCTTGTGCTACTTATTTACTGAAAAAGGTAGACCACGAACCAGTCCTGGATAGAGAGAAACCAACAATAGTGCAAGCTAACTGTTACACAACATCTCATCCGTGCTGAAATTCAGCACGAGTGTCGATGGCAAAGTCTTGCACGTCCACCGCTCACGAGTCCCAAGGAACGAATGTCGTTTTCGAGCAGTACCGTTCTCAGACTGCCTCACAGATCGCTTTCCCCAACCGGTGAGGAGCCTGTATTTCGCTCATCGCACTTAATATAATTTTATATGAATTATTAGCATTTAATATAATTTTATAGAAAATTGCAGCTTGCACCCAAAAGTAATGAATCTCCCCAGATGACTTGCATAATTTAACTGCACTTCATAGCAAACAGAACAGTCACACAAGTTGCGACATTGTCGCGAAACAATTAGTGACTCGTATATACAATACGTTTCCTTTATTTTACGTCTATGGTCACAAACCGGATTACCGGTTTCGGTCTATAACGACCATTATCAGATCTGTTTTATAGAACTTTTTTTTTATAAAACAAACCTGATGATGGTCATTATAGACTGAAACCGGTAATCTGTTAACAAAAAGATTGTGACCATAGACGTAAATTAAAGGAAATCTAGAAATCTCACAATTTAAATGCAGGACTGAGCTTCGTTGCTTTCAGTTTTTGACAGACTTCAGTATTCTAGGCGCGTAAGGCAGGAAGGGCCGCTGCTCATGACCCTACGGGGGTCCCAGTTGCAGCACGTCAATGGAATTTTACCGTGACGCATTCATCTATCTCTTGACAAAAGGCTTAAAGGGGGAAGACGTGGGAAGGATTCATCTAAAATTACAACTCTAAGGTTTGTGTGCTCAAGCCACATCTGCTGCAGCCAGTGATAAATAATGTCCTAACGTTAAATCTGGTCACTGAACAAAAATGACAACACAGACAAAGCAAAGCACAACTTGAGAGTACACCAGGTTATCTTTATCCTAGCTTTCCTAGTTAAAGCTACAGATCAAGTTAAAGGTCTTGTCGTGGCATTGAGATCTGCTGTCACCAAAACTTTTATTTATTCTAAAGATGGGCAAGATAAATCAAAAAGTTGTCTTTAACAGCACTTTGTTAGTTTTACTTCTTGTGAAACAGACTAGCTACGCCCTGTGGTGTTACCCGCCTTTACGCACTTATATATAAAAAAATATGCCCAGGTATGTATACTCTTCTATCGCCTATCTCCTCCTTGCCTCTCTTTCCATTTCCTCATTCTCCCCTCTCCCTGCCCACCTCCTCCAGTTCTCTAGATCTTTTCCTCGCCCTCTCCCTGTCCAATTCCTCCTTTCGCCCTCTCCCTGATCATCTCCTTCTCCCATTCTCCCTTCCATCTCCTCCCCCATCTCGCTGCTATCTTCTCCTCTTTCTGTCCATCACCTCCTTCCCTTCTCTGTCCATTTCCTCCTCTCATGTCCCTATCATGTCCTCCCCCAGTCTGTGTCCTTCTTCTCCCCCCTCGTTATCATCCCGCTGCAATAGGATACTGACGCTTATTATTTTTTTCCAGATCGTAACTAATATGTGTACCAAATGTAACTGAAATCCTTCAAGCGGTTTAGGAGATCTTTCTACCCGTGACTGCACCCATATTCGCATAAGTGTTTCACTTGTATTTAACGTATTTCACACGTGTCTCACCTGTATCTCCAGTGAATTTAGCTCTGCAGCTTCATTTTCACTCAGCTCAACGTTCGTGACATCGCATTTCACGAACTATATGTGGTGACAATGATATATTTACCCAGGTACATGCAGTGCCATAGGTGGATACTGTGTGGAACGTGCGTTGCGAATATAGTTACTAGCAAAGAAGTAATAAATTTAAACGTCATACATGTTGTGACAGTTTTAAACGTATCTCACTGACGTCATATCTCCTGAAATGGATCGTACAAAGATAGAATTTTGCTAGTGTTTTGAGTGGTATATGAGAAGACTGTATGTAAAATGTGTCGCCAGTACAGACAGTAGTAAAGAAGTAGTAAATTAAAACATGCTTCAGATGACAGTTCTACTGCATGAGCATCGAAAATGTAGTAAGTGATAAACTCTTTCCCTTTCTTGATTTTATGGGGGTTGTCAGTAAGAAAAGGTTTCATAAGGGTTTGAAATTATGTGTAACGTTTGCTGCAAATCACTACGTGCTCCCATTCTCAAATATTGAATAAATAAAGATGGTTATTCACGCGTCACAGCCTACAATACTTTTTCACCCCATCTCTTTGAATGGTAGGTGTAGTGTCCCTGTCGCCAATGTAGGGTCTTGTACCATACGAATCAAGGGAGAGGATGCTGTTTGGTGGCCGGTATCCTCTTTTTATGATACGACTGCACACATGTATTAACAGGATTCTTTAATTGCATGAACAGGAAACTACTTATCTTTAAGAGAGTCCATGTGTTGTTGTTCAAGCTCTCCATAATAGTCCACTGCCGGTGAAGTACAAGTCTCGCTATACGATGAACGACAGACGCCAACCTGGAGTGCGAGTTGGTGCGTCAGCGACTGAGTTAGTGATTGAGCGACTGAGATGTCGACTGAGAGATTGAGCTTGTGATTGAGAGACTGCGCTAGTGACTCAGACTGAGACTCTGAGCTAGGAACTGAGGCAGACTGGGGCCCCTTGGTCAGCGGGGGAGATCTAAACGCTTGCGGTCGAGAGGGTGTTGGCAGCGTGTTGCTTGCGAGTCTGTCTCTGGCCTCCCTCCTGACAGATGCGCTTGATCCAGCACCTACTATCGATCTTCTTGCTACATCTTTGCCGACCTGTGTGCTGGCGACATGTTATACCAGCGCAGTATGTATATATAAAGGTAACTTACATGTTAGAGAATAAGCTATCTCCATTCCAAATTTCATCCAAATCCGTACAGTGGTTTAACTGTGAAGGAGTAAAACACATACTCACAAACTTCTGCATTTCTAATGTACTTAAGATTGGTTACAACAGCTCTGATCTCAAGAAAATTTAATTTTTCTCTTAAATCAAGCAATCATTAAACCAACCTTGATACTGAAATCTGATTTTGCTCTTAAATTGCACAAATATTAAACAAACTTTGCCAATGAAAAAACTAAATCAGTTGACCCTCAAATTAGTTTGACTGACAGGTTGATATTAACATCATGGTAGTCTGCCCTATGGAAGGAAGACAGTACGAGTGCAACAGTGCCAATAGGTCCTTATCTGTGCAGCTCCCTGATGCAGGATTAAAGAAATTAAATTACAATTGCAGTCAACACATCTATTTAGATTGCACAATCAAACATATGGAAAGTAAAGTGAAATTAGCGTTTGGCGTCATTGGTCGGAAGGTCCCTTGCAGGGCATGTCCGGCCGCCTTATTGCAGGTCTTATTACATTCGACACCACATTGGGCGACCTGCGCGCCAGATGGGGATGAATTGATAAAGAAGACAACGTAGCACCCAGTCCCTGAGCGGAGAGAATCTCCAACCTAGCCGGGAATCGAACCCATGCCCGTAAGATGGCAATCCGTCATGTTGACCACTCAGCTATCAGGGCGGACATACAGAAAGTCAACTCCTCAGACCGGATCGCGCTGTTGCGGATTCCAAAATCTCACCTCTGCTCCAAAACTGCATAATGTTGTGAGCAGCCATGCCAAACGTCTGTCTCGATCCATGCCCGCTCCAATCGAGCCTCTGTCCCAGGTCCTCGAAAAAATTCATTCCTCCTGCCTAATCTGCAGCCTCTCAAAAGTCTCATATGAGGACAGGATGGGAGGGCTAACTCTTTGCTGCGAGGGATTAGCCGAGCGATCTTTGGGCGCTGCAGTCATGGACTGTGCGGCTGGTCCCGGCGGTGGTTCGAGTCCTCCCTCGGGCATGGGTGTGTGTGTTTGTCCTTAGGATAATTTATGTTAAGTAGTGTGTAAGCTTAGGGACTGATGACCTTAGCAGTTAAGTCCCATAAGATTTCGCACACATTTGAACATTTTTTTTTTCTTACTCTATAATGTTGCCAACATGATGGCGGAGAAAAGCCAAAAAATTATCTAAAAATCTCGAAAAAGCCTGTAGATTTTTCCTCTTTCCTTTACAAAGTTGGTACTGAACTGAAACCATTTCCAAATGACCCATTAACAGTTTACTCCTTGTAAAACTGTGAATTTTCAGTTGTGTTTAATCACCCTCTTATCCCACCATTAGGATGCCGTTTGTACAACATTGTCCATACCTTGTGGATGCAGGGAGCTTCTTAGAAGACACTCTAGAAACTCAGATTCCGTCTCGTGATAATGTCAAAAGGCCGAAGAGAATTAGGTGAGGATGCCCGGAAGGTAAACAGAGAAGTAAATGTGCAGTGTCCGTTAAGCTGGCTTTCAGGTGGAAGCGCTAGGGAATGAGCGGCAGGAAGCGTAATGGGATGATGGGATGGAGACGTGTGGTGACGGGGGAGGGGGGGGGGGGGGGGGAATTTGGGAAGAAGACAGACGGGTTGGGCGGGATAGGCAGGACAGGACAGGGAGACGTGGTATTTCGCAGGTAATGCCGGTCGTGTCGGAAATGTCAGGCGCGCCGACAGAGCTGTCGGGATTACATACAGCCTCCTCCTGCCGACACCGCCATGTCCTGCACAAGACGCGGCGTTCTGGCCGTCTCCCTGTTCCCCTCCCCCACTTCCTCCATCTCTCACTATCACTCCATCTTCCCCTTATTCTTATTCTTCTTCTATTCCTTCAGAAATATTTAAAGCGGCCTGCACACGTTCAGTATTTATAGACAATACTACATTCAATGTGTTGAAGCGACCTCACACTATCAACAACACTGACTAAAATTGTCAGTTGACAACGTCGTTCTACAAGGCTAAGATGTCGAACACCCAAAAGAAAGTGAGTGCTGCAATTATATTAGTTACCGCTGACAAGCAACAAAGAAAACCAAAAGAGGAAATTTCTCCATGATCGGTTGCAAAACCAAGTGACTGGTCACAAGTTAATATATGTGGTGTCACCGCCAGACACCACACTTGCTAGGTGGTAGCTTTTAAATTGGCCGCGGTCCGTCAGTATACGTCGGACCCGCGTGTCGCCACTATCAGTGATTGCAGACCGAGCGCCGCTACACGGCAGGTTTAGTCTAGAGAGACTCCCCAGCTCTCGACCCCAGTTATACAGTCGAGTTTGATAGCGATGGTTCACTGTCTACATACGCTGTCATTTGCAGAGACGACAGTTTAGCATAGCCTTCAGCTACGGCATTTGCTACGACCTAGCAAGGCGCCATATTCAGCTACTATAATCTGAACAGATAATATTGTGAATCATGTACCGTCAAGAGCGACGTTCATCATTAATGGATTCAAGTTAAGTATCAAACTAATTACGCCCGCTTTCTGAATTCTAATTCCTTGTCATGTTCCAGACCTCACGTCAGTATACTCCTTCCCTTCTCACGCCAGCCTGCTCCACTAGTAACACGGTGTTTGCTCTTCTGCCAACACAACAATATAGGCAACTGACTGAAAGCAGAATCATGGACCGAAATTTTTCAGGAACTATTTTTCGAGGTATTCTGCATCTTAGGCAAGTTATTAGTGTTGAAACGAGATAAAATAGAGAAGAAAAATACGTTAATGAGTGAGGCAAGCGCATCTGACAAAAGATTAGGCGCTAGACAAGTCATTATAATGCTCGAAGTTTAGTTTCGCAATATCAGCAAGCTCAATTAACAAAACTCTATGAAAGTCCCTGAAGCAGTTATATCTGCCTAGCAAAGACCTGTTCAGGGTATTACTGTAAAAAATTTTCTACGCTTTGTGAAAATATGGTGAAATTGGCATGCATTTCGCTGGTCATTGTAGATGTACGACATATATTTCGAAATGTGATGGTTTTTCAAAACTGTAATGTAACACAACAATCTATACTGTATTTTCCAATTAATGAAGTAGGTAAGCAGTGTCATACAGAATCCTCCGTTTACCACCCTAAAGCAACATATACAGTGATTACCCTTTATAGGCACGATAAAATTCTTTTATTTTAAAAGACTCCTTAAAAATTGAGTCTGAGGCATGGCATACACAACGATGAATTGAAAAAAATTAACAGTGCATAATAACGCTGCGTCGCTGGTTCCTGAAGCTCTGTCAACATCGGAACGGAGAATATCGTCAGTCAATATTTGACTACATACTCTCAGTATGTATTAAAAGGTCCGTCAATCTTGCTTATCAGTATTTCAAGTATTAACAATAAGTCAATACGAGCCCTCAGACGGTTTATATATTGACAGTTTGACAATATTATTGAACGTTAAGGCCGGATCCACACACTGGGGCTATCGTCAGCGCCAATGGTACTCGTTCAATGTGTGGGTCGATGAAATAGCATCGGAACTAACACTGGCTCCAGTGTTAGTACAGATCCGTTACTTGTCGGTATTTGCACCAAACATCAAACGAAATTGGGACATGTTGATATGACGACCACATATTGGCGCCAACATTGCGTCTTTACTGACTTCGTCATTTCGAAGCGGAGATTCATTCGTTTCTTCGTCGTTTTTGTATTCGTTTCCAGACTGAGTTTTTCGAAGTGTCTCAGGAACAGTGGAGCGATATTATTCAACGCTCAAAACCGCAAATGCAGTATCCGCGATCTGCGCGTCAGTCATGTTCACGTTGACTCCACACGAATTCAACTGAATGTTGGCTCCAATGTGTAGGCGCTGTCCCATATAAGCCAATGTTGGCGCCAGCGTTGGCAGCAACGTGTTGACGAGGAGTTACAGTCAAAAGTAACTCGAAGGGCTGGCTGTGATGCACACTTGCTCCAGTTGAGGCGCTTTACAGCAATTTGCGAGTGGCAGTCTGAGCCCTTGTGTGGCCATCAAAGTCGAGCTTTCCTTTCTTTTACGTGGACTGATTAAGGCGAAGACTGCTTATGACTCCTCCGCGAGAACAAATGTACGCTGTTAAAAAAATACATATATTTTGAGAGATAGTAGTATCAGCATCGTCTGCTAAAGAACTGACATCGCAGAGTGGACCAACTCGCTTTAAAACACGGGCATAATAGAAAAGTCGATATAAATCCTACAAAACTGCATTCTTTTAAGATTTTTGGGGTCTCTGACTACGAATCCGTCGCCGGAATTATAAAATTCAAAACAGCTGTACAATTTGCAGGATAAAAAATAAAAGAAATTAGCGAATTTGAGAAAAATTTCGGGTATGAGGTATTTTGCGGTTTTTGGTAACGATTTTGGACTCTAAATTGCCGTATTAAAATGTTTTATTCGATATTTTGCATTTTCAGTCGAAATCGTAGTAGCATTCGTCGTTTGCATTGTAATCGTTATGGCTGTCGGTTGTCGACTGGGAGATGGTTCGAAAACGACGTCTTTAATTTCGGTAGCATCTACTTATCTTCTTCAGTTCTCATTTACTGGAATCTTGAGATCCAGAGATGCCAGAAGGCGATGGAACACGTCATGCATTATTTCCCCACGGGAATATTTGCCGGCAAAATTTTCTCGGTAGCGCCGGTCATCCTTATTCTCAGATTCCTGCGCATCTCCAGATAGCCGATCAATCGCTAACTGATCAGTTTCGACTACGGCATATCCTTGCACCGTCAGTCTTCCTCTACAGTTTTTGCCCTCTACAGCTCCCTCTAGCACCATAGAAGACATTCCCTCATGTCTTAGCAGATGTCCTATCATCCTGTCCCTTCTTCTTATCAGTGTTTTCCACATGTTCCTTTGCGCTCCAATTCTGCGCAAAACCTCCTCATCCCTTACCTTATCAGTCCACCTAATTTTCAACATTCGTCTGAAGCACCACATCTCAAATGCTTCGATTCTCTTCTGTTCAGTTTTTCCCACAGTCCACATATCACTGCCATACAACGCTATACTCCACACCTACATTCTCAGAAATTTCTTCCTCAAATGAAGGCCGATATTTGATATTAGTAGACGTCTATTGCCCAGGAATGGCCTTTTTGCACACTGCTAGTCTGCTTTTGATGTCCCCCTTGCTCTGTCCGTCATTGGTTATTTTACTGCCAAGGTAGTTAAATTCCTTAACTTCATCTACTTAGTGACCATCAGTCCCGATGTTAAGTTTCTCATTGTTCTCATTTCTACTACTTCTCATGACATTCGTTTTTCTCAGATTTACTCTCAATCCGTACTCTGTACTCATTAGACTGTTCATTCTATTCAGCAGATCATGTAATTCTTCCTCACTTTCACTCAAGATACAAATGTCATCAACCAGCCGTATCATTGATATGCTTTCACCTTGAATTTTAATTCCACTCCTGAACAATTCTTTTATTTCCATCATAGCTTTCTCGATGTATAGGTTGAGCATTAGGGGGCGAAAGGCTACATCCTTGTCTTACATCCTTTTTAATACGAGCACTTCTTTCTTGTTAGTCTACTCTTATTATTCCCTCTTGGCTGTTGTACATAGAGTACGACGGCTATTCGGAGAGTAAGGAACGATAGGTCGCGAAATAGAATCCACAGTGAAAATCAAAACTGTTTTATTTAGAACAGTTAGCTACAACTTCCAGCTACTTATCTCCTTAATCACTGATCCATCATTCCAATACCCTCATTATAAGGCACCCACCAGTGCTTTCCGCCAATTCTCTACGCTGGCCTATAGCTCGTTGTATGTGCCAAATGTTGTCTCCATAACCAGCGGTTCACGTGAGCAGAGATAAAACTCAAAGGGAGACAATTTCGGTCTGTATTGTGGGTAATCAAACATTTCCAATTGAAAACGATGCAGGAGCGTCTTCAGTGACCCTGTGGAATGGGGCTGAGAGCTGTATTGAAGAAGAAATTGCACAACAGTTATGTAATGTTAGCTGCATAGCTTCAGGCGAAATTTTTCACCAGGCCCACATACTTGGCGGGAGACACTATTGTTCTAGGTACCTTTATGTGCTCCCTGTGTGCTCAGAACTAAAAAGAACGACGTAACACGGTTGATGGGAATACTAGAGAGCCGGCCGCGGTGGCCGAGCGGCTCTAGGCGCTTCAATTTGGAACCGCACGACCGCTACGGTCGCAGGTTCGAATCCTGCTTCGGGCATGGATGTGTGTGATGTCCTTAGGTTAGTTCTAGGGGACTGATGACCTCAGATGTTAAGTCCCATAGTGCTCAGAGCCAAGCCATACTAGAGACACTGTGCAAAACTTCATTGGATTTTCACTGTGGTTTCCATTTTGCGACCGACCCTCCTATATGACCCGTCTCTCCCTACAGCTTACCCCTACTTTTTTCAGAATGTCGAACATCTTGGACCATTTTACATTATCGAACGCTCTTTCCTGGTTAACAAATCCTATGAATGTGTCTTGATTTTTCTTTAATCTACCGTTATTAACCACAACGTCGGAATTGCCTCTCTAGTGCCTTTGCCTTTCCTAAAGCCCTAATTGCCCATCTTGTGGCACTGCCACTGGGTAGAAAACAAACGCCCACCAAAAACGTCAAAAAATGGCCTCACAAATATATATGAACTCTTTAACTATACTACACTACTGGCCATTAAGATTACTACACCAAGAAGAAATGCAGATGATAAACGGGTATTCATTGGACAAATATATTATACTAGAACTGACATGTGATTACATTTTCACACAATCTGGATGCAAAGATCCTGAGAAATCAATACCCATAACAACCACCTCTGGCCGTAATAACGACCTTGTTACGCCTGGGAATTGAGTCAAACAGAGCTTGGAGGACGTGTACAGGTACAACTGCCCATGCAGCTTCAACCTGATACCACAGTTCTTCAGGAGTAGTGACTGGGGTATTGTGATGAGCTAGTCGCTCGGCCACCATTCACCACATGTTTTCAATTGGTGAGAGATCTGGAGAGTGTGCTGGACAGGGCAGCAGTCGAACATTTTCTGTATCCAGGAAGGCCCGTACAGGACCTGCAACATGCGGTCGTGCATTATCCTGCTGAAATGTAGGGTTTCGCAGGGATGAAATTAAGGGTAGAGCCACGGGTCGTAACACTGTTCAAAGTGCCGTCAATGCGAACAAGAGGTGACCGAGACGTGTAACCAATGGTATCCCATACCATCACGCCGAGTGATATGCCAGTATGGCGATGACGAATACGCTCTTCCAATGTGCGGTCACCGCGATGTCGCCAAGCACGGATGCGACCATCATGATGCTGTAAACAGAACGTGGATTTATCCAAAAAAATGACGTTTTGCCATTCGTGCACCCAGGTTTGTGGTTGAATACACCATCGCAGGCGCTCCTGTCTGTGATGCAGCGTCAACGGTAACCGCTGCCATGGTCTCTGAGCTGATAGTCCATGCTGCTGCAAACGTCGTCGAACTGATCGTGCAGATGGTTGTCTGTTGCCTCAGGGATCGGGACGATCCATTACAGCCATGCGATAAGATGCCTCTCATCTCGACTGCTAGTGATACGAGGCCGTTGGGATCGAGCACGGCGTTCCTATTATCCTCCTGAACCCAACGATTCCATATTCTGCTAACAGGCCTTGGATGCCGACCAACGCGAACAGCAATGTCAAGATACGATAAACCGCAATCGCGATAGCCTATAATCCGACCTTTATCAAAGTCGGAAACGTGTTTGCACGCATTTCTCCTCCTTACACGAGGCATCACAACAATGTTTCACCAGGCAACGCCGGTCAACTGCTGTTTGTGTGTGAGAATCGGTTGGACACTTTCCTCATGTCAGCACGTTGTAAGTGTCGCTACCGGCGCCAGCCTTATGTGAATGTTCTGAAAAGCTCACCAATGCATATCACAGCATCTTCTTTCTGTCGGTCAAATTTTGCATCTGTAGCACGTCATCTTCGAGGTGTAGCAATTTTAATGGCCAGTAATGTATTAAGGAGAGCCATTTACAATAGTGGAGTCACGCAGAGGAAATTTTGTAGCGAACACTTTCGTATAACATCTGTAGCAATTTCATTTTAAGTCGATTACGTCATTATAGTGGTTGAAAACGTCGTAAACGTGACTTTACCGAAGCTACCCAATTTAAACAGTTCGCTGCTAATCTACAACGTCCATGGATCCATGAGGTTGTCTCCATACCCGTACACGTCCATCCGCTCGATACAATTTGAAACGAGACTCGTCCGACCAGGCAACATGTTTCCAGTCATCAACAGTCCAATGTCGGTGTAAAGCTCTGTGTGGTGCAGTCATCAAGGGTACAGGAGTGGGCCTACGGCTCCGAAAGCCCATATCGATGAGGTTGATCTTGATAACAGGACAGCGTCGCTGACATGAAGTAAGTCCAGGTTCTCAATCAAAATGGTGAAAAAATTCGTTTCTCTATTGCATTTTTCGGTAGGTGTATGTGTCTAGAACGTTGGGACAAAAAGGTTTTTTAATTAGTGCGTCACACAAATTTCTACAGTTCATTGTGCGATGCAGTGTCACGGTCTCCGTGGGACGCTCTCAGCTCCAGACGGCCGGCTATTGCAGCATGCATGCAAACATATTCACTGGAAAAGCTGACGAACAAGAGATAGGTTTTTTCCGCCTCAAAAAACGAGGGAACTGCTCTCCAGGATCAATGCGAGTTAAAGGAAGGGACGATATACAATCCTGGAATTGCAGACTAAACTTAAGTAGCGGAAAAAATTTTTTTGGTCAAATTTTGGTCAAAACTGGTCAGAACAAAATTTTTGGGCCGCCATATTCGATTAGCAATTTTGAATTTTGTAAGTCTGACGTTAGATTTATGATCAGTGACATCAAAAATACATAATAACATGTAGTTTTTATGCAAATTGAACTAATAATACATATAAAAGTTTTCCCTAAACTTAAAACAGGTTCTCTTCGAGAAACGTTTTTCAGAACTGCTAGCAGTATAAAACAAAAAGAGGTCAACCTGTTAACTTCTACCTTTCACTACCAAACAGTAAACGCTTTTCTTGGGAGCTGATACCTGTGATGTAAGAAATTTGTTAATTTTAACTCTTTTTGTAAAGCTAAAGAGAGTGAAAAAACTGAAAAGTCGAACTCAAAGTTCGAGTTAGCATCATATCGTTAAATTTAAGGTTATTTCATTGTAGTTAGGTATAAGCTTCCATAAATTTAATGTAGTATCGACTGATGGTGTTCACTTTTGATTTCAAATAACTCCTGAGGTGCTACACTGCATGCAATCTGCGTACTTAAAACTCGCAGGTCTTGGATCGAACCTTAATTATGGGTGCCATTGTATTGCTTTTTTTTGTACTGAAAGTCTAAAATAAAGTGCAACGTATAGTCAATCGTAATCCCAAAGCTGATCGCCGGCCGCGGTTGTCTCGCGGTTCTAGGCGTGCAGTCCGGAACCGTGCGACTGCTACGGTCGCAGGTTCGAATCCTGCCTCGGGCATGGATGTGTGTGATGTCCTTAGGTTAGTTAGGTTTAAGTAGTTCTAAGTTCTAGGGGACTGATAACCAAAGCAGTTGAGTCCCATAGTGCTCAGAGCCATTTGAACCATTTGAACCAAAGCAGATCCTTTGTATGTCTTTTCATTGTCTGAAAAAGATCTCCAAATATTCCATAGTTTTTGCTCATTTGAATGAGAATGTGGCCTTAAACAGGCCATACAAACAATATCTGACAAATGTCTCGTTGTCCCATTCACTGTTTACCGGCGTTGCCACCCCAAGTGTCCTGTCGACTTGTGAATGGGAGCCACAAGTGTGCACCAGTACATCTACAAAAGGCCTCGCGCGAATAAAATGGGAATTTGTACCTTTTTCTATTTCTGTGCTGTTCGGGTTTTGAAGCGAGCTGGCCCACCGTGCGTCGCATAGCCTCTCCATCTGCGAACCCTCGCGGTGTACTACAGAGACGCAGTGGGGCCCTGTAGGGCTGGAGCCGCGTTTGCATCTGGAGCACGAGGTAACAGCTGGTCAGACGTGAGTCAGCGCCTGGCCAGCGACGGGAATAGCCGGACAGCTGGCCCACAAAGCGACCAATCGATACCCGGACGCGGCCGCCATAACTCGCCTGATAAGCTGGCCGGCTGCTGCCAAATGAGTTCCAACTTCTGTCCACCCCCCCCCCCCCCCCCCCCGTCCGCTGCCCCAGACTTACTTCCTCTGGGGCTGAGGTGATGGGCTGCGCACTGACTAGTCCACCACCGGAACTTCTGTTCTTGTTGCTGTTGTAGACATTAGTCTGAATATGGCCTGATGCACCGTAGTCTGCCTGTGCAAGCCACTATCTCTGCTTATCTGCTGTAACCTTCGTCAGTTTGAATCTGCTCGCTGTAATAAAACCTCGACATCCCTCTACAATTCTTTTCCCCCCCCCCTCCCCTCCCTCGCCCTCAGCACCTCTTCCATTCACTGCCTAACTGATGGTTTCTTGATGCGTCAAGATACAGGGTGTTTATAAATGAATATCGAGGATTGTTTATAAATAAATAAATCTTCTGCTACAAGTCACGATTTTTTATTTATTTTGCTATTCTCACGACGCGTTTCGAGAAATAATTCCCATTTTCAAGTGCGTTTTTTTGTGTGTATTAAGCCATTTCTTTTGATGTTGTCAGTGTGTGCGAGCCTGCTTCATTTTGTTGACTTTTACTGTAATACATAAGAAACGCGATTATTAGTTGGGTATCAATTCTTTTTGTGCGGTTAGTGGCTAAAATTTAGAACAATTTGTACTTACAGTTCGAAAATATCTTATATAAACAAAACAGTTACAAAGATCTTCTTACAGGTAGTTCTCAGAGATAACATTATAAAAATGTTATCTCTGTGAACTAACATTATATAAATGTTATCTCTGTGAACTAACATTATAAAAATGTTATCTCTGTGAACTACCTCTAATAAGATCTTTGTAACTGTTTTGTTTATATAAGATATTTTCGATGTGTAAAGTGTACAACAAGTTGTGTGTGATGTTAAGTGTGTGTGAGACTCTACACAAATGGACCATTAGAAAACTGTAAGTACAAATTGTTCTAAACTTTAGCCTCTAACCTCACAAAAAGAATTGATACCTAGCTAAAAATCGCGTTTCTTATGTATTAACAGTAAAAGTCAAGAAAATGAAGCAGGCTCACACATACTGACAACATCAAAAGAAATGGCTTAATACACACAAAAAACGCACTTGAAAATGGGAATTTTTTCTCGAAACGTGTCGTGCGAATAGTAAAATAAAGAAAAAATCGTGAATGGTAGCAGAAGATTTATTTATTTATAAACAAACCTATTGTATCTACAATCGCAGGCTTTCAAAAACCATTTATAATGGATAAAATCGGAATATCTAGGTTTTAACGGTCTATAATTTTATTATATTAAACTTACAGTTATAAATGATATGTCAAATGAAAGAACAATTCAAACAGTTTTGCTAAGAACCTTATTGAGCCGCGCCACGGCTCAGCATTTTTGATTTAGCCGCGAGATTATTTCACTTGTTTACGCCGCAGCGATAGGGGGCGTGATCGCTAAGCGCTGTTGGCCCTGGTGCGCGAAACGAGAGTTTTGGGAGGACGGCTCGGTGGGTATATGGCGACAGGACGGTTGCGGCGGGGAGTCAACTGGTGCCTGCCGATTAAGGACTGCGATGAGTGCGGCTGTTTGCGAGAATTTGGGGAGGACGAAATGCTCTCTTGCTTAGCGTGGTTCTCCATGACCAGCTGTTCAAACAATGCTTCAAATGGCTCTGAGCACTATGGGACTTAACATCTGTGGTCATCAGTCCCCTAGAACTTAGAACTACTTAAACCTAACTAACCTAAGGACATCACACACATCCATGTCCGAGGCAGGATTCGAACCTGCAATCGTAGTGGTCACGCGGTTCCAGACTGAAGCGCCTATAACCGCACAGCCACACCAGCCGGGTGACCAGCTGTTGTTTGTTGGGCCTAGCACTCGAGTGTAACAGGAAAACTGCATTGGTGTGGTTCTCGTCACATGGCTAAGGCCGAAATTTTCATATACTTTTATTATATTTCATGACCATTACTTTATTATGGGGTTGATACTTGTAGCCAACATTTTGTGATTTGAAATACTTCAGAGAATATCATCATGTGGCAGGTGTCTACCGTGAATAATTCTTAATTTGTTTCATAGTCTATGGCACGGTATCTACTATCATCGATCATTTTATGAAAGTGCTGTCCAAACTATTATTACATTAGACTTTGTTAAAATTGGTGCGTTTCAATTGCAAATTTCCTAATTCAACTAATATTGCTTGCGATAAATCCATCTATTTGTTGATATTGCCATTGTTGTGTATTAAGTTGTGTTTCTTCTCGAGATTGACTGAATTGATTTTGATGAAAATTTGCTAGATAACACAACCGTCGTGAAATTGGAAACTTGATAGTGTTTACTCATGTCACCAGTCGTTAATGTTATGTCTGTCTTGTAGCTTACTTAACTGATATAAAATAATTTAGAAATTTTGTGTATTTGTCACGAAAGGTGAACTGATTTCACATGACATTGACATTTGTGTAGGGTTTACGTAAGCTTAAGTGAAATCAGGAGGTAAAAAAAAAAACCCTATTTATCATCGCCACTTGTTTTTTTTTTTTTTTTTTTTTTTTTTTTTAGCAAGCAGTAGGGAATTTGTTGCACTGCTGACAAATTGGATTTTTTAAGGTTTGATTTACATGTAGTACAAATCTCAAGTTCAATATTTTTCTGGTGTAATTGTTAATATTTGTACATGTTGCACTATTGTACGATATAATATACCCTTTACTAACAATACCTTTATGTAATGTTTCAGAGTGAGGCTGCATGTTCTTCTAGCGAATGTTTAAAAAAATTTTTCTTGCTAAAATTTCCTTTTAAACTGTTAATTGTTTTAACTTGGATGTATAACCAATTATTGTTAAATAATGAATTTGTGTCAACAAGGCTTGGACCAAATAAATGTGCCTACACCTTCCACATCCTGGCTCCGCTACCGTCTGTACATTACACTTATAAATGTTCAATTTTTTGTCACACGGCACACATCAAGTCTATACCCGAGTTCTTCTCAAACGTTGATAAGTGTGTCTTCAGTGATTGTAGCAACAGCTGCTTCAATCCGGTTTCTTAATTCAGAGAGCTCTGCTGGTAGCGGAGGCACGAACACACGAACCTTGATGAAGCCCCAAAGGAAAAAATCGTATGGCGTTAGGTCGGGTGAACGTGGAGACCATGCAAAGCATGCTCTGTCATTGCGCCCCTTGCGGGATATCCAGCGCTTAGGTACAGTGAAGTTCAACCAGTCGCGTACTTCGCTATGCGAGAAAACATTTATAAGGCTCTTGGTAAAACTGTTTGAGTTGCTCTTTTATTTGACATATTATTTATAACAGGAAGTTTAATGTAATAAATATTATAAAGCGTTAATACCCCGACATTCATTTATAAACACTCTGTGCATCGTAGGAACTGATCTGTTCTTTAGTCAAGTTGTGCCTGACGTTTCCTGTCTCGACGACTCGATGCAGTATCTCTTCTCTAGTTACTTGATCAAATCATCTCCAAAGGTGCTTTCACTTACACATGAGGCTACACTCGAAGACATTCGTAAATAAGTTCATAACACTTTAAATACACTGAAGCGCCAAAGAAACTGGTGTAGGCAAGCGTATTCAACTACAGGGATATGTAAACAGGGAGAATGCGGCGCTGCGGTCGGCAACGTCTTTACAGGGTGATACAAAAAGGTACGGCCAAACTTTCAGGAAACATTCCTCACACACACAAATAAAGGGTTGCACTTCTGTTACGTTGAACGATTCTCTTCAGTCGTCGTTGGTCCCGGCTGCAGGGCTGTCCGAGATTTGATGTTTTAACGAATTCCTGATATTCACGATACACTGATACACTGCTGAAATTGTCGTATGGGAAAATCCCCCCCCCCCCCCCCTGTTCATCGCTTACTCGGTGATGCTGTGTCACATCACTCTTGTCCCGACTATAACACCACGTCAAACTCAATTAAATCTTGATAACCTGCCGTTGTAGCAGCAGTACCTGATCTAACAACGGCGCCAGACACTTGTTGTCTTATACAGGGTGTTACAAAAACGTACGGCCAAACTTTCAGGAAACATTCCTCACACACAAAGAAAGAAAATATGTTACGTGGACATGTGCACGGAAACGCTTAATTTCCATGTTAGAGCTCATTTTATTTTCGTCAGTATGTACTGTATTTCCTCAATTCACCGCCAGTTGGCCCAATTGAAGGAAGGTAATGTTGACGGTGGTGCTTGAGTTGACATATGACTCATTGCTCTACAGTACTAGCATCAAGCATATCAGAACGTAGCATCAACAGGTTAGTGTTCATTACGAACGTGGTTTTGCAGTCAGTGCAATGTTTACAAATGCGGAGTGTGCAGATGTCCATTTGTTGAATGGAAAGCACGGGGCAATAGCCGTGGAGCGGTACGTTTGTATCGAGGCAGATTTCCAGAACGAAGCTGTCCCGTCAGTAAGACATTCGAAGCAATTGATCGGCGTCTTAGGAAGCACGGAACATTCCAGCCTATGACGCGTGACTAGGGAAGACCTAGAACAACGAGGACACCTGCAATGGACGAGGCAATTCTTCGTGCAGTTGACGATAACCCTAATGTCAACGTCAGAGAAGTTGCTGCTGTACAAGGTGTCAGGCAAATCCAACACCTTACATGAAAACCCTGACATGATAAGCAAATCCAGTAGTATGTCACATAGCTCAGAAAAAATCGTGACATTAGATTAACCAAATTAATATGAGTAACGAGTGAGCAAATGGAATACCACAGACTAACACAAGAATGCCTAAATGCATGTCATACCTTCCCACCGTGAGAGAGACGCAGTTCCGAGGGGAGTAACGAGAACAGAAGCCGAGGGCAGATCCGTGTTAAGCTAGAAGGCCCTACGATAAGGGAAGGACACCCACTTCTCCAGCTAACCACCAGGACCACCCTCCAGCCCATGTTAAAAGATAGAGCCCTCCAGAAGAACAGTATAGATCTCACGATAACGCTAAGAGGGCCACACCAGCCGCAAGTTTTAGCGTGAGACTTTTTAGCGTCTCTGTTACGTTGCAAACGTTACAAACATTGCCCCACCACGAAAAGTATAACGTATGTCATTGGATAGACAGAATTTTGTAGGCGGAGTTTAAGGTTAACATTGAGACCCTGATTGGTCAGATGAAAACACAGCCAAAAAAAAAAGGAGAAGTTAGGAAGGAGTTGCTTCCAAGATGGCGAGCTGGATGGAGCTGCTCCGGCCGCCGCCCCCTGACGAACACCGACAAGGTAATGAACGCACGCGATGCCGCATTTTTGAGCGCATAAGGCTTCACTCAGAACTGCAGAAGTCTCATCTGTTACATCCCCTTTTTAGGTAATACTAGTGTCGATCGTCAAGTAAATCTCATGGTATTCATATTTGCTACGTAAGTTAAAATCAGAAACGCGATGATTTCTGTTAGATAAGTAATTAAAGATAATTGAGGGCCACTGTAGACCATTTTGATAGTTTTCTCTTTTTGAAACTTAATTTAAACCTAGGTGTTAGATGTGATATGGCATAGCTCATCCCACGATCCATTGTAGAACATGGAAACCCATTCAGGGAATATTCGTTCACATTTTTGTTGAACTCAGTTGGTTTTTATCATCCTGTATTAAAACATTTCCTTGTATCAATAGTGCAATTTATAAACAATGTTTTGTGAGTAGAATAAAATTTCCAATGGTAAACTCAACTGCTTTTTCGACATTATTTTACCAGCTAACTAAAAATAGGAAACCGTTGAACCCTTCCACTAAATTTAGTTAGTATTAAGATTCTTTTACAGGGAGTGCAGTGGAGCTGACTCTGAAATCATTAAGTATTCGGTTATATCATCACTGAACTCAGAGCATTGTTGCGCAAAAGTGGTAGGGAGACACAACTTAGAACAAACAGACACCACACAGAATGTTAGCGAATGGCGATCCTTCCAGGATTGTAAAATACCATGATTGAAGGTCGACCACATGCCTAACTAGGTCAGAAAAACATCTTGTTGAAAAATTTTTGCAACAATTTTTTTTCCTTAAATTATAAATAGTTGAAAACAGTAGCTGCAGCTATAGATAGTAAGAAAGTATTCAATAGAACGTGAGACATTCTAGCAGAGACAATAGTATAATTAAGTTACGAATTTTAATATTATTAGAATTAAGTTTTCTCTCCAATGCAAGCGCACAGGTGGCGGATACATCGTTGACAAGTTGGTTCTGACCCAACAAGTAAGTGAATGGATTGTCAAGTCGTGTGTGCAAAAAGTATATGAAACGCGTGAGATCGTATGAACGCATGTTGACGCGAAGTTGGGCCTGTGCATTGCTTTTAAAACAGAAAATAAGGGATTCAGAAAGATTAGCAATGGCAGATCGAGACCTTGACCGAATTGAGGTAGAGACCCAACATGCAGATGGACAGAGAAGAGAGGACAGTACAACAGCGATGCAGTATCGCGAGAAATAGGGCATATAACGCACCATAACGAGAATAATGTACATCAAGGCATAGAAAGCGTAAGTCAGCATACGACAGAGGAGCAGGAAAGTAGAGAGACAGCCGATGAAGATTCTAACTTGCGTCTTGAATACGTAGAACCCATAGTACAAGTAATCAGAGCTCCCTCACTACAGAGTAAAAGGAATTCAAGCAGAAACGTGTCACCGCACAGTTCAATGCAATCGGTTGCGAACCAACTCTTGGGCGAAAACACAGAGCGTAGGACGTCGGAAGAAAACGCAATAGGACCCACCAATCTGGCATAATTATTACAATTAATGACGGAAACCATGACAAGACAAAATAAAGAAATTGCAAACCAAATTAAAATTCAGAATGCAGAAACGACGAAACAAATTGCAGAAACCACGAGACAAATGCGTGAGATTAAAGAACAAAACAAAACAATTCAGTTATACCTAAGTCATATTGAAGACGAGGCAAAAGAATCTCGAGAAGTGATAGGAAACTTAATAACAGGTCACAATCAATTGAGAAAAGGCATTGACAAGGTACAAATAGAAGTAAAAACATTGCGTAATGACACTCAGGACGAGATCAAAATGTTACGTAACAACACCCAGGGAGAAGTCAAGAAACTAGAGAAACAGATAAACGTAATTACTACACAAGCAGCAGGTACAGCGCTTGAAATTGTTTAAAACAGTGTGTTACACAAACGTACCACAAAAGCAACGTTGAAAAGATATGATTATCGCATAGTCAAAATAGAAGCGCAAACGAAGCAACAATTTCAGAAATTGCAGAGTTGTTGCAAACCATTGAAGAGCGTAGTGAACAGGATCGAACAAGCATTGAGTCTGCAACCACATCTGCATCTGTAACAGCAACGGAAAAACAAGCAATTAACGAAGATATAATGCAATTGCGATTCCAATCACAGGCGGAAAATAACATACGTGACATCACACAGCCTGCACCACAACAAACACGTTTCGAAATTCTTGATGAACAAACGGCACCACAAACGCATGCGGAGCCACAAATGTATGTTTCAAGACAGTTTGGATCGTGCAATGAAGCGGCAAGGTTAGTCAGACAAGATACCGAACCAATACGTGACAATGGAGAGCCAGGTCGCGAAGAGTACAGTGCAAAGCATTCAGCTACACGTTCACAACCGATGGAAGAAAATTATTGCGTACCACTTCAACGATACTACGCAAGGGTAGGCGATAGTTACAATGGACAATATCCAATGGATCTACCACAACCGGAAAGAACGACGGGAGAAACGATCAGAAACAAAAGTGGCGAAGATTCGCGAATTTCATATCGAACTATGACGAAGTAGGACAACGATCATTTCCTCACAGTCAGAAAATTTCAGCACTTTCGAGAAGGAACTTCATTACATCCACGAACTTTTATTGATCAATTCCGAGTAGGATTATCAGAACACTGGACGCTAGCACACAAATTAGACTTCATATGTGCACACATGTCAGGAACATGAATGTTGCAGCGACATGCCGTTCGTACAAAGATTTCAGAGAGAAGTTTCTCTCACTGTATTGGTCCAGCAAAGCACAGAACAGAGTGAAGTACGAATTATTACAGAATCCATATTTTCAAAATTCTAGAGAGAAGAGTCCCTTGAAATTTTTCGTATTAATGGCAAAGAAAAATGAATGCTTAGATGTAACATACAGTGACGGAGAGTTGATTAAATTATGTGCGATGAAGCTACCATTGAAATACCAGCAATCATTAGTAGGTCGCGGAAGCAATGACGTCGAAGCATTTAAAGGTATTCTAAGGGAACTAGAGTTCATATTTTCGGAAGATAACGCAGAAAAAAGACGAAGCGCACGTGAAAACGAAAGCATAAAGCAGTGGAATCCACAAGACACTGTACGAAGAAACAATAATTACGAACCATGTGATAACTTCGCACCAAGAAACGACAATAGATTTCAACAAAGAACCGGTTATGGATTTAGAAGAGAATTTGGCAATAACTATAATTCATCCAGGAACGGCAACAACTATTACAGAGGGAATAACGACAACCGGGACGGGTATTGGAGCGCCAATAGACCGAAAAACTATCAACAAAGAAACCAATATCAACAAGCGGAGCAAGAAAAGAGAATACACATAGAAGAGGTGGAGGTAAGACCATCAAACCCAGAAAAACGTCCGAATTGACAGCTAAGGGCCAATGCCAAAGGGTATGACGCACACACCCAGGACAATTTCAGCACCTTGAACAGAGAAGTAAATACCTTATCACGAGAAGAGAAGAAGGAAGAAACAAATCCGCAGGGAGCAGATAAAAACGAAGACAGGAAAGTAACAATATCGTACAAAATTGTTAAGGCTTTCGTGGCCACTTGTTGACAAACTGCCTATTGGCTTCTGTCTCGGGTTCTTCGGCCGACGTTCGCTAATGATTTTTCTGACGTTTCGTCAGCACGTGTGGCTGGCATTGTCAAAGTCTCAGCTTCCATTGCCGGTCCAGTTCACCACCGGCAATGGAGGGTGAAGCTTTGACAATACCAGCCACTCGTGCTGGCGAAACGTCAGAAAAATCATTAGTGAATGTCGGCCGAAGAACCCGAGACAGAAGCCTATAGGCAGTTTGTTAACAATATCGTGTTGGGACGAAGTTAATTTGGGGAATACTAACAAGGAAGATGAATTACCAGAGGCATGCACAACGAATGTAGGAGAAAAGGACGAAGTAATGAGTATTGCAGAGCTATTTGAGATAGAAACCAGGGAAAGCGAATTCAATGAGGATAATGCGCAGTCGAAAGAAGTTAAAAATAAGTTTCTAGTGGGCACCCAACCCAACGTATATAATGAAGGAAGTTATGAAGCAATAATTAGAGCATTTAGATGCGATTATGTAGAAGTAGCGACGAAGAAGGAGAAGATAGACGAGGATGAGGAAAAAGTAGAAGATGTTGAAGAAAGTGTAAATGAGGGAAGACATAGAGAAGAGACAATAAAAGAGAGAGAAGTAGCAGTCGAAGCTTATCCTACAGAAAGTTCGAATTCGCAAGGGAAATTCCTTAAAAGACTCATGTATGATTCAGTGGAGGATTCGTTGATGCAAATTCAACCAATTGTGAAGGCCATGGTAAAGCATATCCCAGTTAATATTGTAATTGATAGCAGAAGTGAACTGACTGCGATCTCAGAAAATTTATTTATGCAGTGTAATGCCAATGAGGAATTGCCAGTTCTGAAAACACGCAAGATTAAAGTAAGAGGTCCTATTAGAAATAATGCTGCGGAAGTTACGAGACAAACAAGGTTAACTCTTTCATGTCAAGGTCAAAAGATCGAAGCCAACTTTGTGATTGTACCTAAACTAACTGTATATTTGATTATAGTTGCAGATTTTTTAAATGAGAGACGAGCGATAGTATATATGGGGAGAGGTAGTGTAACATTCGGGAATGTCACATTTCTCTTTGAGCAAAAGCTAAAATTAGAAGTAATACCAGCTGTAAACAAAAAATTAAGAATGATGCGAGATAAGGAGGATGAAGAATTAGAATAGTATGCACAAAAGGGGGAATGGCCTCAACTCATGTCAGAAGTCCATAAAGAAATCGACGAAAAATTGCAAGAAGTTCAAGGTATTTCGGAAAACAGTAAAAGAGAATTAGAGGCTATTTTACGAGATAAAGCAGAGGTATTTTTACCTAAGACTGGCAGTATTAAACACTTTCAGTACAAGTTTGAAGAAAAGCAGGCAAAACCTTAGGACTTCACCATGTGAGCCATATCAAAAAGTTTGAAGATTAATTTTATTACTGGTAAATAATCAGCACAATATTTCAAGATTATGTTGCAGATAAGATCGTCAGGAGAAAGAAGAATGAAGAGAGAGGAAGGTGGGAAAAAGAAAGTAGTTTCAATAAAAACAAAAACAAAAATAACACCAATAGTAGCATAGATTAAGGTGAAGGGATAAAGCGTAGATAGTTTAACAGTGTGGAATACTAAAATGCTATACACCAAGACACTACACAAAAAGTAAAAAAGAATTTGAGGATTCTTGTAGAAGTTAAAACAAAAAATATCGTAGAATTGTAACATGGAATGTGCGCCGAAGTTTGTAAAGATTTTTAAGAAGGTGTAAAACAAAGTAGGTACTAGACATATGTAAACTTTTTATAAGAACCATTGTAAAAAACTCCAGCAAGGACGAGATGCAACAGCCCACAATTTGCAACAAGAGAAGTATCAAGAAAGAAAAGGACGTAATTAGCAAGACACGATTCCTACAAGGCAGAAGCGTCAGCAGAAGGGAAAGGACAGTGAGACCAACAGAGTGGCGGAACCCTGCAGAGACACGACAGGACACCGAACGCCAGGAGAGTCTTGGAACGCCCTGACTCAGCGGAGCGAGCAAAAAGCGGCCCGACGAGAAGACCGCTTGGGCAAGCCACCACTGGCAAAAAATGTGTGTATAAGACACACTACTGCTATTAAACACCATGCTGATGCACGAAACTAAAGAAAACTTCCACAAAGTAGAAGTGACACATCCTAACAATTTATCAAACTGTTACTAAGAGGAGAACTTCAAAGCGACTAGTTATCAATAAATATTTCCATATCCTGCCCAGAGAAGAACCAAGAAGCAGAGAAAAAGCAGAAGATCAGAAGTTGAAGATTCGCAATTGAGACCAAGAAAGAAGATGGGTGAAGAATAGACGACATACCTTCCCAAATCCCTATCCTATTGTAAACTAGTCGTCTGCGAAGTATTACAACGAAAAACGACCGCTTTCAGCGACACATAACGATAACTTTCACGCATACAAAGCCAGCAAACCACGAGATTCTGCACTCACATCTCCATTCCATTATGGGACCTCCACAACAGCAACACACAGTTGCAAAGCCAACAAGGAACGACGAACGAAGCTGTACATCAAATACTTGCCCATATCCATCTCGCTCAGGTCCATCGCCTTCGTGCAAAAACATTTGCCAACCTCATGCTTAAGCATTCATAGGATTGTGTGAATGTGTGAAATCAAATTATGTGATGTAGGAATTGTGCAAAAGAAAAATTAAATAAGTTAAGTGTACCAGACAGCTAATAAACTCCAAAATAACAGTCATTGACTAAGGACTTAAGTAAAAAATAGACTATTGACAAAAATAAGTCATTAGTTCTGAAATGGACAGTATATGAAGAACAAAAGTAAGGCATAATAAACACTAAAACTATATGCCATTTATTTTCTCCTCATAAAAATAAAAGAATAACTATATTTTACTTATTTTCTGCTTATAAAAACAAAGAATAAAAAATTATCTTGTTGGATGTTTTACCTTTTTTCTAACATTTGCACCATTTCTTAGGATAATATCTCAATACTTGCGTATGTATATTTCTTTGTCAAAGCAATTCTTGGAAATAATTCTTATTTGTTAGTGTCACAATGTTGAAATGAGTGTCTAGAAACAAAAACATTTTACTTGTACACGATATTTAGAAAATGTGTTAAGAACAGATGTTACTTAATTACTACATTTAAGAAAAAAATTCTAAGAAAATCGATGTGAAAGACTCCCTACTTTCGATAACAAAATTCTTAAAAAACAATCTTCACACTTAACAAAGAAAAACGATAATTAAAAACAAATAATAATAATAATAATAATAATAATAATAATAGCATAAAAATATTCTTCTCTTGTCAATATAGTCATATTTTTGAGAATAATGTGGAAGAATATAAAAATATAAATTAGTAATACAAACTAGCATAGAATCAGAATAATGTGGCTGAACAGTAGGCAACAAAATTTAGATAAAGGAATAATTTTTGACTGACTTACACAACGATTCAATCATTGCCTAATTTCAGTGCAAAAATTAAATTCGAGGGGTGGTGATATGTAAGGTATCAGGCAAATCCAACACCTTACACGAAAACCCTGACATGATAAGCAAATCCAGTAGTATGTCACATAGCTCCAAATAAATGTCGACATTAAATTAACCAAAGTAATACAAGTAACGAGTGGTCAAATGGAATACCACAAACTAGTACAAGAATGCCTAAATGCATGTCATACCTTCCCACCGTGAGACAGATGCATTTCCGAAGGGAGAGACGAGAACAGAAGCCGAGAGCAGAAACGTGTTAAGCTAGAAGGCCCTACGATAAGGGACGGACACCCACTTCTCCAGCTAACCACCAGGAACACCCCCCAGCCCATGTTAAAAGATAGAGCCCTCCAGAAGAACAGTATAGATCTTAGGATTAACGCTAAAAGGCCAACACCAGTCGCAAGTTTTAGCGTGAGACTTTTTAGCGTCTCTGTTACGTTGCAAACGTTACAAACAATGCCCCACCACGAAAAGTATAACGTTTGTCATTGGATAGACAGAATTTTGTAGGCGGAGCTTAAGGTTAACATTGAGACCCTGGTTGGTCAGATGAAAACACAGCCAGATAAACCAACTTCGGTAAATTGTAGTAAGGAGAAGTTAGGAAGGAGTTGCTTCCGAGACGGCGAGCTGTATGGAGCTGCGCCGGCCACCGCCCCCTGACGAACACCGACAAGGTAATGAACGCACGCGATGCCGCATTTTTGAGCGCATAAAGCTTCACTCAGAACTGCAGAAGTCTTATCTGTTACATCCCCTTTTTACGTAATACTAGTGTCGATCGTAAAGTAAATCTCATGATATTTACATTTGCTACATAAGTTAAGATCTGAAAGGCCATGATTTCTGTTAGATAAGTAATTAAAGATAATTGAGGGCCACTGTAGACCATTTTGATAGTTTTCTCTTTTTGAAACTTCATTTAAACCTAGGTGTTAGATTTGATATGGCATAGGTCATCCTTCGATCCATTGCAGAACTTGGAAGCCCAATATTCGCTCATATTTTTGGTGAACGCAGTTGGTTTTTATCATCCTGTATTAAAACATTTCCTTTTATCAATAGTGCAATTTATAAACAATGTTTTGTGAGGGGAATAAAATTTCCAATGGTAAACTTAACTGCTTTTTCGACGTTATTTTACCAGCTAACTAAAAATAGGAAAGCGTTGAACCCCTTCCACTAAATTTAGTTAGTATTAAGATCCTTTTACAGGGAGTGCAGTGGAGCTGACTCTGAATCATTAAGTATTTGGTTATATCGTCGCTAGTCTCACTGAACTCTTCTGAACTCTACATGTAATGTGTGGTCTGGCGTCTCCTTACCAGTAACAGGTCCCAGGTTCAAACTAGTCAATTCCCTAAAAAACAGGCTCAGAGCGTCGTGGTAGGGAGACACGACTTAGAACAGACACCACGCAGAATGTTAGGTCTGTATGGAGAGTGCTACGGGAGAACCAGTTGTTTCCATACCATGTACAGCGTGTTCAGGCACTATCAGCAGCTGATTGGCCTCCACGGGTACACTTCTACGAATGGTTCATCCAACAACGTGTTAATCCTCATTTCAGTGCAAATGTTCGCTTTACGGATGAGGCTTCATTCCAACGTGATCAAATTGTAAATTTTCACAATCAACATGTGAGGGCTGACAAGAACCCGCACGCAATTGTGCAATCACGCCATCAACACAGATTTTCTGTGAACGTTTGGGCAGGCATTGTTGGTGATGTCTCGATTGGGCCCCATGTTCTTACACCTACGCTCAATGGAGCACGTTATCATGATTTCATACGGGATACTCTACCTGTGCTGCTAGAACATGTGCCTTTACAAGTACGAAATAACATGTGGTTCGTGCACGATGGAGCTCCTGCAGTCGAAGTGTTCGTACGCTTCTCAACAACAGATTCGGTGATCAATGGATTGGTAGAGGCGGACCAATTCCATGGCCTCCACGCTCTCCTGACCTCAACCCTATTGACTTTCATTTATGGGGGCCTTTGAAAGCTCTTGTCTACGCAACTCCGGTACCAAATGTAGAGACTCTTCGTGCTCGTATTGTGGACGGCTGTGATGCAATACGCCATTCTCCAGGGCAGGCATCAGCGCATCAAGGATTCCATGCGACGGAGTGTGGATGCATGTATCCTCGCTAACGGAGGACATTTTGAACATTTCCTGTAACAAAGTGTTTGAAGTCACGCTGGTACGTTCTGTTGCTGTGTGTTTCCATTCCATGATTAATGTGATTTGAAGAGAAGTAATAAAATGAGCTCTAACATGGAAAGTAAGCGTTTCCGCACACATGTCCACATAACATATTTTCTTTCTTTGTGTGTGAGGAATGTTTCCTGAAAGTTTGGCCGTACGTTTTTGTAACACCCTGTATAAGACAACAAGTGTCTGGCGCCGTTGTTAGATCAGGTACTGCTGCTACAACGGCAGGTTATCAAGATTTAATTGAGTTTGACGTGGTGTTATAGTCGGGACAAGAGTGATGTGACACAGCATCACCGAGTAAGCGATGAACAGGGGGGGGGGGGGGGGATTTTCCCATACGACAATTTCAGCAGTGTATCAGTGTATCGTGAATATCAGGAATTCGTTAAAACATCAAATCTCGGACAGCCCTGCAGCCGGGACCAACGACGACTGAAGAGAATCGTTCAACGTAACAGAAGTGCAACCCTTCCGCAAATTGCTGCAGATTTAAGTGTTGGGCTGCACGATACAAAGCTTTACGCCTCGCCTGGGTCTATCACACCGACACTGGACTTCGATGACTGGAATCATGTTGCCTGATGGTTTCAAACTGTATCGAGCGGATGGACGTGTACGGGTGTGTATGGGTATGGAGACCTCCTCATGAATCCATGGACCCTGCATATCAGCATGTTGGTGAAGGGTCTATAATGGTGTAGGGGTTGTTGCATTTGTAGTAATATGGAACCCCTGATACGTCTAGATACGACTCTTACAGGTGGCACGTATGTAAGCATCCTATTACCTGCATCCATTCACGTCCATCGTGCATTCCAAGTACTAGAGCAATTTCAGCAGGATAATGCGACACTCCACATGACCAGAATTTCTAGAGAGTGGCTCCAGGGACACTTTTCAGAGATTAAACACTTCTGCTCCACAGACATGAACATTGTTGTGTATATCTGAGATGCTTTGCTGTTCAGAAGAGATCTCCACCCCGTCGGACTCTTATGGAGAGCATTGCAGGATTCATGATGTCAATTCCTTCCAGCACCACTTCAGACATGAGTCGAGTCAATGCCACGTCGCGTTGCCGCACTTCTCTGTGCTCGCGGCGACTCTAGACGATATTAGGCATGAGTACCAGTTTCTTTTTTCTCGGGTTCGATTCCCGGCGGGGTCAGGGATTTTCTCTGCCTCGTGACGGCTGGGTGTTGTGTGATGTCCTTAGGTTAGTTAGGTTTCAGTAGTTCTAAGTTCTAGGGAACTGATCACCATAGATGTTAAGTCCCATAGTGCTCACAGCCATTTGAACCATTTTTGAACCAGTTTCTTTGGCTCTTCAATGTATTGTTCGATGTTAATAAACATCTATTTGTTCGTAAGAATTCTCTTCGTATTGTGAGCGAGCGAAATGATGGAGTTGTTAGCACACTACACTCGGAATCGGTGGCCTACGGTTCAAATCTGCGTCCAGCCATCCAGAGTTATCTTTACCGTGATTTTCCTGAATTACTCCAGGCAAATGTTACGATGGTTCCCTTGTAAAGGGCACTCCCGATTTCGTCCCTCACGGTTGAAACAATCTGAGCTACTGCTCTGCATCTAATGATATCGATGTGGACGGAACCTTAAACCCTAATCTTCCTTCTTTTCCTTTTCTTTCGTATTGTCAGTCTAATTCCTGTCCGTAAGACTTCTCTTCACATTATCAATTTGCTTCTTGATTCCTCTTCTCGGATCTTATGGTCTAGTGGCGCCGGAATGGTAGCTTGGCGTGTTCTGTTAGAGGGCCCGCTGCTCTCTGTAATAATTACAAAAGAGCGAGTGAAACATTCACTACTGAACTTGAATGGGTGTCATGTGACATCTGCTAAAATCAAATAACGAGAACAATAACGATCAAAATGAATAGCAGTAAAGGGCAGAGGGCGTGACTGGAAACTAAAAGGTCGCGGGGTCGAATCCTGGTCGGTCTTTATAGTTCTCAGTCTGACCTTTAACCTTTCTTTCACCTTTCAACGATGTGAGGAGTCGCCAGAAACGATACGTGGTCCGGATTCCAAGTTAAACTGTAGGTCCCCTTTTCCCTGATTGGATAACTGTAGTAAGTTAGGAACACATAAGTCGCCGAAGTGGCGCCCAATTGAAAGATCTGCACCAGGCCAGTGGGCCACATGGAACTGTTATTATGAAATCCTCTTTACTTCTTATAGTTAGTTATTTTCCCACCCAAATAATAAGATGCGCTACTACTTTCGGCGTCTTCTTTCCTACTCCAGGTCTCTCAGCTCCCCTGATTTAATTCGACTATACTAATTGTTGTTGTTGTTGTTGTGGTCTTCAGTCCTGAGACTGATTTATGCAGCTCTCTATGCTACTCTATCCTGTGCAAGGCTTTTCATCTCCCAGTACCTACTGCAGCCTACATCCTTCTGAATCTGCTTAGTGTACTCATCTCTTGATCTGCCTCTACAATTTTTATCCTCCACGCTGCCCTCCAGTACTAAATTGGTGATCCCTTAATGACTCAGAATATGTCCTACTAACCGATCTCTTCTTCTAGTCAAGTTGTGCCACAAACTCCTCCACAATTCTATTCAGTACCTACTCATTAGCTATGTGATCTACCCATCAAACCTACAACATTCTTCTGTAGCACCACATTTCGAAAGCTTCTATTCTCTTCTTGTCTAAACTATTTATCGTCCACGTTTCACTTCCATACATGGCTACACTCCATACAAATAGTTTCAGAAACGACTTCCTGACACTTAAATCAATACTCGTTGTTAACAAATTTCTCTTCTTCAGAAACGCTTTCCTTGCCATTGCCAGTCTACATTTTATATCCTCTCTACTTCGACAATCACCAGTTATTTTGCTCCCCAAATAGCAGAACTCCTTTACTACTTTAAGTGTCTCATTTCCTAATCTAATTCCCTCAGCATCACCCGAATTAATTCGACTACATTCAATTATCCTCGTTTTGCTTTTGTTAATGTTCATCTTAAATCCTCCTTTCAAGACACTGTCCATACCGTTCAACTGCTCTTCCAAGTCCTTTGCTGTCTCTGACAGAATGACAATGTCATCGGCGAACCTCAAAGCTTTTATTTCTTCTCCATGGATTTTAATGCCTACTCCGAATTTTTCTTTTGTTTCCTTTACTGCTTGCTCAATATATAGATTGAATAACACCGGGGAGAGGCTACAACCCTGTCTCACTCCCTTCCAAACCACTGCTTCCCTTTCGTGCCCCTCGACTCTTTGCGAGGTGGCGCAGTGGTTAGCACACTGGACTCGCATTCGGGAGGACGACGGTTCAATCCCGTCTTCGGCCATCCTGGTTTAGGTTTTCCGTGATTTCCCTAAATCGTTTCCGGCAAATGCCGGGATGGTTCCTTTGAAAGGGCACGGCCGATTCCTTCCCAATCCTTCCCTAACCCGAGCTTGCGCTCCGTCTCTAATGACCTCGTTGTCGACGGGACGTTAAACACTAACCACCACCACGACCACCACCTCGACTCTTATAACTGCCATCTGCTATCTGTACAAATTGAAAATAGCCTTTCGCTCCCTGTATTTTACCGCTGGCACCTTCAGAATTTGAAAGAGAGTATTCCAGTCAACATTGTCAAAAGCTTTCTCTAAGTCTACAAATGCTAGAAACGTAGGTTTGCCTTTTCTTAATCTAGCTTCTAAGATAAGTCGTAGAGTCAGTACTGCCTCACGTGTTCCAAAATTTCTACGGAATCCAAACTAATCTTCCCCGAGGTCGGCTTATAGCAGCTTCGTGTCTATCTTTGCTACAGTAATGCGTTGACTATGCTATTTGTAGTAGCTTACCCGCACTCCTATTTTCCTATTCACTATTAAAGCTACTCCTGCGTTACCCCTATTTGATTTTGTATTTATAACCCTGTTTTCAACTGACCAAAAGTCTTGTTCCTCCTGCCACAGAACTTCAGTAATTCCCACTATATCTAACTTTAACCTATCAATTTCTCATTTTAAATATTCTAACCTACCTGCCCGATTAAGGGATACTAATTACATTTGTTATGTTTGTTCCTCGTATAATCTCTTTCAAAGCCACTATTCAGCTGAACATTCAAGCTGTCACCTGAGACAGAACCACAATATGAGAGAACCTTCCCAAATTTCCCCCTTTCTTAAATTCTCCTCCGTTTTCATGCCCTTTGACTCTTACAGTGAGGTGATAAAAGTCATGGATTAACAACATGTATATATACAGATGGAGGTAGCATCGCGTACACAAGGTATAAAAGGGAATTTCACTGGAGGAGTCGTCATTTGTACTCAGGTGCTTCCTTTCTGAAGGTTTCCGACGTGATTATGGCTGCACTACGAGAATTAACAGACTTTGAACGCAGTGTGGTAGCTGGAGCTAGACACAAGGGACATTCCCAATCGGAAATCGTTAGCGAATTCAATATTCCGAGATCTGCAGTATCAACAGGTGCCAAGAATAACAAATTTCAGGTCTCATCACGGACAACGCAGTGACCGACAGCCTTTACTGAACGACCGAGAGCAGCGAACTTTGAGTACAGCTGGCAGTGCTAATAGACAAGCATTACTGCGTTGAACTAACCACAGAAATGTGAGATGTACGACTAACATGTCCGTCAGGACAGTGCGACGAAATTTGGTGTTAATGGATCGATTTCCTAACAACACGAGATCGCCTGCAGCGCCTCACTTGAGCTCGTGACCATATCGGTTTCGCTCTCGTCGACTGAGAAACTGCCGTCTGGTCAAATGAGTCCCGATTTCAGGTGGGAAGAGCTGAGGCAGGGTTCGTGTATGGCGCGGAACGCACGAAGCCATGGACCCAAGCTGTCAACAAGAACTGCGAAAATCTGAGGTGGGTGCATAATGGTGTGTACTGTATTTACATGGAATTGACTGGGTGCTCTGATCCAATTGAACCAATCATTGACTGGAAATGTGTTCGGCTACGTGGGGACCATTTGCAGCCTTTCATATACTTCTTGTTCCCAAACAATGGCTCACAATTCGCCGTGTCACAGGGGCACAGTTGTTGGCTATTTGTTTGAAGAACACTCAGGACAAATTGAGTGAATTGTTTGACCAAACAGGTCGGCCGGCAAGAATCCCATTGAACATTTATGGAATGTAATCGTGAGGTCAGTTCGTGCACAAAATCCTGTATTGGAAACACTTTCGAAATTATGGCCCTTATAGAGGAAGCATGGCTCAATATTTCTGCATTGGCTTCCAGCGACTAGTCGAGTCAAAACCGAATCTAGTTTTTGCCCTACTCCGGACAGGAGGACATGATATTAGATGTATCCATGACTTGTGTCACCTCAGTGTGTAACTGCAGCTTGGTGTTCATACAAGCAATAGGTGTAATCTGTCCAGTAATTGGATTTACCATTTAGTAAGCATTTACCACGTTTTACTGCAGGTCTGAAGATAGTCGTTTTATTTTACGTTTCATAACCGGTAAGTTACTGCCAGAGTTCAATCTGCGCTTGGAAACGTTTCGCAACTTGAAAGTTGATTTCGCAGCACGTCTAGCCATTATATAGTCCATTTGAAACCTTCCGATGTCTCCAGGTCTCCTCGACACATACAACTGTATTTGATGACTCTATTAAACCAAGTGTTAACAATGATTAAATTATGCTCTTTGTAAAATTTTACACGGCAGCTTCCGTTTCATTTTTGTTCCCATAGTCGATGTTGCTCCGCCATTTTCTCTTCTTATTCTTTTCCTACTACTGTATCTCAGCCATCCATCACAATTAAATTTTTGTCTCCTTAACTATCTGAATTATTTCTTTTATCTCATCATCCTTTGTTTCACTCTTTTCGTCATCTTCTCAGTTAGTTGACATCTAAACATACTACTATGATTAGTTTTGATTTTGTGTCTGCTACAGTAGATTTTTAAGGAAAAAGTGAGTCGTTAGAATTAAATCCGTTAGTGCTTTATGTAGACAAAAGTAGGTCGATACACATCACTCTATGAATAAACCTTGGGAAAGTGACAGTCGTAAAAATTACTGGTCGATGTATAACTGTCGTGTATTCAAGTGACAACATAGGTTTCATTCTGGCTACACTTCTTATAAACGACTCACAAAGAAAACTTCGAATTACTAGTCAGAACTTTTTTAAATTGTAGTGACCCAGGTTAAGGGGGGACGTTGATGAAATTCACCAAAAATGTCAATTTTCATTCATTTTTTATTTGTTAGTACAACTAATGGCCAATAAATTCCTAAAGTTTCAATGCTGAAATCGCACCCGAAGTGCCTGAAAATTAAATAAAAGTGTGACGCGTCCACATAAGCTGGTGTAAATATGTATAAGCTCAGAGGGATAACAACCCCTACATTCATAAGGAGAGGCTTCCAAATTGTATCCTGGATCTTGTCAAGCCCACTTACAGCTTTCTGGACGATGCTGCACTTCTCAAAAAGTGTGTTCATGGCAAAACCCAAAGTCGAAATGAGTCTCTAAATTAACTCATATGGAAACGATGCCCTAAAAACACATTTGCATCTGATACAGTTGTCAGAATTGCAACTTATGATGCAGTTATTGTATTTAATTATGGGAACGTCGGGAGGATTATGGTATTAGATAGAATGGGCTTCAAGAGAGGAAATTTTACTTAAGACATCCTGAGAAAAATAGATTTACAGCGCGTCTCTGCAGCTGAAAAGTCAGTTGAAGACCTGTAGAGGAAAGAAGAAAGACAACAACAAACCAGAAGAGAAGCCTTGAATGGAAAGACGACCCAGAGTACAAATGTGGTGCCTTCTGAAGAAGTGACATGAGGCAAAAAGTTAGGTTGAACTTTAAATTGCGGTTCCTGAAAAGTTTTTTTAAAAAGTTTATGTACCTTTTCTTCAGATTCTGTGAACGCTAGAATTTTGAAATTTTGTGCACATATTTCTGTAAACGTAATGCACGTTGTCTCACGAGAAAATTTTGAAATTCCGATTGCAAGCTGAGATGCGGGGCAAAGTGGTTGGAATTTTGCATGAATTTAAAATTGTACTTGTGGAATTAAAAATTATGAAAATTCTCCTATTTGACCTGTTCCAAAAACCTCATGAGAGAAGCTTACTACATATAAAGAGATCAAACAGAGAAATTCTTGTAGAAATCTCTTGAATACATTGTGAGAAAAAGGAACATACATTATTTTTTTGAAAATAAACGTCAAATTTCATTTTAAAAAAAGTTGAATTTATACATAAAAGGATTTTATATGTAAATGTGTTTATTTCATGTAAAGCGTGGTACAAAATTTCATTGCCATATCTCCAAAACTGTGGATTTGGTGCATTTTTGAAATAGTGTGTTTTTCATCAACGCCCCCCTTAATCCAGAACTACCTCCTCAAAAGCAGGCGAATGAACAACCTACCAGTAGGCAGCTATAAAACAAATAAAGTTCTGGCTTGTCAGAAATCACAGATATTATCAGCTCGGTCTAAGGCAAGCAGGAAAACATATTTGTTACCCCTGACTGCAGCCTTAATATTCAGACCTGAAACTCATAGAACTGATATGATATCTGCAGTCGGAACATGTCAATCATTGCACTCTCGGAGCTGAAATAAAAATTGCTCTTTCCCCGATTGAAATCCCATCGAGCACATGTGGCATGCCTTGGGGAGATGTATTGTAGGACGTCCACATGCACCAACGACAGACTGTCCAGCAGTTGTCAACTGCGTGACTGGAGGAATGGAATACCTTACAACAAGAACTCGTTACCAACCTTGTGGTCAGAAAAAAATGGTTCAAATGGCTCTAAGGAATACGGGACTTAACAAATGAGGTCATCAGTCCCCTATACTTAGAGCTACGTAAATCTAACTCACCTAAGGACATCACACACATCCATGCCCGAAGCAGGATTCCAACCTGTGAGCATAGCAGCCGTGTAGTTTCAGACTGAAGCGCCTAGAACCGCTCGTCCACAGCGGCCGGCTGTGGTCAGCAGGGAAGCGCGTTTAAGAGCATTCATTGACGCTCGTGGCAACCACACATGCTAGTGAAAACCATGTCTCACCTTTTGCAATGTCCAGGGGACCATCATAAATCGCGATGACTTCAATGTAATTTATTGTCCGTTGATAAAAGTGTCATTTCTGTTAGTCCCATTGAGTGTTTCTTTCGCTTACCTTCTGTACGTTAATGTAGCAGTTCTTCCTATGTTTGGTACAAACTTCATCGCGCCATGTTATGCACCATGCGAAAGATACTTTCGTCCGCAAGTTTTAACGTCAGTGTATCTATAGAGAAGGTATTTGTGTGGTCAAGAAACCGCATCCGGATAAAGAAACAGCATACCAGTTACTTTAAATTTAGTTGGTGGGTTGGGATCACAATCAATAGCAAAGTGTTAACTGTCAAAGAGAACTGAAGACCTGGCTAGGGTGGAGGCACCGTCGCCTTTACGCCTGAGACAGATAGGGTAGGCAGTAACGGAGTTCACCACAGTATTCTTACAACGAGGCGCGTTACACACTCGCGTCTTTATGTCAATGTCCTGCATATTGTCGATTGGACTACTATTAGAGGTATGGGAGTCACTTTTAAGCTTTGCACACTAGTATATTTACGTGGAATGCACAATGAAAGTAAGAAGTTTAATTAAGGAACTGAAGAAGCCATGTAACAGCGACGACCCTTTAACTCAAGTTCTACGGTACGCAGTAAGAATTTGTTGCTATCTTATCTTGCCTTGAGGTGATTCATTTTCTTGAGAAACTTCATTTAATCATGCTACAAAATTTTTAAAGTTATAACTAGAAACTTATGTGATATTTTCTAGCTACAAGTTCGGAAGCAAACTACTAAAAGTTTCTTTGATATCACAGTTCCAGCACTGTCACCGCTGCAGGCAAAACATTGAATAATGAACGAAGGCAGAGAGAAACACAAACAACAAAGCAAAGAGATAATATCAAACAATAATTATTAAATTGTTCTTACTTCGACAGCCTCCTCAAATTAATAATTCCACTAGATGATTTCAGAAAATGGCACAACAAAGACATAGATCCCAAGCACAAATATTAAAGCATTAAGTACCTCCTAATTTAGTTATCTCCATCTTGAGACTCAGTCTATTGAACTTTACACTCATAATTACTTTCGTTAAGACTTCTGTAATTTGTTCCATGTAACTGATATATTGTACCTCTAGATATTCTTCATTGTGCAACTGTTGTACAGAATTGTATTTAATATGCACATGCTCCAGTCAGTTATGTCCTTATTTCCGTAATGAGCATGTAGGGGGATGCTCCGCCAGTTAGACCTTGCATCATACATACCTTGAGGCCTGGTTGTCACGTAAAGCTCTCTTTGATCTTGCGAAACAAGAAAGAATGGAGACAAATTTGTCTATTGATTGATTTCGTAGTTTTTGTCTAACTTTAAAAGTTAGACAAAATTTGGATGTCGACGTTGCGCCAGCAGAATGACAATCGATTACTCTTAATCGAGAATGATGACGCCTTCCAAAGATAGGCATACCGTCGGCATCACGTGACGAATTGTGGTGCCCTCTATGCGCTCTATAAATGCTAGAGTACCTGGAGCCTCAGTGGCAGTAGCCGGGCGACCTCAGAATATGTCTCCTGCAGATGGAGACGGAACGTCAGGTAGAAATTTTATACATCGACCACGGCCTCTCAGCCCGGAAGTTTCAACTGAAGAATTCCCTTTTATGTATATATTGTATAATTCGGGACGTTCGGTGGCCAGGATAACGGTAAGCTCATCCGATGCTCCTCGAACCACGCACGGATACTCGTATGCTGGGAGCTGTATAACATATTGCCCTGCGGGTAATGGCATCGTGTCGAGAAAAACAAACTACATGTAGGTGCAGGCATGCTCCTCAAGGATAGATTAATTCTTCTTTTGATCCATTGTTCCTTCCGGAATGTCGAGATCACCCAGGCAATGCAACGAAAACATTCCTCAGGCCACAACACATCCTCCGCCGGGTTGAACACTTCCAACGATTGTTGCAGGACCGTACACGCCAACGGCCGTCTGTCCGATTGAAAATAAAACGTGATTCATCTGTAAAGGCCACCTGTCGCTAGTGGAACTCAAGTTCAGGTACTGGCGTGCAAATTCCAGCCTTCGTCGCCGATGACCAGAAGCCAGCATAGGTGCATGAACCACTCATTAGCAGAAACGGTTGTTGCTGAGACTCTGGTACTAACCCCGTCTCGATAATCTGGGAAGTCAGTTACTGAACTGTTGCGTGTCTGTTCTCTCATACACGTCTCCACAGCCGTCGTTCACCCATATCGTCTACAGCCTGTGGCTCACCACAATGGCCTGGGCGCCGGTTTTAGATAACGCCATTTTCCCATGCATGGCATGCTTTAACATTGGGAGCGCGTGAACAGTTCGGTAACTTAGCTGTTTCGGAAATAGTTTCACCCTTGGCCCAAAAGCTAGTGTTCAAGCCCTTTTGGACTTCAGATAAACCACTCCGTTTCCACATGAATATTTTGCGCATCCGTCTAGCACACTTTATTTACCCTCCCACTGCTAATGCTGCCACCTGCCATCTGTGATTATTGCTCGTTGAGACTGAACATTGGCGACGGTCACATTAATATGTGTGGACCGTGTAGTAAAAGCTATATAGCCATAGTCCGTCCGAATTATTATTAGGATATCGTGTAAAAATTGGAATTACCATTAAGAACTTTCCGAGATTTTTGCATAGAATGTTTCCCCATTATATATTACACTGAAGAGCCAAAGAAACTGATACACCTGCCTAATATCGTGCAGGGCCCCCGCGAGCACGCAAAAGTGCCGCAACACGACATGGTATGGACTCGATTAATTTCTGAAGTAATACTGGAGGGAACTGACGCCATGAAACCTACAGGTCTGTTCAAAAGTCCGTAACAATATGAGGGGGTGAAGATCTCTCCTGAACAGCACGTTGCAAGGCATCCCAGATATGCTCAATAATGTTCATGTCTGGGGAGTTTGCTGGCCAGAAGAAGTGCTTAAAGCCAAAAAAGTGTTCATGGAGCCACTATGTAGCAATTGTGGGCGTGTGGTGTGTCGCATTGACGTGCTGGAATTGCCCAAGTCCGTCGGAATGCACAATGACATGAATGGACGCAGGTGATCAGACAGGAATCTTACGTACGTGTCAGAGTAGTATCTAGGCGTATCAGGGGTTCCATGTCACTTTAAATGCACACGCCCTACACCATCACAGAGCTTCCACCGGCTGACATGCGGGGCGTAGGAGAGGCGTAAAGCTTTGTGTCGTGCAGTCATCAAGGGTACACGAGGGGGCATTCGACTCCGAAAGCCCATATCTTTATTGAATGGTTCGCATGCTGACACTTGTTGATGGCCCAGCACTGGAATATGCAGTAACTTGCGGAAGGGTTGCACTTCTGTCACGTTGAACGATTCTCTTCAGTCGTCGTTCGTCCCGTTCTTGCAGGATCTTTTACCCGCTGCAGCGATGTCGGAGATTTGCTGTTTTGGCGGGTTCCTGATATTCATGGTACACTCGTCAAATGGTCGTACGGGAAAATACCTCTTCATCGCTACCTCGGAGATGCGGTGTCTCATCGGTTGTGCGCCGACTATAACATCACTTTCAAATTCACTTAAATCTTGATAACTTGCCATTGTAGCAGCGGTAAACGATCTAACAACTGCACCAGAGACTTCTTGTCTTATATAGGCATTGCCGACCGCAATGCCGTATTCTGCCTGTTTACATATCTCTGTATTTGAATACGCAGTCCTATGGTTCAATTGACTCTATGGGACTTAACATCTGCTTAAATCTAACCTAAAGACATCACACACATCCATGCTCGAGGCAGGATTCGAACCTGCGACCGTAGCAGCAGCGCGCTTGCGGACTGAAGCGCCTAGAAGCGCTCGGCCACAGCGGCCGGCACGCAGTCCTATACCAGTTTCTTCGCTGTTTCAGTGAATATATGAGTACTAATTGTGCCCCATGGTGTTACCAGCAGTTAAACAATCATTCATTAAAAAATGCACAGCTACGTATTTACTTCAATCTTTTATTAGTCCATCTCCTCTTTCCCCGCTCTCTCTGTCGGTCTGTTCGTTCCTCCATCACTGTCCATCTCTTCCTCCCTCCTCTTTCCCCTCCAGTCCTTTCTCTGTCGATCTCCTCCACCTCCCAACATCGCTCTACTCCTCCCCTTCTTCCTGTCATCTCATCCTCCTCCCCTGTCTCTATCCATCTTCCCCTCACCCCTGTCTGTCTCCTTCTCTTTCCTTCCTCTGTTCATCTCCTCCACGCCCCCACCTAGTCCGCCTCCTCTTCACATCCTTGCTGTTCATATCCGCCTTCCACCCCTCTCTATCCATCTCTTCCTCTTTCCTTTCTCTGTCCATCTACTCGCCTCCCCCAACATGTCAATCTCCTCCTTCCCCTGTCTGTCGGTACATCTCCTCCTCCTCCTCTCTTCTCTCTCCACGTTATCACCCCCACCCCAATAGAAGGCTGGTGGTTTATTGCACCACAGTATTCTTTCCAAATCATAACTGTGTTTACCAATTTTGTTGAAATCGTCCAAGAGCTTAGGGTGAGCTTTTCACCCGTGGCATTGCCCCGTTCACAAGTGTTTCACACATATTTAACACATTCTATACGTATTTGTACACAGATTTCACGTGTATCGCTAGCGAATTTCGCTCTGCAATTTCATTTTCACTCAGCTTAACGTTTATGGTTAAAAATGGTTCAAATGGCTCTAAGCACTATGGGGGTTAACATCTGAGGTCATCTGTCCCCTATAACTTAGAACTACTTAAACCTAACTAACCTAAGGACATCACACACATCCATGCCCGAGGCAGGATTCGAACCTGCGACCGTAGCAGTCTCGCGGTTCCGGACTGAGCGCCTAGAACCGCTAGACCACCGCGGCCAGAAATCTATTGCTAAAAGATTTATTAGCAAAGAAGTAATAAATTTAAGCGTCCTACTTGATGGCGCAATTTTTCACGCATCTCAGAGTTCTTCTGAAGTATGAGTCGCACAAAATATCATTTTGCTGCTACGAGGGTCAGTCAAAAAGTAATGCCTCCTATTTTTTTTTTCTACGTTTAATTGTCAGGAAATTTAAATGCAATTACATAGGTTGAAAACCACAACATTGAGAATCATTTTGTCATTTTTCAATGTAATCTCCGCCCATCTCTACAGTTTTGGTCCATCTTTGAACAAGGGCATGTATCCCAGCACGGTAAAAATCACAGCTCTGCTTCCTAAGCCATTGACGCACGGATGTTTTGACGGCCTCCTCATCTTCAAAATGAATCCCACGATGAGCTTCTTTTAGTGGCCCGAACAGATGGAAGTCTGATGGTGCCAGGTCAGGGCTGTATGGGGGATGAGGCAAAACTTCCCATCCAATTTTGACAATCTCGTCAGAGGTGTGATGACTGGTGTGTGCACAAACTTTTGAGTACCCCAATTGTTTAATAATCGTGATCACACTGCCTTTACTAAGAGAAATAATGCGACACACTTCATCTGCAGTCACCCGACGGTCACCACGAATGATGTCATCAACTTGCTGAATGTTGTGTGGAGTCACTGCACTCACCGGCCTGCCGCTCCGCTTTTCGTCAGTCAACGGTGTTTGCCCTTCAGCTTCCTTACAACGACGAACCCATCGTCTAACAGTGCTGACATCCACTGTCACAACACCATACACCTTCTTCAGTCTTTCATGAATGCGTATGGGCGTTTCACCTTCTGCATTCAAGAATTCAATCACACAACGCTGTCTCAAACGAACATCGATGTCGGCCATCTTACAAACTTCTGCTGTGCTGCCACCTGTTGACACAGAAAGTTACTACTGCAGTGGATTGCAGAAGAAGGTTTGAGGAATGGCGCCAAATTCAAATTTTTCACTTAACTTAATTTTTTTAAGTAGAAAAAAAATGGGAGGCATTACTTTTTGACCGACCCTCGTATATACATGTGTGAATAGTCTGTCTAAAATTCGTCGCGAATACAATTAGTAGTAAAGATGTAATAAATTAAAACAGCACGCTCCATTTAACTGTTTTACCGCTTGATCAGCGAAAATGTAGTGAGCAATAAACTTTTTTCCATCCTTTTTTTGCAGGGTTTGTCAGCGAGATAAAGTTTCGTAAAGGTTCGATATTATGTGTAAAGTTTGCTGCAACTCACTTCTCAAGTATTGGGAGAAGAAGCATAGGTATTGTGGTCTACACGTCTTTTTCACTCCCACACCAACCCCACCCCTTTGATGGGTAGGTATGTACAAGGTAGCCTATGTCTCAACCCAGAGTAAAAGCCATCTGCATTCCAAATTTCGCCCAGATCCACTCACCCGTATCAAAATGAAGGAATAACAAACATGCTAATACACACACACAAACGTTCGCGTTTATAATACTTATAAGATATATTTATAAATTACAAAAGCGTATAACCCAAGTTTGTCTCAATCTTTATTAGCGCATTTGGTAAAAATCTGAGAACTTTTCGAGATTCTTGCTAATTATGTTTCCCTGTTACGTACATATTTGTATATTATTTGTATATTACATTGTACTGTTAGAAAATATGCAGCCAGCGTCCGTCCAAATGTTTGATAGAGTATCGTGTAAAAGTTTCAAGTAGATCGATCAAGAACTTTCCGAGATTTTTTCTAACAGCGTATCCTCATTACATCTATATCTACATCGCAATATAAAGACAAGATGTCGTTTAACGTAGTTACCAAAAATTTCGGAAAGTACCTGAGCAATTTACTTCACATTTTGACACGATGCTCTAATAAACATTTGAACGGACATAGGCTGCATGTTTGTAATATAGTATATAAATATCTGCACATACGATAGAGAATGCAAAAATCTCAAAAAGTTATTGACTGATTTACTTAAAACTTTTACACGATCCGCTAGTAAATATTCAAACCTACAGAGGCTGTATATTTGTTCCGTATTAGGTATTGTCCATAGTATTCTATTGTCTAAGTTTTACTCACTGCTATCTTAAAATTATAACCCTTTCCAATACAGTTTAAAAGATTAATGTTTTAGTCCGTCTTCAGAATATCTCGCTAATACAGCTTCGTCAGGATGAAATAGTACGTTCACACACAAACTATTTCCTTATTTACATGGATATCTTCTGGCGCTGTTTCCTTCTGTTTTCGAATGGAATATTAAAAAAGGTGGTCGAGAAAGTATGCTCTTGTCTGACTCCTGGCTTTATTAAAACCTCTTCCTCTGTGTAATATACAAAATATGCACCCTACGTCCGTCGGAATGTTTATTAGAGCATCGTGCAATAATATGAAGTAAACTAGTCAAGAAAAAGTCCAGATTTTTTGTAACAATGTTAAACAACGTCTGTTCTGTATACAGTAATGTGAAAGTATAGATTAAAATTACAGCGCAACCGTCATTGCACTCAAGATGCTAAACAAGGAATAAAGCAGCGAGGAAAACATATAACAAAGGAAAGAGAGAATGTCTAAGCATAATTATGAAATTGTTCATACTTCATCAGTTTTATATTTACTGGTATCTCGTTAATACTCGTTCATCCGCAAATGTAGCTGGATAACTATTTTGTTAGGCGTAGGCGTGGATAACTTGGTGGAATTGTTGGTAGATGGTGTTTCTTGGTATCGATAGTAATATTGGAGCAAGGTGTAGTCAGAGACTATGTCTTTGATCCTAAGTAAGTCTACGTATTATCTGGCTTCGTATTTTTTCAGTTGTCATGTATGATGAGGACAAAGTGCGCGATGTATTAAATTGTTATCTTGTTACCTGATTACGCTTTGTAAGGGCAGAGTGAATTTGTTCCGTATTCGACCTTGTTTTCTTGTAAAAGGATGGTTTGTACTTGATTATTCGAGCCCTACTTATGTTCTTTCGAGTTACAGGTAACTGTATTGTTTTGATGTACGTATACTGCTGGCCATTAAAATTGCTACACCAAGAAGAAATGCAGATAATAAACGGGTATTCATTGGACAAATATATTATACTAGAACTGACACGTGATTACATTTTCACGCGATTTGGGTGCATAGATCCTGAGAAATCAGTACCCAGAACAACCACCTCTGGCCGTAATCACGGCCTTGATATGCCTGGGCTTGAGTCTAATAGAACTTGGATGGCGTGTACAGGTACACCTGCCCATGCAGCTTCAACACGATACCACAGTTCATCAAGAGTAATGACTGGAGTATTGTGACGAGAAAGTTGCTCGCCCACCATTGACAAGACATTTTCAGTTGGTGAGAGATCTAGAGAATATGCTGGCCATGGCAGCAATAGAACATTTTCTGTATCTAGAAAGTCCCTTAAAGAACCTGCAACATGCTGCCGTGCATTATCCTGCCGAAATGTAGGGTTTCGCAGGGATCTAATGAAGGGTAGAGCCACGGGTCGTAACACATCTGAAATGTAACGTCTACTATTCAAAGTGCCGTCAACGCGAAGAAGAGATGACCGAGATGTGTAACCAATGACACCCCATACCATCCCGCCGGGTGATACATCAGTATGGAGACGACGAATACACACTTCCAATGTGCGTTCACCGCGATGTCGCCAAACACGGTTGCGACCATCATGATGCTGTAAACAGAACCTGGATTCATCCGGAAAAATGACGTTTTACCATTCGTGCACCCAGGTTCGTCGTTGAATACACCATCGCAGGGGCTCCTGTCTGTGATGCAGCGTCAAAGGTAACCGCAGCCATGGTCTCCGAGCTGATAGACCATGCTGCTGCAAACGTCGTCGAACTGTTCGTGCAGATGGTTGTTGTCTTGCAAACGTCCCAATCTGTTGACTCAGGTATTGAGACGTGGCTGCACGATCCGTTACAGCCATGCGGATAAGATTCCTGTCATCTCGACTGCTAGTGATACGAGGCCGTTGCGATCCAGCACAGCGTTCCGTATTACCATCCTGAACCCACCGATTCCATATTCTGCTAACAGTCATCGGATCTCGACCAACGCGAGCAGCAGTGTCGCGATTCGATAAGCCGCAATCGCGCTAGACTACAATCCGACCTTTATCAAAGTCGGAAACGTGGTGGTACGCATCTCTCCTCCTTACACGAGGCATCACAACATCTTCTCACCAGGCAACGCCGTTTAACTGCTGTTTGTGTATGAGAAATCGGTTGGAAACTTTCCTCATGTTATTACGTTGTAGGTCTTGCCACCGGCACCAACCTTGTGTGAATGCCCTGAAATGCCCTGAAAAGCATCTTCTTCTTGTCGGTTAAATTTCGCGTCTGTAGCACGTCATATTCGTGGTGTAGCAAATTTAATGGCCAGTAGTGCAGTTTCTGTTTTGTTAATTCGAATTTATGTGCTAACCAAATATTTGTTAATTTGTGCCCCACGTCTGTACAACCTTCAGCCTGAACCCTAGCTACATAGGACTGATGGATATGCTGCAGTCCATATGCTGAATTTGGCTTTATACTGACACGGCTTTCAAGCAATGGCGCACCCACGCAGCAGCAGTAGCTGCAGAAGCCAGTGTGTATCGTGCGCCCAGACAGCCTTTTACTCAACGCGACGCGAAGAGTCGCTCTTTTATTGCTGCGTTCGGAGGAAGTCATCTCGCGCATGTCTCTTTTTTCCTCCAACATACACCCTCCCTCCCTCCTCTCCCCCCGCCCCACCCCTGCCATACTCCCGAAGGGAAAAAGAACTGCTGGCGCCAGCTTCATTGTGTCGGCTCAGCCGAGCAGCGAGAAGGTCGGGGGCGGGCAGACGCTTCGTTGTCCTCGTGGCAAGCCAGTTGTGTGCCTCCGCTATAAAAAGAGTTTTAGATTTGCCGCCACATTGACCCCACAACATACTACTGGCCAACAAGATAGTTTCTTTCTTTTTCTATCCAGGCTACAGCAAGCCCAGCTACGCTAGTCTTTAATACTCTAACATGAAGTCCACTAGGTTCAAAAAGCATAAATACTGGTCGAGTGACTGTTAGGTGTACAAAAAAGGTCACTGCATCAGACTTGCAATTTGTAACGTCACAAATTACCACCCTCACCTGGGGTTACAGACGTGATACCGTCATGTTAAGCTGTTGTCTTTTTCTCTTGTCTCTTTGTTCATAATTACTAGGTTTCAGTACTTATTTACCACAACTCGTTCTTGGACAGTGCTTAATATAAACTCTCCTATTTCTTAACTTATAAAAATTACTCTCATCATATCATTGCTTTTGAGTCTATCTAGTCTCCTACAATCTTTCGCTGGCCTCACCAGTCTCTTTCCTTGTGGATTAAATCGAATTTCTTGATAAGTCTCAAATCCCTTCCTTATTATGCCATTAATACAGCTGCTACTTCATCCAATTGCATGCTATCATGTTCTCGTATTTCACTATGTTGTTGTTGTTGTGGTCTTCAGTCCTGAAGCTGGTTTGAACTAATGGAAAATCTATTTATTTCTCCGTATACATTACTAAACATTGATAAATTTCAAGTTTTTTATGATATCCTTTACTTATACCCCAGTCTAAATATTTATGGAGCTTATTTTTACTGTTTATTAATTACTTAGGATACATGTTTCCTCAATTTTATTTTGAATGAAAATTAAAGTTTCCGTTTCTTTATAGTAGAATATGATGTACATGGAAGACAATACTTTGCTTTGAAAATATTAAGACCTTTAAACAGATCTGAGATAGATGTAGCACAAATAAATGAAGTAAGTCTCAACGAATTTGTGTTATAATTTAAAGGCAACTAGTTTTATATGAAAATATAACTCACTGTGTTATCTTACAAGAAATGGAAAAATAATTAAAAAACAAAAGTGCTTGAAATGTGCTGGTCCTAAAGCGAGTTGATTGAACATTGTCGATTATTGAATTCCAGTTTTATATCTGATCAATATCTGCTGGTTAATTCCAAAAACTTGGTTTACATCGAAAGCGTTGTCACTCTTTACAAAAGATGATCGCTAAAAAACGTAAAATTATAGAGGAAGTAGTGCAGTTTGTTAAACACTACCTACAAAATATTTTGGGTGTAAAATAACAGATTAAAGATTATTATAGACGTGTTAGGTCTAGAAGAACAATGGGTCTTCATAAGAGGTAGGTCATGTAGCAATGACATACCCACTGTGTCACACATAACACAAAAAAGAAGAGAGTTTAATTTATCATCCCGTCTGGTTTTTATAGATTTTGAAAAAGCATCTGACACAGTGAGCAGAGGTAGTCTGTGGAAATTTATGGTAAAACATTAATGCCCAAGTTACTTAATAAACTGCATCAAGAGTCTTTATAATGAAATTTACATTATACTTGATATCCCCAGTCACACAGAGGAAAATATTTGAATACATCACGGTGTCAGACAATGGTGTACTTTATCGCCAAATTTTTTTAAATATTTATGTAGACGATGCCATCCGAAAACGGAAAGAAAGAATGGCAAAGGGATCCATACAAACAAGAAAATATATGGTGACACTGTATCAGTGACAAAATTTGAAGATGAGCTAAAAACTGATTTCGTATTTTACACTTGATTGTAGACGACTATAATTTTTAGATACCAGTAAATAAAAATAAGATCATGGCATTCCATGGGAAATACCCTGTACGAAGCAAAATTGTAGCTGAAGAACAGATTTGAAATAAGTTAAGCATTTCATTTATCTTCCTACTATAACACTTCTAACGAAAATAAGGATACAGATATTAAATTACGGAGATCTAGGTATTTGACCACTATAAACAGAACATTAGAAATTCACAAAGAGACACAAAAATGAAATTCTTCAAGGTGACAGCTGTGCCTATTCCACTGTACAGCAGCGAAATAGTGAAACCTGGGTTATGAAGAGAATTCCATGGGAACTACCCAATACGAAACTAAATTCTAATCGAAGATCTGGTTCTGAGAGATGTTCAGCACTTCAGTTACCTAGGGGACTGTATTTATTTTAATGACGGTAAGGATGAAGATGTTAAATGACGGAGATAGCAGAGTATATGTGCCACTATAAGAAGAACATTAAGAAATACAGAAAGAGCTCCAAGAATGAAATTCCGTAAGTTGATAGCTGTACATGTTCTGCTGTATAGCAGTGAAACCTGGGTTACAAGGAGAAAAAATTGAAACTATATTCAGAAGACAGAAATTAAATTTTTACGAGTAGTTAAAAGCTGCCTCATTTAGACAAGATGGCCCTGACTAACAATAACCTATACCTTTCACGAATCACTTACCTCACAAAAATCTTCGTTACTCGATCTATTGGAATACAGCTTGCGCCAATACTGCCAGCTGAATAAAAGATTCTAACTACTGAAAGCACTAACTACTGATAGGCATAGTTAGCAAATGCAAGATTTTGATAGAGAACAAATAATGTATTTACCTTAATAATGTTCAAAAGTCATCATATATATATATATATATATATATATATATATATATATATCAGTTCATGATACCCAGTATTACAAATTTACCTTTCTGATGGAAACACGTTCAGATCGTCCGCTCTCAAAATTCTGCCGTCTCTCTCCCCACATCCACAACTGCTGGCGGCTCACCTCCAACTGCGCAACGCTACGTGCTGTTCCATCCAACTGCCCAACACTACAATAGAGAATATTCTAACAATGCCAACCAGCCACAGACTCCACACAGCACAGCCAGTGATTTTCATACAGAGCGCTACGTGGCGTTACCAACATAAAAACCTAAACAGCCTACTTACAACATGGGAACACGTAGGGGACATTTGCTGTGAGCTCCCATGTTCAATAACGCGCACTGAACAAAGTGCTCCGAAATATCTGTGTTAGCACTCGTTTTGGACTGTGTTGTCAGATCTGCAACAGATCGCCTCTTCTGCGTTTAGAGATTGGGTGTGCCACCGACCTCCAGGTTCAGTGATGCGTCGTCGACATTCTACATCATGTAGCGTACTCTTGGATTGACTGTCCTTCAACACTTCTCATAGATCTTCACAATACTGTTCAGGCAAACAGCCGAGCAGCTTCTGAGACGCTCGTTTGCAGAACAATTTGCCTTTGTCAAAGTCGCTTATGTCAGGTGATTTCCTGATTTCTTGGCCATATCGTGGTTTAATGTTTCCTCATTCGCCTCTACTCCGTTTGTGTGCTTTCGTTACTGCATCATACACCTGCAGTTATACCAAGCCTCATTCAGCCTCGTGGCGAGTAGTGGCTTTAATGTTTTGCATCATGAGCAGATACAAAGTGAATCCCTTATGAAACGTCAAGCGATTTTTCTCGGTAGGGTCCGCAGACATTTCCACTTTCGTTTTTGCTGCATACAGCTGGTGACAGCCGAAACAAATACTGCTCATCACTTCCCTCATGCTACTCCCAGTATCGATGGAAATCGTCGTTTTCTTTCCTTTTATAAACTAAATGATTTTTGAAGTGGAATTTTACGTGCCCATTGGGTAAAGGGGTTCCAGATTAGTCAAGTGCGATATTCGTGTCATCGATACGTATTGGTAGTGACAGAAAACACGAATAGTAGTAGGTACTCCAGCAGAGGTAGCACCGCCCCCGCCTCGCTCTGACTGCCACTAACACACGGAAGCAGCACTACCCAGTCGCTGCAGGCTATTCTTCGTGTCTTACTGTCTCTCCTAATACATATCGATAGTACGAATATCGCACTAAAGTAATTTGGAACCGCTCAATCGAATAAGCACGTAAGATTTCGTTTAAAAATAATTTCTTTTGTAACTGGAAAAAGCAGACACAATCTGTCCGCATTGGGCGTTGCGTTAAAGACATGATGAGCAGCGTTTGTTTGGGCGGACTCCAGCTACACACTGAAAAAACTAAAATGCAGATATCTGTCGAAACACCAGAGAAAATGGATCTGACGACTCTTAGGAGAGGCACACTGTATATCTGTTCAGAAATGTTGCATCTGTAACATAATGATTGTCACATGTGATTGCTACATACAACGTGGAAGCCAATATTAAGAAGGCATACACACTTACAAAAACAATGAGAGAATTCCATTATCGCTGTGTAGGATAATCAAAATAATATGGATGGATTGTAAATCAAGCCAGAAAGTGCTACAAGCTATAAAGAAAATTATGTCGTGATAGCATTCTAACGTTCTGCGTGGTGTCTGTTTGGTCTAAGTCTTGTCTCCCTACCACTATCGCGCAGCAATGCTCTGAGCGGTTTTTTTTTTTAGGAAATTGACTAATTTTAACCTGGGACCTGATGCTGGTAGGGAGACGCCAGACCACACATGACATGTAGAGTTCAGAAGAGTTCAGGGAGACAAGCGATAATATAATCAAATACTTAATGACTTCAGCGTCAGCTCCACTGCACTCCCTGTAAAAGAATCTTAATACTAACTAAATTTAGTGGAAGGGATTCAAGGCTTTCCTATTTTTTGTTAACTGGTAAAATAACGTCGAAAAAGTAGTTAAGTTTACCATTGGAATTTTTATTATACTCACAAAATATTGTTTATAAATTGCACTCTTGATAAAAGGAAATATTTTAATACATGATGATAAAAACCAACTGCGTTCAACAAAAATGTGGACGAATATTCCCTGAATGGGCTTCCAAGTTCTGCAATGGATCGAAGGATGACCTATGCCATATCACATCTATGATCTAGGTTTAAATTAAGTTTCATAAAAGAGAAAACTATCAAAAATGGTCTACAGAGACTGTCAATTATCTTCACTTATTTCACTTGTCGTAAATTACAATGGCTTCTCAATAATTATATAACAGAAAAATCATCGCATTTCAGATTTTAACTTGTAGTAGCAAATAAATGTGAATACCAAGAGCTTTAATTGACGATCGACATTAGTATTATGCAAAAAGGGCGTGTAAAAGATAAGACTTCTGCAGTTCTGAGTGAAGCTTTATGCGGTGTTATGCGGCATCGCGTGCATTCATTACCTTGTCGTTGGTTAGGCAGTGTCAGGGGGCGGCGGGCAGCACATCTCCACACACCTCGCCGGCTCAGAAGCAGCTCTCTCTAACCTCCCCTTACTACAATTTTGCCGAAGTTGGTTTAAGAAAAGGTGGTATCTAGCTGTGTTTTCAACTGACCAATCAGCATCTCAATGTTAACTTCAAGCTCCACCTGCAAAAATTCTGTCCATCCAATGGGAAACATTATACTTTTCATGGTGGGGCAATGTTTTTAATGTTTGCTACGTAGCAGAGAAACGAAAAAGTCTCACGCTAAAACTTGCAGCTGGTGTGGCCCTTTTAGTGTTATCGTAAGATCTATACTGTTCTTCTGGAGGGCTCTAGCTTTAAACATGCGCTGGGGGGTGGTCCTGGCTTTCGGCTGGTGACGTGGGTGTCCGTCCCTTATGGTAGGGCCTCCTAGCCTACACGATTCTGTTCTCGGCTTCTGTTCTCGTTTCTCCCCTCGGAACTGCGTCTGTTTCACAGTGGGAAGGTATGACATTAATTTAGGCATTCTTTTGTTAGTCTGTGGTATTCCATTTGCTCACTCGTTGATAGTATTACTTTGGTTACTTTAATGTCAGCATTTATTCGGAGCTATGTGACATACTGCTGGATTTGCTATCATGTCATGGTTTTCATGGAAGGTGTTGTTTTTGCCTGACACCTTACATATCACCACCCTTCGAACATAATTTTTGCACTGAAGGTAGGCAATGATTGAATCATTGTCTATATCAGTCAAAAATTATTTTTTATCTACATTTTGTTGCCTACTGTTGAGACTGTTGAGCCACGTTATTCTAGTTCCGTGCTAGTTTGGTTCAAGTGGCTCTGAGATCTATGGGACTTAACATCTGTGTTCATCAGTCCCCTAGAACATAGAACTACTTAAACCTGACTAACCTAAGAACATCAGACACATCCATGCTCGAGGCAGGATTCGAACCTGCGACTGTTTTGGTCATGCATTTCCAGACTGAAACGCCTAGAACTGCACAGCCACATTATTCTCAAAAATATGATTATATTGACAAGAGAATAATATTTTTATGCTATTATCATTATTAATTTTCAATTATTTTTTATTTAAGTGTGAACTTTGCTATCGAAAGGGAGGAGTCTTTCACATAGATTTTCTTAGAAATATTTTTTAAATGTAGTAATTAAGTGAAACCTATTCCTAACACATCTTCTAAATATCATGTACAAATAAAATGTTTTTGTTTCTAGTCACTCATTTCAACATTGTTACTCGAACAAATAAGAATTATTGCCAAGAATTGCTCTGACAAAGAAATATACATGTGTAAGTATTGAGATATTATCCTAACAAATAGTACAAGTGTTAAAAAAGGTAAAACATCCAACGAGATAGTTTTTTTATTATTTGTTTTTATAAGGAGAAAATAAGTAAAATATAGTTATTCTTTTATTTTTATGCGGAGAAAATAGTGGCATATAGTTTTAGTGTTTATTTTGCATTACTTTTGTTCGTTATACATTGTCGATTTCAGAACTACTGACTTATTTTTATCGATAGTCTATTTTTACTTAAGTCCATATTCAAAGACTGTTATTTTGTAGTTTATTCGCTGTCTGGTGTGCTTAACTTATTTAGTTTTTCATACATTTCTTTTGCACAATTCCTACATCACATAATTTGATTTTACACATTCACACAATCGTATTAATGTTTAAGCATGAGGTTGGCAAATGTTTTTGCACAAAGGTGATGGACTTGAGCACGATGGATGTGGGCAAGTATTTAATGTACAGCTTCGTTCGTCGCTCCTTGTTGGTATTGCAACTGTGTGTTGCTGTTGTGGAGGTCCCATAATGGAATGGAGCTATTAGTGCGGTATTTCGTGGTTTACTGGCTTTGTATGCGTGAAAGTCATCGTTATATGTCACTGAAAGCCATTGTTTTTCGTTATAATACTTCGCAGACGACTAGTTTACAATAGGATAGGGATTTGGGAAGGTATGTCGTCTATTCTTCACCCATCTTCTTTCTTGGTTTCAATCTTTCGAATCTTCAACTTCTGTTCTTCCTGCTTTTTCTCTGCTTCTTACTTGATTCTTCGTTCTTCTCTGGACAGGATATGGGAATGTTTATTGATAACTAGTCGCTTTGAGGTTCTCCTCTTAGTAAAAGTTTGATAAACTGTTTAGACGTGTCATTTCTACTTTGTGGAAGTTTTCTTCAGTTCCGTGCATCAGTGTGCTGTTTAATAGCAGTAGTGTGACTTTAACAAATATTTTTTGTCAGTGGTGGCTTGCCCACGGGGTCTTCTCGTCGGGCCGTTTTTTGCTCGCTCCACTGGGTCGGGGCGTCCCGGGATCCTCTTGGTCTTACGTGTCCTGTCCGAGCAGGGTTCGCCTTCGCACAAGATTTACTGCCGACTTCAGATACAAGTGCCCTTTGTTGGTCTCGCTCTCCTTTCCCTTCTCTTGACGCTTCTGCCTTGCACGAATTGTGTCTTGCTAATTACGTACTTTTCTTTCTTGATACTTCTTTCGTTGCAACTTGGAGATCGTTGCATCTGGTGCTTGCTGCAGTTTTTACAATGGTTCTTACAAAAAGTTTTACTTATAATCATCTAACTTATGTCCAGTACCTACATTGTTATACGCCTTTTAAAAAAGCTTTACAAATTTCGGCACCCTTTCTATGTTACAATTCTAAGATATAGTGAGTCTTAACTTTTACAAGAATCCTCAAATTCGTTTTTTTTTATTTTTGTGTCATGTCGTGGTGTATGGCATTTTAGTATTTCACGTTGTTAGACTATCTATGCTTTATCCCTTCACCTTAATCTATGCTACTATTGGTGTTATTTTTCTTTCTGTTTTTATTGAAACTACTTTCCATTTTTCCACCTTCCTCTCTCTTCATTCTTCTTTCGCCTGACAATCTTATCTGCAACATAAACTTGAAATATTGTGCTAATTATTTACCAGACCTACTGACAGCCTTGGGAGAGCAAGTCCTGACGAAACTCTACCATCTGGTGAACAATATGTATGAAACAGGCGAAATACCCTTAGACTTCAAGAAGAATAGAATAATACCAATGCCAAAGAAAGAAGGTGTTAACAAATGTGAAAATTACCGAACTATCAGTTTAATAAGTCACGGCTGAAAAATGCCAATGCAGATTCTTTACAGACGAATGGAAAAACTAGCAGAAGCCTGAAAGTATTTGTATGGAGTGTAGCCATGTATGGAAGTGAAACATGGACGATAATAGTTTGGGCTAGAAGAGAATAGAAGCTTTTGAAATGTGGTGCTACAGAAGAATGATGAAGATTAGGTGGGTGGATCACATAACTAATGAGGAAGTATTGAATAGGATTAGGGAGAAAAGAAGTTTGTCGCACAACTTTACTAGAAGAAGGGATCGGTTGGTAGGACATGTTCTGAGGCATCAAGGGATCATCATTTTAGTATTGGTGGGCAGTGTGGAGGGTAAAATTCGTAGAGGGAGACCAAGAGATGAATACACTAAGCAGATTCAGAAGAATGTAGGTTGCAGTAGGTACTGGGAGATGAAGAAACTTGCAAAGGATAGAGTAGCATGGAGAGCTGCAGCAAACCAGTCTCAGGACTGACGACCACAACAACAACAACAATATTTACCAGTAATAAAATTAATCTTCAAACTTTTTGATATGGCTCAAATGGAGAATTCCTAAGGTTTTGCCTGTTTTTGGGTCATTAGTTCCACAGCATTATCATAAGCAATTCGGCTAATTATGACAGGTTCTTTATATGCAGCGTAAAACTTATGTATTTTGTGTTTCTGTTCGCTGGAGAGATGGTGTGCTTTTACAGATGACTTCTGGCATATGGAGAATGTTCTTTTAATTGCTGTTCTATCTCCTCTTTCTTTTCTTTTAATGGCTGCCTTTCTGATGTTGGAGAATGCTGTTACTATGACTTATTTGTGATGTCTACGTGGTACAATTGGAAATCTGACATTTTCTCTGGTTACGTTTGGGTGTTCAATAATTTTAACTACAGTAATTGGAGGTAGTAGTGTAGTGCTATGTGGCATTTCATTTATTACTTCTTGAAAATCTTTAAGGTATATATCCCAAGTGTTGTGTCTTTTGCCTAAATATAATCGGCATAAAGTGCCTATGTCTTTCATAGATCATTCTGCTGGATTTACGCTAGGTTTGTACCTAGACATGTAGATGGGTTTTATTTTGTGTTGTTTTAACGTGTTCTGCCATTGCATTGATTTGTATTGTGGGCCATTATCCGAAATTATTCGTTCCACTCGACCTACTTGTCTGAGAAAATCTTGTCTAAATGCTTTACTTATAGTAAGACCTGTTGCCCGTTTTAATGGTGTCAAGGTAACATATTTAGAAGTAAGTTCTAAAACTACAAATATGAAAATATATACATTTTTCGTCTGTGGCAGGGCCCCCATCAAATCCGTTGCAGCTTTTTGTCTTAATTTTTTAGCGATTATTGGAATACATAGGTGGTTTCGTTTGGAAAGTGAGGTATTTAGCCCTCATACATTTTTTGCATTTGACTAATACTGTTCTAATTCGTCTTTCCATATTAGGAAAATGGCTTGTTTGTTTTATTTTTAAAAAGTATTTCTTTGGTCCAAAGTGGCCATTACTTAAATGTGTGTACCATATGTACTTATTAATTAGTTCATCTGGGATATAAATTAACCATTCGTTCGTTGCAACATTTCGACTAAAAAATAAAACATTATTTTTTAGGAGATAGTGCTGTCGAATGTCTGGAAAATCCTTACTTCTCCACTTGTGTTTGATTCCTAGTATTTCGGGATCCTTGTCCTCTTCTTTCCCTATGTTTTTCTATGGTGTCGTAATGAAGTTTTCGAAAGGTACTTGTTTCATATAGTACATTGTAAACTGGTCTTCCGCTGCTTCCAAACCTATGTTACTGGATGCATTCTGTGGACATCGTGATAAAGCATCTGCTAATACATTCGCTGGTCATGGTATGTGTGTAATACTGCACTCAAATTCTTGTAGTATTAACATCCATGTGGCTAACCTCCCATGAGTTAGTTTGGCAGATAACAGAAATTCTAATGCTTTGTGGTCAGTGTATACTTTTGTTTTTCTTCCGAATAAGAAGTATCGAAAACGTTGGAAGCCCCATACAATGGCCAATGCTTTCAGCTCCGTGACTGAATAGTTTTTCTCGCTTTTTGTGAGTACACGACAGGCAAATGCAATTGTTCTGTATGATCTTAGCCCTTCCTGTTCGTATTCTTGGAATAAAACAACTCCTAACCCCGTTTTCGCGCTAACAGTGGCCATACAAAAATTTTGTGTTACATCAGGATGTGCTAAAATTGGTGCTGTTGTTAGTGCGTTTATCACTTTTAAAAATTCTTCATTGGCTTGTTGATCCCATACCCATGGCGTGTTTTTTCCAGTCAATGCACATTTTTTATAGAATCCGGTGAGACCTAGAAATCCTCTGAGAGTTTTCTTACTATATGGAATACAGAATTCTTTGATTGCTGTTAGTTTTTCTGGGTCGGGCATTACCCCTTTCTCCGAAATTATGTGTCCTAGAAATTTGACCTCTCGCCTTCCAAATTTGGATTTTGTTATATTTATTGTCACCCCATGCTCTTTCATGATCTGTAAAACCTGATTTAATGTGTCGTTATGATGTTCCCAAGAGGGTTCTGCCTATAATCACATTATCAACATAACATGTAACTTTTTGTAAAATTGCAGGACTAAGTATAGTATTAAATCCCCTAATAAACGCTGCCGATGATATGTTTAGACCAAATGGCAATCGTTCAAATTGGTAACATCTACCGAATACTATAAATGCTGTAAATTTTCTACATTCTGGGGCCAATTCTATTGGCCGCAAACTACTCCATAAATCAATTGATGAAAATGTCTTAGCACCGTGGAAGTTTTGTATCAATTCCTCTAATTTTTCTGGGCTATCTGTCTCAGTGATTATAATTGCGTTGATCTGTCTGCAATCAAGCACTAACCTGATGCTCCCATCTCGTTTTGTACAATATGGAGCGGGCTGTTACATGTGGAGGTAGCTGGTTCAATAATATCAGCATCTAATATTTTAGATATCTCCTGCAATACTTTATTCCTATAGCTCAGTGTGATTGTATAGGGTGGCACTCTAAATGGTTTGTGCTGTTTTACTTCAAAATTGTACTGAAAGTGTTTAATACTGCCAGTCTTAGGTAAAAATACCTCTGCTTTATCTAGTAAAATACCTTCTAATTCTCTGTTACTGTGTTCCGGAATACCTTGAACTTCTCGCAATTTTTCGTCGATTTCCTTGTGGACTTATGAGTTGAGGCCATTCCCCCTTTTGTGCATACCATTCAAATTCTTCGTCCTCTTTATCTCGCATCATTCTTAATTTTTTGTTTATAACTGGTATTTCTTCTAATTTTAGATTTTGCTCAAAGAGAAGTGTGACATTCCCGAATATTAGGCAACTTTTCCGCATATCTATTACCGCTCGTCTCTCATTTACAAAATGTGCACCTATAATCAAATCTACAGTTAGTTTAGGTATAATCACGAAGTTGGCTTCGATCTTTTGACCTTGGCACGAAAGAGTTAACCTTGTTTGTCTCTTAACTTCCGCAGCATTGTTTCTAATAAGACCTCTTCCTTTAATCTTACGTGTTTTCAGAACTGGCATTACACTGCAAGAATAAATTTTCTGAGATCGCGGTCGTTCACTTCCGCTATAAATTACAATATTAACTGGGATATGTTTTACCATGGCCTTCACAATTGCTTGAATTTGAAAGGGTTGGTTCTGTTCTTCTCCTTCTTGCATCAACAAATCCTCCACTGAATCATACATGAGTCTTTTCATGACTTTCCCGTCTGAATTCGAACTTTCTGTAGGATAAGCTTCGACTGCTACTTCTCTCTCTTTTATTTCCTCTTCTCTATTTCTTCCATCATTTACGCTTTCTACATCATCCTCTACTTTTTCCTCATCTTCGTCTATCTTCTCCTACTTCGTCGCTACTTCCTCATAATCGCATCTAAGTGCTCTAATTATCGCTTCATACCTTCCTTGATTATTACGTTGGGTTGTGTGCCCACTAGTAACTTATTTTAAACTTCTGTCGACTGCGCGTTATCCTCATTGAATTCGCTTTCCCTGGTTTCCATCTCAAATAGCTCTTCAATATTCATTACTTCATCCTTTCCTCCTACATTCGTTGTGCATGCCTCTGGTAATTCATCTTCCTCTTCAGTATTCTCACAATTAATTTCGTCTCAACACGATATTGTTATTTTCCTGTCTTCGTTTTCATCTGCTCAATGCGGTTTTGTTTCTTCCATCTTCTCTTCTTGTGATAAGGTATTTACTTCTCTGTTCAAGGTGCTGCAATTATCCTGAGTCGGCGCGTCATTCTCTCTGGCTTGGGCGCTTAGGCGTCAATTCGAACGTTTTTCGGGGTTTGGTGGTCTCACCTCCACCTCTTCTATCTGTATTCTCTTTTCTTGTTCAGCTTGTTGATACTGGATTCTTTGTTGATAATTTGTCGGTCTATTGGCGCTCCAATACTCGTTCCGTTTGTCATTATTCCCTCTGTAATAGTTGTTGCCGTTCCTGGGTGAATTATAGGTATTGCCATATTCTCTTCTAAATCCATAACCGTTTCTTTGTTGAAATCTGTTGTCGTTTCTTGGTGCGAAGTTATCACGAGGTTCGTAATTATTGTTTCTTCGTACTGTGTCTTGTGGATTCCACTGCTATTTGCTTTCGTTTTCACGTGCGCTTCGTCTTTTTCTTGCGTCATCCTCCGAAAATATAAATTCTAGTTCCCTTAGAATTCTTTTAAATGCTTCGATGTCATTGCCTCAGCGACCTACTAATGATTGCTGGTATTTCAATGGTAACTTCATAGCTCATAATTTAATCAACTCTCCGTCACTGTATAGTACACCTAAGCACTGATTTTTCTTTGCCATTACTTCGAAAAATTTCACGGGACTCTTCTCTCCTGAATTTTCAAAATATGGGTTCTGTAATAATTCGTACTTCACTCTGTTCTGTGCTTCGCTGGACCAATATCGTGAGAGAAACTTCTCTCTTCGTACGATCGGCATGTCGCTGCAACATTCCTGTTCCTGACATGTGTGCACATATAAAGTCTAATTTGTGTGCTAGCGTCCAGTGTTCTGGTAATCCTACTCGGAATTGATCAATAAAAGTTCGTGCATGTAATGAGTTTCCTTCTAGAAAGTGTTGAAATTTTCTTGACTTTGGGGAAATGATCGTTGTCGTACTTCGTCATGTTTCCATATGAAATTCGCGATTCTTCGCCACTTTTGTTTCTGATCATTTCTCCCGTCGTTCTTTCCGGTTGTGGTAGTCCCATTGGATATTGTCCACAGTAACTTTCGCCTACCCTTGAGTTATATCTGCACTGCACTGTACTCTTCGCGACCTGGCTCTCCATTGTCAGGTATTGGTTCGGTATCTTGTCTGGCTAACCTTGCCGCTTCATTTCACGATCCAAACTGTCTTGAAACATACATTTGTGGTTCTGCATGCGTTTGTGGTGCCGTTTGTTCATCAAGAATTTCTAAACGTGTTTGTTGTGGTGCAGGCTGTGTGATTTCATGTATGTTATTTTCCGCCTGTGATTGGAATCACAATTGCATTATATCTTCGTTAATTGCTTGTTTTTCCGGTGCTGTTACAGATGCAGATGTGGTTGCAGACTCAATGCTTGTTCGATCCTGTTCACTACGCTCTTCAATGGTTTGCAACAACTCTGCAATTTCTGAAATTGTTGCTTCGTTTCGCTTCTATTTTGACTATGCGATTATCATATCTTTTCAACGCTGCTTTTATGGTACGTTTGTGTAACACACTGTTTTCAACAATTTCACGCGCTGTACCTGCTGCTTGTCTAGTAACTACGTTTATCTGTTTCTCTAGTTTCTTGACTTATCCCTGGGTGTTGTTACGTAATGTTTTGATCTCGTCCTGAATGTCATTACTCAATGTTTGTACGTCCACTTGTACCTTGTCAGTGTCTGTTCTCAAGTGATTGTGACCTGTTATTAAGTTTCCCAACACTTCTCGAGACACTTTTGCCTCATCTTCAATATGACTTAGGTGTAACTAAATTTTTTTGTTTTGTTCTTTAATCTCATGCGTTTGTCTCGTGGGTTCTGCATTCTGAATTTTAATTTGGTTCGCAATTTCTTTATTTTGCCTTATCATGGTTTCCGTCATTTGTTGTAATAATTCTGCCAGATTGGTGGGTCCTGTTGCGTTTTCTTCCGACGTCCTACGCTCTGTGTTTTCGCCCAAGAGTTGGTTCGCAACCGATTGCATTTAACTGTGCGGTAACACATTTCTGCTCTAATTCCTTTTACTCTGTAGTGAGGGAGCTCTGATTACTTGTACTATGGGTTCTACGTATTCAAGACGCAAGTTAGAATCCTCATCGACTGTCTCTCTACTTTCTTGCTCCTCTGTCGTATGCTGACCTACGTTTTCTGTGCCTTGGCGTACATTATCCTCGTTATGGTGCGTTATCTGACTTATTTCTCGCGATACTGCATCGTCTGTTGTACTGTCCTGTATTCTCTGTCCATTTTCATGCTGGGTCTCTACCTCAATTCGGTCAAGGTCTCGATCTGCCATTGCTAATCTCACTCGTTTCATAAACTTTTTGCACACACGATTTGACACTTATTATACCCAAGACTGACAATCCATTCACTTACTTGTTGGGTCAGAAACAACTTGTCAACGATGTATCCACCATCTGTGCGCTTGAATTGGAGAGAAAACTTAATTCTACCAATATTAAAATTCATAACTTAATTATGCTATTGTGTCTGATAGAATGTCTCACTTTCTATTGAATACTTTCTATCTATCGCTACAGCTACTGTTTTCGACTATTTATGCCTTTCAAAAAAAATCTGTTACGAAAATTTTTCAACAGGGTATTTTTCTGACCTAGTTAGGCATGTGGTCGGCCTTCAATCATGGTATTTTATCATCCTGGCAGGGTTGCCATCCTCTAACATTCTGCGTGATGTTTGTTCTAAGTCGTGTCTCCCTACCACTTTTGTGCAACAATGCTCTGAGAGTATTTTTTAGGGAATTGACTAGTTTGAACCTGGGACGTGTTGCTGGTAAGAAGTCGCCAGACCACACATGACATGTAGAGTTCAGAAGAGTTTAGTGAAACTAGCGATGATATAATCAAATACTTAATGATTTCAGCGTCAGCTACGCTGCACTCCCTGTAAAAGAATCTTAATACTAACTAAATTTAGTGGAAGGGGTTCAAGGCTTTCCTATTTGTATTTACCTGGTAAAATAATGTCGAAAAAGCAGCTAAGTTTACGATTGGAATTTTTATTCCACTCACAAAACATTGTTTATAAATTGCACTATTGATAAAAGGAAATATTTTAATACAGGATGATAAAAACCAACTGCGTTCAACAAAAATGTGGACGAATATTCCCTGAATGGGCTTCCAAGTTCTACAATGGATCGAAGGATGACCTATGCCATATCACATCTATAATCTAGGTTTAAATTAAGTTTCATGAAAGAGAAAACTATCAAAAATGGTCTACAGAGACTCTCAATCATCTTTCCTTATTTAACTTGTCGTAAATTACACTGGCTTCTCAATAATTATATAACAAAAAAAAATCATCGCATTTCAGATTTTAACTTGTAGTAGCAAATAAATGTGAATACCAAGAGCATTAATTGACGATCGATATTAGTATTATGCAAAAAGGGGGTGTAACAGATGAGACTTCTGCAGTTATGAGTGATGCTTTATGCGCCGTTGTGCGGCATCGCGTGCGTTCATTACTTTGTCGTTGGTCAGGCAGCGTCAGGGGGCGGCGGGCGGCACAGCTCCACACACCTCGCCGTCTCGGAAGCAACTCTCTCTATCCTCCCCTTACTACAATTTTGCCGAAGTTGGTTTACGAAAAGGTATCTGGCTCTGTTTTCAATTGACCAATCAGCATCTCAATGTTAACTTTAAGATCCGCCAACAAAATTTCTGTCTATCCAATGGGAAACATTATACTTTTCATGGTGGGGCAATGTTTTTAATGTTTGCTATGTATCAGAGACGCGAAAAAGCCTCATGCTAAAACTTGCAGTTGGTGTGGCCCTTTTAGTTTTATCGTAAGATCTATACTGTTCTTTTGGAGGGCTCTATCTTTTAACATGGGCTGGGGGGTGGTCTTGGCGGTCGGCTGGCGACGTGGGTGTCTATCCCTTATCCTAGGGACTCCTAACCTACACGATTCTGTTCTTGTCTTCAGTTCTCGTTTCTCCCCTCGGAACTGCGTCTGTTTCACAGAGTGAAGGTATGATATTCATTTATGTGTACTTGTGTTAGTCTGTGGTATTTCATTTGCTCACTCGTTGATCCTAATACTTTGGTTACTCTAATGTCAGGATTTATTCAGATCTATGTGACATACTAATGGATTTGCTTATCATGTCAGGGTTTTCATGGAAGGTGTTAGATTTGCCAGACACCTTACAGCATCACAGACAACAGAAAACGAGTATAACTGGCACCTAATTCACTATAATGGAATGAGCATTAACAAAGAAAAAATATTGCATTGTAAAGAATCAGGCTGAGATCATACATAGAGCAAAGTGTGGTCAGTGGTGTTCCTTCTAGCAGTTATTTATGACTTTTTGAAATGACAAAGAAGAGAGATGGGTAGCTGCATCAACAAGATGTTCATTAAGAAAATGATGATGGTCTGATTTACAACCTGTTGTTCGCATTAGCTAGTGCTGACAGATGTGTTTTGAGAAGAAGATTGCACATGTTACAAAAGTGATTTGTATTCGGCAGTTTGTTGTATTACTGTCACATACCACCTAAGCAATATTCTTTAATTTTATTGCCACTATTTCATGATTACTATATTGTGAGGAGTGGACACACAATGATCAGCCAGAACATTATGATCACTTCCATAATAGCCAGTATGCCCACTTTTGGCACGCATAACAGCGGCGACCTGTCGTGGCATGGAAGCAATGGGGCTTGGCAGAAGTTGGCACCGCATCTGCACACGCAAGTCACTGATCCCCGTAAATTCCGGGGAGGGTGGCGCTGAACTCAGACGCAACGTTCAGTCGCATCGCAGCTGTGTTCGATCGGATTCAGATCTGGAGAGATGAGTGGCCAGCATATCAATTGGAACTCGCCATTGTGTTCCTCGTACCACGCCATCATTCTCCTAGCCTTGTGTCAAGGCGCGTTCTCTTGCTGAAAAATGCAAGTTTCGTCAGGGATCAGGATCGTCATGAAAGGGTGTACGTGATCTGTAACCAATGTACGATACTCCTTGGCCATCATGGTGCCTTGCACGAGCTCAACTGGACCCGTGGATGCCCACGTGAATGTTCTCCAGAGCATAATGGAACCGCCGCTAGCTTGTCTCCGTCCTGCAGTTCAGCTGTCAAGAGGACGGACTGACGGCCTACCATCGGAATGATGGAGAAGGAATTCATCAGACTATGCAACGCTCTGGCACTGTGACAATGTCCAGGGCCAATGGTCACGTGCTCATTTGAGTCGTTGTTGCCGATATCGTGGTGTTGACATTAGCACATCTATGGCTCGTCGGCTGCGGCGGACCATTTTTGGGAGTGTTCTGTAAATTGTGGGGTCATACACACTTGTGCTCTGCCCAGAATTAAGGTCTGATGTTATTTCCGCTTTAGTTCGCCGCCTACTTTTCCAGTGCCCAGCCTATGACGTCCGACATCTGAAATGAGAGGTGGTCACCCAACCACACGACGCCTGGATGTTGTTTCACCTTGGTTTACCCACTTGCTGAAGACACTTATCACGGCATTCCTCGAGCACCAGACAAGTCGTGCGGTTTCCGAAATACTCGTGCCGAGCCTCCGGGCCATCACATCTGTCCTCAGTCAAATTCAGTTAGATTACGCGCCATCCCCATTCTACACCAGGACAGCACGCTCACTGATGCTACACGCACCGTGCGTGTGTCTGACTTCCAGTCATTCCTCGTCAGACGACGCTGGTATCGCCTGGACCGGTTAATATCAATATTAGGTCGGTGGTCGTAATGTTCTGGCTGATCAATATATTTGCTAGAGAGGATTTTTTTCGCTGGGATGTTTCTCTCTTGTTGTTGTTTCAGGTTCCTGTTGTTGGCAGAAGGCAGTCAGTGAATCTTATCAGGAGAGATGGGTCTCCCCAGAAAGATTTAGCGCAGGTGGGGCTGCAGCCTGCTCAGTGCTTCTGTGGACAGAGCAAATTTCTTTCTTCACTGAGGGCTGAGAACGCCGTGCCAACAATGTCATCCCCATACGATGATTTAGTATGATATTTTTGCTTTTTTCATGAACTTCAAAGGACGAGACGCCGCTGTGCCGCCCGCCCAGAAACTCAGTGGCTCTAGCACCAAACATTTTGGACTATCCGGTCGGATGTGTCGCCCCTACTACCGCGCTTGGCCCAAAGAAGCTCACCAATCGAAAAGACACTGCCCCAGATTGGTGCCAAGATCGTCTTTGTTAATATGTGTTTTTCCAGGAGTGGGAAGCTTCCGTTGCGTTCCACTGTTTTTTCGTGGAAAAATCAATCTTCTCGTCCATCAAACTGACAACAGGACTGAGTCGTTCGCTCCACACAGAGTTTTTTTCAAGCTAGAGAGTTGAGGAGGGAGAACTAAGATTCGTGGATGTTTGTCTCCCAGTCGCCATCTGGTCCTGATTTGCGCACACCTTGCTGATTTTCTGGTAATATAAATGTTGTTATCCGAAGTAGAGCGATCCATACTGCGAGAAACTCGGCAATTATTTTTTCTGGTACGCATTTTGAGCTGCTGACTCAAAATTTTAATTTGTGGTTTAAAGTCGTTTGAATTCTCAAGCTGTCCATATAATGATATAGTGTTGCAATTTTTCCATGCAGTCTCCGGTATAATTTCGTACCTCTACACAGTGTAAGTGACAGTTTGTATAGATTCAATCGCGATAACTTCGGTCTCTGCCAACTTTTTGTGAGTTGCGCCCGTCAATTACAGCAAATACGATGAAGAGCCAAAGAAACTGGTACACCTGCCTAATATCGTGTAGTGTCCCCGCAAGCACGCGGAAGTGCCGGAACAGAACGTGGCCTGGAGTCGACTGATGTCTGATGTCCGAGTGGTCGCTACAGTCTGGAACCGCGCGACTACTACGGTCGCAGGTTCGAATCCTGCCTCGGGCATGGATGTGTGTGATGTCCTTAGGTTAGTTAGGTTTAAGTAGTTCTAAGTTCTAGGAGACTTATGACCTTAGAAGTTAAGTCCCATAGTGCTCAGAGCCATTTTTTTTATGTCTGAGGTAGTGCTGGGGGGGGGGGGGGGGGGGGAAACTGACACAATGGAACCTGCAGGCCTGTCCATAAATCCGTAAGAGTATGAGGGGGTGGAGATCTCTTCTGAATAGCACGTTGCAAGGCATCCCAGCTATGTTCAATAATGTTCATGTCTGGTGAGTTAGTTGGCCAGCGGAAGAGTGTTCCTGGAACCGCTCTGTAGAAATTGGGGACGTTTGGCCAGCGGAAGAGTGTTCCTGGAACCGCTCTGTAGCAATTGAGGACGTGTGGGGAGTCGCATTGTCCTGCTGGAAGTCCGTCGGAATGCACAATGCACATGAATCGATGCAGATGATCAGACAGGATGCTTACGTACGTGTCACATCTCAGAGACGTATCTGGACGTATTCGGGGTCCACATCATTCCAATTGCACACGCCTCACACCATTACAGGGCCTCCACCATCTTGATCAGTTCCCTACTGACATGCAGGACCCATGGATTCATGAGGTTGTCTCCGTACCTGTACACGTCTATCCTTTCGATACAGCCCCCCCCCCCCTACCCTCCGCAGGCAACATGTTTCCAGTGATCAACTGTCCAATGTCGGTATTGACGGGCCCAGGCGAGGCGTAAAGCTTTGTATCATGCAGTCATCAGGAGTACACGAGTGGGCTTTCGGCTCCGAAAGCGCATATCGATCATGTTTCACTGAATGCTTCGCACGCTGACTCTTGTTAAAGGCCCAGCGTTGAAATCTGCAGCAATTTGCGGAAGGGTTGCACTTCTGTCACGTTGAACGATTCTCTTCAGTCGTCGATGGACCCGTTCTTGCACGATCTTTTTCCAGCCGCGGCGACGTCGGATATTTGATGTTTTAGCAGATTCCTGATAGTCACAGTACACCATTGAGTTGGTCGTACAGGAAATTCAACGCTTCATCGCTACGTCGCAGATGCTGTGTCCCATCGCTCTCGCGCCGACTATAACACCACGTTCATACTCACTTAAATCTTAATAACATTCCATTATAGCAGCGGTAACCGATCTAACAACTGCGCCAGCCACTTGTTGTCTTGTATAGGCAATGCCGATCGCAGCGCCATATTCTACCTGTTTACATGTCTCTGTATTTGAATACGCTTGCCTATACCAGTTCCTTTGCTACCTCAGTGTACAGCTGTTATAATCAGACGTGTTTTAAATTACATGAAACTTTAAACTTACAGTTTTTCTGTGGTTAAGTGATCCACTAATAATAAATACAAACTGTTTCTCATCTAAGCTTGTCTTTCTCGTTGTGAAGTTCTGTCGCTCTGCGCAGTGGCCATACTCAACGATTAGCGAAGGTAACGAGCATTGCGCTCGCTCGTCTTGCATGATGAAAGATTTATTCAGTGACTAGAGAGATTTTTGTCGCTTCACCCCTTTGGTTATAACTTTCTTGTGTGTTGTTTCATGATAATGTGGTTAATGACCTGGCAGTATTCAGATGTAATAAGCACCGACATTTTTATAAAAAACAGACACCGCGAGAACAGGCCTTGAAGGCTCGACGGTATCGACCGGCCACCATGTCATCCTCAGACTTTAAGCTTCACCGGATGCAGATACGGACGGGCATGCGGTCAGCACACCACTCTCCCTGTCAGTTTTCGTGAACGGTGCCGCCACTTCTCAATCATGTAGCTCCTCAAATGGTCTCACAAAGTCTGAGTGCACCTCGCTTGCGAGCAGTTCTCAGCAGACCCGAACGCTGACCTATCCAAATGCTAGCCAAGCCCGACAGTGCTTAACTTCGGTGACCTGATGGGAACCGGTGTTACCACAGCGGCAAAACTGTTTGCAGCATTTTTATAGGAATTTCGTATTATAACGCAGGTCAAGGGCACACTACTCTCCCAATCAGAGAACAAACGCAAATCTTTCAGGTTGTTTTGTAACGTTCTGTGGCAGATAATTCGTATCTGGTGGCTCAAAAAGGGAAGCTCAGTACAAGAATACCGTGTAGTGAGGTGGTGTCCGTGGGACAGGGTGAGTTTCATCCCACATATTTTGTATCGACAAAACGGTGCGTAATGATGAACCACAAACATTTATTAATGCTTTCAGACCGCCCCTTGCCATATAAACAGTCTGAAGTGCGATGTACTCTTGGTGGAATGTTTCCACAAGCAGCAAAGGCGTAGGATGTAGGGCAGCCAGTTTTGAAATACACAGGGTGTAATTAAAAAGGAAAACCTCGTCAGACCAGGGCAGCAAACGTCGAATCGTACAAACTTTGCCAGCTAACGTTATGTCAGGACTGCACCGTTGCAGAGCTACGGCACAGAACGGCAGCCAATTACCGACAAGTGCTTTTAAGTGTGGACATTAAACCTAACTTGCCCCGGCTGCTACCTGCCATGCCAAAGAGCGCAGTTACTCGTTAAATTACTTCATGGTAATTGTTTAAGCCGAACACTCAAAGCTAGGCAAACGTTAAATTACTATCTGCAGCTGGTTTTGTTAAACAAGAATTTTCTGCGATATTTACAGTATTAAGCTATATTATTAACTTAACTATGGTAGAAGTACCGTAATTCTCTTAATTTTTTAGGATAATAACCTACTGTGCAGAAACAGTACTGCAGTAAGGTAGCAGACATGTGATACTGGAGGGTCCAGAGTTTAAATACTACTCTGGTAGTAGTGGTTCCTTTTTGCTTCTGGATGCTCTAAACACCACCGGTTCCAGCTTGGGTGCGTTATTCCATCGTTGCATTGGTCATCGCACGTTGGTAGATTCGGCAAATGATTATTGGTTTGGGCAGATTTGATCACTGTTTTTTCAGAAAAAAATATTTTAATGACTGTAATTTCAAGTTTGAAGACGTTTAACTGGTTCTTAAAAGATTGCTATTCCGACCTTCAGCCATGGAACGGTTTTAAATTATCACTGTTGGGCCTTCAGCTGAGAAATAGTCTGAATTTGTTGTCATTAAGGCCTTAAGCCATGGAACTCTTATTAATTTACTGTCACCTTTTATTTGTTGTTTCCAAATAAAGTGTACGTGATTGAAAAATAAACTAACCAACAGCAATCGATTACGGTCCCGTCTACAATCGCAACTCAATCCTACCTTCCTTGGTACCAGGTCTCAACTTTGCCAATAGAGTTGGTAGCGAAGGAGCAATAATTCATACTCATGCACAATACAGCAGTTTTTCAAGTATCTCAATGTTTATGATGTCATATCTTCTGATCTAAGCGTCGTACAATGACATAATTTTGTAGGTGCGTTTAGTGGCATATGTGGATACTTTTGTGTCCTCGTCGACACTGGAAAATGTTGTACCATGGGAATCAAGGGAGAAGATGTTGTTCGGTGGCTGGTATCCTCTTTATACAGCACAACTGCACATGTGTTAAAAGGGTTCTTTATTTACAAAAGCAGGAAGCTACTTATATTTAAGCCAATCGATGTGGTGTGGTACAAGCTCTTCCATAATAGTCCATGGTAGCCTCACTGCTGATGAAGTACCAAGTCCCACTGTGCAATGAATGACAGATGCCGACTTGGAGTACGAGTTGGTGAGTCAGTTGGCTGAGCAAGTACCTGAGATTGACACAGACTGCCTGAGACTGCCACTGAGCCCTCCATCCATGGCGGCGATCTAAATACTTGCGTTTGAGAGGGCGTTGGCGGCACGTTGATTGCGAGTTTGTCTCTGGCCTCTCTCCTCATAGGCGCGCTTGTTCCAGCGTCTACTATCGATCTTCTGGCCCGCATCTCGTGGTCGTGCGGTAGCGTTCTCGCTTCCCACGCCCAGGTTCCCGGGTTCGATTCCCAGCGGGGTCAGGGATTTTCACTGCCTCGTGATGGCTGGGTGTTGTGTGCTGTCCTTAGGTTAGTTCGATTTAAGTAGTTCTAAGTTCTATGGGACTGATGACCATAGATGTTTAGTCCCATAGTGCTCAGAGCCATTTGCATCGATCTTCTCGTAATCTCTTTGCTGACAGGTATGCTGGCGACAGCTTACACCAGCACAGATACTGTCTGCGAAATGTATTGCAAAAGATGTTCAAATGTGTGTGAAATCCTATGGGACTTAACTGCTAAAGTCATCAGTCCCTAAGCTTACACACTACTTAACCTAAATTATCCTAAGGACAAACACACAAACCCATGCCCAAGGGAGGACTCGAACCTCCGCCAGGACCAGCCACACAGTCAATGACTGCAGCACCTTAGATCGCTGAGCTAATCCCGTGTGGCAAATTTATTGCGAATAGAGGTAGGAGCACAGTAGTAATAAATTTAAACGTCATGCTGATATGGCAGTTTATTACGTGTCTCGTTGTTCATGACATATCTCCTGGGCTATGTTGGGTAGGTGCTCGTTACCCCTACAGCGATTGCTACCTGACAGTAAGAGATGTGTGCAGCAAGTTTGGTTGAAATGGTCCAGTGGTTTAGGAGCAGATGTGGAACACAAATACGCACACACAAACACACACTCGTCCATTTTTATAATGCATGAATTGAATTAGTAATAACTAAATGAAGGTAGACACACAATTTAAATTTTTATATCGTGATTAGTTGAGATACAAGGAAACTTTATGGTCGAATTTTACATGTTTAACTATGTTGGACTGAACAAGGAGAGTTTTTGACATCAGTCGTTAATTCATCAGTTAAAATTCACAAGATGAGAGCTAATGAGAAACAAACACTGCACAGTTTGAACGAAGCTACTTCGTTCAAGCAACCTCCCATCACACAGAGTGGTGGAAGGTTATCATTAGTTCCAATGGTCCCTCCCGCGGCCTATTGTTGGCTGTAGACGCTTGTGCCACCGCCGCTAGAGGGTTCATAACATGCAGACTTACACAGTCTCCTATTTTTCGGAAACGGCGCTAATAAACTTACAAGGGCACTTCGTTTCACTCTCGCAAGGTGCCAGCGATCTTCCAGTCAGATCTTTGTGCAAATGAGTCGTCCTGTGTAGGACAAAGAAGATGGACCATCGGTACAGGAACCGTTAGCTAGGGCGTACATCTTCTGTTACACGTATGGTAAGACAGAGATTTAAGAACCAGATTTCCAATTGAACGACGTTTCCAGGGAGAGATGTGGGTCTTGACCACGATTAAGTGGTTATGAACTTTAGATTAAAAGTGAAGGGAATTAAAGTGATGGGACTTGGATAGATTGAAGGAACCAGAGGTTGCGGAGAGTTTCAGAGAGAAAATGAGGCAACAGTTGACTAGAAGAGGGGAAAGGAATACAGTAGAAGACGAATGGGTAGCTTTAAGAGATGAAATAGTGAAGGCAGCAGAAGTTCAAATATCTAAAAAGACAAGGCCTAGTGGAAACCCTAAACAATAGACGTCGAATTTAATTGACGAAAGGAGAAAATATAAAAATGCACAAAATGGGAATACAAACGTCTAAAATATTGACATGTATTGCAAAATTGCTAAGCAGGAATGGCCAGAGGACAAATGTAAGGATTTAGAAGCGTACGTCGCTAGGGAAAGATAGATACAGCCTACAGGAAAATTAAAGAGACCCTTGTGGAAATAAAAAGAAGCTGTATGAATATTAAGAGCTAAAACGGAAAACAGGTTCTAAGCAAAGAAGGGAAAGCTGAGGAAGGAGTACATAGAGGCTCTGTACAGGGGAGACAAACATGAATGCTGTATTATAGAAAGAGAATTGGACGTAGATGAATAGATCTACATCTACATCTACATCTACATCCGTACTCCGCAAGCCGGAGGGTACCCTGAGTACCTCTATCGGTTCTCCCTTCTATTCCAGTCTCGTATTGTACGTGGAAAGAAGGATTGTCGGTATGCTTCTGTGTGGGCTCTAATCTCTCTGATTTTATCCTCATGGTCTCTTCGTGAGATATACGTAGGAGGGAGCAATATACTGCTTGACTCTTCGGTGAAGGTATGTTCTCGAAACTTCAACAAAAGCCCGTACCGAGCTACTGAGAGTCTCTCCTGCAGAGTCTTCCACTGGAGTTTATCTATCATCTCCGTAACGCTTTCGCAATTACTAAATGATCCTGTAACGAAGCGCGCTGCTCTCCGTTGGATCTTCTCTATCTCTTCTATCAACCCTACCTGGTGCGGATCCCACACTGCTGAGCAGTATTCAAGCATTGGGCGAACAAGCGTACTGTAACCTACTTCCTTTGTTGTCGGATTGCATTTCCTTAGGATTCTTCCAATGAATCTCAGTCTGGCATCTGCTTTACCGACGATCAACTTTATATGATCATTCCATTTTAAATCACTCCTAATGCGTACTCCCAGATAATTTATGGAATTAACTGCTTCCAGTTGCTGACCTGCTATTTTGTAGCTAAATGATAAGGGACCTATCTTTCTATGTATTCGCATCACATTACACTTCGCTACATTGAGATTCAATTGCCATTCCGTGCACCATGCGTCAATTCGCTGCAGATCCTCCTGCATTTCAGTACAATTTTCCATTGTTGCAACCACAGCATCATCTGCAAAAAGCCTCAGTGAACTTCGGATGTCATCCACCAGGTCATTCATGTATATTGTGAATAGCAACGGTCCTATGACACTCCCCTGCGGCACACCTGAAATCACTCTTACTTCGGAAGACTTCTCTCCATTGAGAATGACGTGCTGCGTTCTGTTATCTAGGAACTCCTCAATCCAATCACACAATTGATCTGACAGAACGTATGCTCTTACTTTGTTCGTTAAACGACTGTGGGGAACTGTGTCAAACGCCTTGCGGAAGTCAAGAAACACGGCATCTACCTGTGAACCCGTGTCTAAGGCCCTCTGAGTCTCGTGGACGAATAGCGCGAGCTGGGTTTCACACGATCGTCTTTTTCGAAACCCATGCTGATTCCTACAGAGTAGATTTCTAGTCTCCAGAAAAGACATTATACTCGAACATAATACGTGTTCCAAAATTCTACAACTGATCGACGCTAGAGATATAGGTCTATAGTTCTGCACATCTGTTCGACGTCCCTTCTTGAGAACGGGGATGACCTGTGCCCTTTTCCAATCCTTTGGAACGCTTCGCTCTTCTAGAGACCTACGGTACACCGCTGCAAGAAGGGGGGCAATCCAACAAATACACAAGGTCCATCCACAAGAGCAGTAGCGGCAACAGATTTAATTGGTATGCGGTTCTTCTTATCACCAGATGTTGTAGCGATGTTGTGTGATTGGATTGAGGAGTTCCTAGATAACAGAACGCAGCACGTCATTCTCAATGGAGAAAAGTCTTCCGAAGTAAGAGTGATTTCAGGTGTGCCGCAGGGGAGTGTCATAGATATAATAAGGCAAGCAGAATTTGACAGAGCTTTGAAAGATCTAAGTCGAAACAATGCCCCAGTAGTAGACGATATTCCGTCAGAACTACTGAGAGCCGTGGGAGAGCCAGCAGCGACAATTCCACCTGGTAGAGTAGTATTTAGGGTCACAAAACTTACACATTGAGAATGGATACTTCATGTTGTTAAAATTAAGTTAAATTATGAGTCAGTCTCTGGGAACATTCTTTACGAGTCTGCAATCGTTTTCCGGGCATGCAACACTTACTTTAATGGGTCGAGTGCGATTTAGAGTAAAAACTAATCGAATCATTAAAACTTTTCTCGGAAAACTTTATATGTGATCTCATGTCAACAGTGAGATCTTATGGATCACTTTGTTGTGACTTTTGCGTTGCTCTGAATATAATTAGAATCTGGGAACTTTGCCACGGTTAACGATGGTAGACTAGCTCTCCGAAACGTTTCTTGATATTTTGTTTGGTGAACAGAAATAAAATTAAGAGGCATCCCTATATTTCGACACTTCCTGTCAGTAGCACTGAATTCTTTCCCATTTGCCATTTCACTACGCACTTCTACCGCTTGCATATCGCGGCCTGTGGGCAGAGGAAAAGAAACTGATTAGGACTTGAGATATGATGCAGCTTCAAACGAAGTGAGGTAAGCAAGTTGGTTCCAGTTGTGCTAGGTGTTTGTTTAATCTCGGCACATGATTAAGGTGGGAAATGTCATTTGCTGTCACCTACCGTGCAGTTTACAGAGGTCAAATTTAAGTTCGCCATGGGAGTACATTTTGAACACTTGCCAAATACCCCCCATGGACAGTTCATATTCTACAACTAAGTATTATTCACCCTTCAAGGAGCGCAACGGTCGCTATGAACGGTCAAAAGTCACTCCACCACTGATGTAAATTATGGCAGTTGTACATAGTATTGCTCTCTTCAATGTTATGACCTCCTTACCTACCGCTTGCGTCTGGAATTTTCGACGCTGAGCCTACCTTTCCTCTGGAGGGAGCATAGGGTCATCAGTAGCTCAGCGGTATTGGTCACTCACCAGGTAATGTGCAGAGAGTTGTTGTTGAGCTTGAATACGGAGCGGACGCGCGCAGCCGCGTGGCAGATAAATATTTTGAAGAATTTGTTAGAAAGTATAAGGGCCGATCAAAACCATTAGGTCTGAAGGCCGAACCGCACTATAATCCTGGGCTCAGCATGGGTCGGCGGTGGGGCGAGTGGACTGCTGTAGCCTGTAGTGGGGTTGTGAACCACTGAGGGATAGGGCGGGAACGAAGCATCTCTGGCGTTTCTAGATCCCCACACCAATACAATACAACTCAAGCAGTGGATACTCCAACACCCATCTTATACTCCTAATCTCACCCCAAGTGATTATCACGCCTTAGGTCCCTTAAAAAAGGCGTTGAAGATTCGAGTATTCTCGTCCGCAGCTCGCAGTCTAGTGGCTAGCGTTGCTGCCTCGGGATCATAGGGTACCGGGTTCGATTCCTGGTGGGGTTAGGGATTTTAATTGCCTGGGAACTGGGTGTTAGAATTTTGATCATCACCATCATCATTATCATTCCTGACAGTGGCTAGATTGGACTGTGTAAGAATTGAGACTTTGTATGGACACTGATGACTGCACAGTTGAGCACCCCACAAACCAAACACCATTTTCCTGTCGGACGAGGATGTGCAGCGGGTGTTTACGGACTGCTTCACGCATCAAGGCACGGTGTTGTGATGGACAAGTACCCTCAGCCTGATGGGATGATTGTCACATTGGATCTTCACACAGCAAGGCACAGTGTTCTACCAAACAAGTACCCTCAACCTGGTGGGATGATCGCCACAGTGCATCTTCACGCAGCAAGGCACGGTGTTCTAGCAAAGAAGTATGCTTAACATGGTGGGATGATCGTCACCATCTTCACGCAGCAAGGCTCAGTATTCTACCAAACAAGTACTCTCAACCTGATGGGATGATTGTCACAGTGCTCACGGCGACTTTGCCTGATTGACAAACCGATTCTGGGCTGTAGAACATTCGAACAGAAACTTTTTCAACGTCCCTTACATAACTAAGAGTTGAAGATGTTACATCGGTTCGTAGAAGAAAAGTGTTCGTGTAGTTCAGATATTTCACGTAAAAACCACGAAGTTAGTTTTGAAATTTTTGGTTGAAACAGTATCGTATTGTGAATCAGTACATGAAAAGGATTCCGTGATCAGTGATCCTCCTTTCGGTTAATGTTGCAACGCGACATAGCAATGGTTTCCTCAGTACGAATAAGAAACGAGCAGAAGTGTTTACACAAGTCTGGACAACATTAGGTATTGTTAAAGAAGTTTGTTAGGTGCTAAAGTGACAATAAAACAACGTAATTTGACTTGTACTGTTATTATTTCAAAGTGACGTTTTCCATTTTTCATCTGAACAACTTTAATGTTTCAGAAGTATAAGAGAAACGTGTTCGTGTTACGTACAGGGATAGGTTTGTTTCGTCACGAAGGGCGTTGTGTCCGCAAAGCCACGAAACTTTAGTCCGATAGCGGGAAAAAGAATACTTTAAGAAACTAAACAGGCAGGAACAGACATATTGCACAGTGAAGTGGTCTGTATGTGGCAGTTGGTTGTATGGAGTCTATACGGCAAGGGGAGTGACGTGGACATGTGACAGAAAGGCAGAAATGAATGAATTTTCCCGATTTAATGACGTATCATTGCCGAATGTCTACAAGGAATGGTGTACCACTCATACCTAGGTAACACAGCGTGAGAACGTTGGTTGTCGGAAGATCCTAACCGAAACGAACCGAAGACGAATGTCACGCCTTGACAATGGCAGTTAGTTTCAAACTCAACAAAAATTCTATTATTTTGAAGTCTGTGTTTCAAAGTGTAAGATGCATATCTGAAGAAACAGACGCTGCTGCCATATCCAGCTGTATGAAATACAAAAAAATGTTCATAATGAAAGTTTCTGCCAGACCGGGACTCAAACCCGGATTTTCCGCTTTAAGCAAGCCGTCGTCTTGGCTGCTCTAGCACGCCTTCGGGACATCTATGAAGATTTAGGTCAGTGCAAGAGCTGTGCTCCGATGGGTGAAGTGGTTAAGGCAACCGCTAGCATACAGTGGGAAATGCGTGTTCGAATCCCGATCCGGCACAAATTTTCATTCGTCGCTAATAAAATTTGCAGCTGAAGTCTAATGTTATTCGCGATTGCGAATAGATTTCTTTGACAGGAATCACAGCTGTCTGTGAATGCAGGTCCACATCAAACAGTTTGCGAGCTACCGTTCTGAAGGGAACTGCACCAAGTGCTCATTGCGACACGTAAACTATAGGTCTTCAGTGCGCCAAACAACACAAAAAGTGGTCAGTAACTGACTGGAGGCGTACAGTGTAGCCCGACGAGACGCGATTTTGTATCTATCCAAATGACGCAAAAGGCACAAACTTCATCGACGGCCCAGTGAGTGGTTAATCATCAGTACGTGCTGTAATGTTTTCTCGGTGTTTGTTTTCGGGGTGTTTTTTCTTATCATGACTCGCGCAAACTCATTCAGATTACCATGAACGTGGACTAGGATAGAGTGTAGAATAACAACCGCTATTTAATGGACGACCGGTTTCGGGCTTGTGCCCATCTTCAGGTGGTTTTAAATTCGATTACATGCTTCAGTGCTCAGTGTTGGAGATCAGTGCACGTGGAGTACCACGTCGTTTCCATTATAATTTATAATATACAGTTAACATGCAAAAAATCAAGATATTTTTGTAAAAAAGTAATGAAAGTAATGTGGAAACGATATGGATACTCCAAGTTTATTGATCTCCAGTACTAGGTATTGAAATATGTAACTGAATGTAAAAGCACCTGAAGATGGACACAAGCCTGAAACCGGCCTTTCATTAAATAAAATCACCTGTTGATGAATTCATCTCGGGTTATCAGCTGAGTGCTGGCCTCGTTTTGTCGCAACGTTTCAATGAGTTTCGTATCCATCATCTTCTGGCGAAATGCCATCTTCGCCAGAAGATGATGGATACGAAACTCATTGAAACGTTGCGACTAAACGACGCCAGCACTCAGCTGATAACCCGAGAAGAATTCATCAGTGGAATACCCCGAGAAAGACTGCAGTCGCATAAATCACCTGTTGTTCTTGATAGCGGTTATTATTCTACACCCTCACGGAGTTCAGCTGCATCCATTGTTGATGAAATTCACTGGTGGACTAGGATGTTTATCACAATCTCCTAGATGAGCAAGTGTAAACAGTTCTTCTACATATTCATGATGAACTTGGGGAAAATTTGGAAGAAAATTGACGAATCGCTCCTTTTTATCGCTAAATATGAGGAATTTAAATTCTTGGTGAACATTCAGTGGACTCTCTCGTCTGCAGTATGACAGCAACCATGTTCACAGTGCTATATGCATTCATTCCTCGTTTGAAGAAGCTTTAATCAGCTGACCGCAACTAAGTCACTCGATGTTAATCCCAGTTTAGAATAGCGGATGAGATGAAATAACCGAATAGCATTATTGGCCGGGAGATTCCGCATGGGGTTGAAACATGGCAAACAGCATCCTTGCAGTACAGTAACTGTAGAGTATCTAATCATCATCTAGTGGCTTCAGCAGGATATGGCATATCTGAAGAAACTTTGCCAACACGGTACTTGCTGAATTGAGACGCCTGTCGAAGCAAGAGACCATGTTATAAGGTATTAGCTTGATGTCTACTGCCAACGGCCATACCTAGCAGAATACAGCGGCTTCTGTCAGATCATCAAAGGTAAACAATGCTGGTCTTGACCATATTTTGGGTAGGGAAGATGAGCACGTTACGCGCTGTTGGCAATTTACCCTTTGTCTTTCTGGCAAAAGGCAGGAGGGGAGGTGGCGTAAAGTTCCTGAACACCGAATATTGTGCCAATGACCTGGATTAAATTTCAAACATCGGGAGACACTTGCTTCAGTAGACGAACAAAACCTTTATTCCTCTATAACTCTAGCTTACACACTGCAGATAATTAATACCAACCTACAAAAACAAAATAAAATCCATTCCACTCACATTACTGAACTAACGGACCTGTTAGATTTCACATAACTATTTCAAATTCAACAATAAGCCCTACAAAGAAACAGATGGCCTAGCAATGAGATCAAACCTTTCCGCACTGTCAGCTGAAATATTCATATGAGACACCATCTTTGTTTAGAAAGTATGATAGTTAACATGTGATGCATCACGACAGAGTAAGGACTCTGTGACCAACAAAGACAGTGCCACAGGTTACCGCAAAGTCGTAACACAACATACACATGTTGTGTTAAGGCATGTAGATCCAACTAATGATGCAGCTTTAAATCTTCAAAACACGTTATGGACAGAAATAGTGTCAAGTAACAGCAAATTTGCTGTCATTCGATAGAAGAAGTGTCTCACGGATTGAAGACATATCAGATGAGAACATTAACCTCGACGGTCTCCTTGGGGCTATTCGAGAGCTGTAGGCTTTGAGCCGGCACCAGCTTTCACCCCTCCCTTCCCTCGTCATCATCGACCGCAAATATGACACCGCCCAAAACACACACACCCTTTACGGTCATCTACACGTACCAGATACACTGATCAGCCAGAACATTATGACCACCTACCTACACTACTGGACATTAAAATTGCTACACCACGAAGATGACGTGCTACAGACGTGAAATTTACCCGACAGGAAGAAGATGCTGTGATATGCAAATCATTACCTTTTCAGAGCATTCACACAAGGTTGGCGCCGGTGGCGACACCTACAACGTGCTGACATGAGGAAAGATTCCAACCGATTTCTCATACACAAACAGCAGTTGACCGGCGATGCCTGGTGAAACGTCGTTGTGATGCCTCGTCTAAGGAGAAGAAATGAGTACCATCACGTTTCCGACTTTGATAAAGGTAGGGTTGTAGCCTATCGCGACTGCGGTCGCGACATTGCTGCTCGCGTGGTCGAGATCCAATGACTGTTAGAAGAATATGGAACCGGTGGGTTCAGGAGGGTAATACGGAACGCCGTGCTGGATCCCAACGGCCTCGTACCGCTAGCAGTCGAGATGACAGGCATCTTATCCGCATCGCTGTAACGGATCGTGGAGCCACGTCTCGATCCATGAGTCAACACATGGGGACGTTTGCAAGACGACACCCATCTGCACAAACAGTTCGACGACGTTTGCAGCAGCAAGGACTATCAGCTCTTAGAGCATGGCTGCGGTTACCCTTGACGCTGCATCACAGACAGGAGCGCCTGTGATGGTGTACTCAACGACGAACCTGGGTGCAGGAATGGCAAAACGTCATTTTTCCGGATGAATCCAGGTTCTGTTTACAGCATCATGATGGTCGCATCCGTGTTTGGCGTCATCGCGTTGAACGCACACTGGAAGCGTGTATTCGTCATCGCCATACTGGCGTATCACCTGGCGTGATGGTATGGGGTGCAATTGGCTACACGTCTCGGTCACCTCTTGTTCGCATTGACGGCACTTCGAATAGTGGACGTTACATTTCAGATGCGTTACGACCCGTGCCTCTACCTTTCATTCGATCCCTGCGAAACCCTACATTTCAGCAGGATAATGCACGACCGCATGTTGCCGGTCCTGTACGGGCTTTTCTGGATACAGAAAATGTTCGACTGCTGCCCTGGCCAGCACATTCTCCAGATCTCTCAACAGTTGAAAACGTCTGGTCAACGGTGGTCGAGCAACTGGCTCGTCACAATACGCCAGTCACTACTCTTGATGAACTGTGGTATCGTGTTGAAGCTGCATGGGCAGCTGTACCTGTACACGCCATCCGAGCTCTGTTTGCTTCAATGCCCAGGCGTAGTTGGTTGTCATGGGTACTGATTTCTCAGGATTTATGCACCCAAATTGAACGAAAATGTAATCATGTCAGTTCTAGCGTAATATATATGTCCAATGAATACCCGTTTATCATCTGCATTTCTTCTTGGTGTAGGAATGGCCAGTAGTGTAATAGCTGTGTACGGATAACAGTGGCCGCACTTCATGGCATTAAAGCAATGAGACCTGGTAGGTCGCTGGAGGGAGGTGGCTCTACATTTGCACACGTAAGTCACGTAATTAATTCCCGTAATTTCCGGGGAGAGGACGATGAACTCTGACACCGCGTTCAGTCATATCCCAGACTTGTTCGATCGGGTTCATATCTGGCGAGCTGTGGGGCCGCACATCAACTGGAATTCGTCATTGTGTTCTTCGAACTACTCCATCACTCTCCTCGACTTGTTACAAGGGGCATTATCTTGCCGAAAAATGCCACTGGCGTCGGGAAACGCGATCGTCATGAAGGGATGTACGTGATCTGTAACGAATGTACAATATTCCTTGGCCGTCATGGGCTTGCACGTGCTCCACTGGAACCATGAATGCCCACGCGAATGTTCCGCAATACAGGAAGACGACGGATTCGCGCCCTCCCATCGGCATGATGGAGGAGGTATCAGGATTCATCAGAAGGTGCAACGCTCTGGCACTACGCCATGAAGTCCATTGCCGATGGTCACGTTCCCGTTTCAGTCTTAGTTGCCGATGTCGTGATGTTAAAACTGGTACGTTGATGGGTCGTCGGCTGCGGAGATAAGCGTGTTCGGTGCACTGTGCATTCAAACACTAGTATTCCGCCCAGCATTAAAGTCTTGTTTTAGTTCCGCCGCAGTTCCCCGCATGTTCAGTTTTAAAAGTTTGTCTAGTCTACGACGTCCGACATCTGTAATGTGGAGTAGCCGCTCAAACACACAGCGTCTGGGGGTGGTTCACTTTGGTTTCTCCACGTGCTGAAGACACTACAATATTCCACCAGAAAAGTGGTGCAATTTCATAAATACTCGCGCTGAGCCTTCGGGCCATAACAATATACCCTCAGTTACACTACTGGCCATTAAAATTGCTAAATCAAGAAGAAATGCAGATGACAAACGGGTATTCACTGGACAAATATATTACACTAGAACTGACATGTGATTACACATTCACGCAGTTTGGGTGCATAGATCCTTAGAAATCAGTACGCAGAACAACCACCTCTGGCCGTAATAACAGCCTTGATACGGATGGGCATTGAGTCAAACGGAGCTTGGATGGCGTGTACAGGTACAGTTGCCCATGTAGCTTCAAAACGATACCGCAGTTCATCAAGAGTATTGACTGGCGTATTGTGACGAGCCAGTTACTCGACCACCGTTGACCAGACGTTTTCAACTGTTGAGAGATCTGGAGAATGTACTAGCCAGGGCAGCAGTCGAACATTATCCGGAAAGGCCCGTACAGGACCTGCAACATCCGGTCATGCATTATCCTGCTGAAATGTAGGATTTCGCAGGGATCCAATGAAGGGTAGAGCCACGGGCCGTAACAAATCTGAAATGTAACGTTCACTGTTCACAGTGAAGTCAGTGCGAACAAGAGGTAACCGAGACGTGTAACCAATGGCACCCTGTACCATCACGCCGGGTGATACGCCAGTATGTCCGTTTACCGCGATGCCGCCAAACACGGATCCGACCATCATGATGCTGTAAACAGAACCTGGATTCATCCGAAAAAATGACGTTTTATTATTCGTGCACTCAGGTTCGTCGTTGAGTACACCATTGCAGGCGCTCCTGTCTGTCACGCAGCGTCAAGGGTAACCGCAGCCATGGTCTCCGAGCTGATAATCCATGCTGCTGCAAACGTCGTCGAACTGTCCGTGCAGATGGTTTTCGTCTTGCAAACGTCCCCATGTGTTGACTCATGGATCGAGACGTGGCTGCACGATCCGTTACAGCGATGCGGATAGATGCCTGTGATCTCGACTGCTACTGATACGAGGCCGTTGGGATCCAGCACGGCGTTCCGTATTATTATCCTGAACTCACCGATTCCATATTCCTTCTAACAGTCATTGAATCTCGACCAACGCGAGCAGCAACGTCGCAATACGATAAATCGCAATCGCGATTGGGTACAATCCGACCTTTATCAAAGTCGGAAACGTGATGGTACGCATTTCTGCTCCTTAAACGAGGCGTCACAACAACGTTTCAACAGGCAACGCCGGTCAGCTGCTGTTTGTGTATGAGAAATCGGTTGGAAACTTTCCTCATGTCAGCACGTTGTAGGTGTCGCCACCGGTGCCAACCTTGTGTGAATGCTCTGAAAAGTTATCATTTGCATATCACAGCATCTTCTTCTTGTCGGTTAATTTTCGCGTCTGTAGCACGTCATCTTCGTGGTGTAGCAATCTTAATGGCCAATAGTGTAGATAGATCGCGCGCCTTCTCCCTCGAAACACGGGCAGCGCGCTCTAATACTGCATGCACCGTGCGTGTGTCTGACTACCGGTCATTCCTCGCCAGGTGTCTCTGCTATCGGCTCGACGAGTTTACATCGATAGTAGGTCGGTGCCACAATGTTCTGGCTGATAGATGTACACTCAATAAGCAAATGTCACTCTTCACAAAGAAAAGGTTCCAGTGTGCACAGAGAACAGGAAAACCAGAACTTGCTCTACGGCGTTTCCCAGTCAGTCATGGCAACTTCTTTTCTTTTAGCGTGGCGTCTCACGGAAGTGTGCAACCTTTTTGCTCTGCCTGTTTCTATAGCAATGTACTGTTGTTGTCGGGTGATTTCTACAGTGGTACGCTGACGGACATGAAGTGGAACGGCGCCTCCCACGGGGACACGTGTGTTTGCCGCTGCCCCCTCGGCTGAGGCCAGAGGGGTCGCCTCGCTGCCCTGCCACGTGCCAATCTAGGCAGAGTGGCGTCTGCCGCCCACCAGCTGCACGTCCGTCTTTCTCCTGCGTCCGCTGGCCGAATCCCTTTGTTCTCTAGCGCTTCCATTGAAAAAAGAGATACCTTTTCTTTCTGCTTCTGTCGCTGGTACATGTTTTCCCTACGAAATGCAAACTGAAGCTCTCTCTTGCGTCTGCGACTCCACAGGCAATCCTGTGATTGCTATGTTAATGTTTGCGCGAGGTATATTTTTCTTTAATTTTATAAAGTAAATACCATTTTGTATTACAAAACCGCAAATTCGTGTATAGGATTCCGTACCTCAGTCGGTAACAACGGATGCCTTACCTTATAGGGTCAATTAGTTGGCCGTATTTCTCTCTGTTTGTGCGACTGTTACGACACCATTTCTCGGGAACGGTTAGACGTATCTGGGTGAAATTTGGCACACACTACGGTATACGGTGCTTTGGCGAGGTAAAAAAGTTTAAGCTTTTAAGGCAATGCAGTCGAAAGATACGGCCATTCATGTCACATATTTTGGCACTCGCAAACTCACTCATCAAAACCTGTAGGTTACTTCTCGTTGACCTAGACTCATAAAATTTGTGAAGAAACGAAGTTTCACAGTACAAGTAAATGAAAAAAATCCGAAACTTTTTGAACTGTAATTATATCACAGGAACTTTTTTTGTCATCCATCTGTCTGTCAGGAATTACAGTAGAAAATGTGAAATTAGGCAGAAAATTTAATCTTAAAATTTAGTTCTACACCTACACGTACATCTACACGGCTACTCTACAATTCTGGCAGAGGCAGAGGCAGAGGCAGAGGCTTCATCGAAGTACATTCACACTATTTCTCTTCCATTCTACTCTTCGTATTGCCATCCCAACTCGTGTGACAGTCTCTTCTCTATTTCGCGATTGTACAAAACGAGCTGCCTTTTTTCGAACTTTTTCACAGTGTTCCGCCAATCCTGTTTGGTAAGGATCCCCTACCGCACAGCCGTATTATAACAGAGGACGGACATCCGTGGTGTAGGAAGTCTCTTTAGCGGCTTTGTTGCATTTTTTAAGCGTTCTGTCGATAAAACGCAGTCTTTATCTGGTTTATGGTGTAGCCGAAATTTAACGGATTCCCCTTAGTTTCCATGTGGATGGCCTCATATTTTCCGTTATTTAGAGTCAGTTGACACTCTTATAATTATACAGATGTCTTGTCTAAATCATTTTGCAGTTCACATACAGACTGAAAAACGTCATGCGGGACTTTCAGTTGACTGCTATGCATAGAAAATGCCGTAAAACGAGAGATCTGTCATTGTATCCGTTTCCGTCGTTCGTTAACTGCTACAAAAAAATTTTTTCAACTAAATAACAGGAACTTTGTTTCTTGTCATAAGCGTTTCGCTTCTTTTATTTGTGAATTATCTCCAGTGGCCTGTAATACACATTAGTTTCATGTGTATGATAACTTACAAATATGTTATTAATGTTTTCTGTTATCATTCTCTTGTTTTTCAGGCTACAAACAAATTTTCCATCGCAAATTTCGTGAGATGAAATTATCATTTGGCGTTCTTACGATTTACGATGATGTTAATCGATCTACGTCGTACTGGAGATGCATTTGCTTGATCTTTGTGACACTCAATCTGTGAATGACTTCTGGCGTGGCAGCAGGAAGAGCGAGGCTTGTCGTTCGCCATGGCAGTAGGAGGGAGAGGGTGGCGAGGCCAATTACCTGGCCGCCATCTAATCCTCTGGAAGAGCCCTGGTGCTTATTCTGACAGCAGGCTGAGCGAACCTCTTGTACCGGTAGACGAGATGGCAATAAATACAAGACAATAATAAATTTATTTACATTACGTACAGTTAATAATTTAGTTATTCATAACTTTGACTGCTGTAGGTTCTTAAGTCGTACTAAGTTATATAAAAATGATGTTCTGGATAACGATCAAATAATCCTGAACGCTTACCCAGCTATACAGGGTGGTCAGAAACAGTCTGAAAAGCTTGTAGGGGAGTTGCGGGGTAAATTATGTTGAGAAATAATTATCAAAACAAACTCGGTACATTGCGCCGTTTCCGAGTTAATTAGCATTGGAGTTGGCCAATTATGCCGTTGGGCGCGCGAATTCCAGCGGCCCGTTAGAGACGGCGTCGCCAAACGTGTCCTACGATCGCTTTCCTAAAACCGAACAACAAAGCGACACAAAATTTAGACATGGGACGGTAGTAAGGATCGAACCCGAGACAAAGGCTGAGCAGCCCCGTGCGCCATCATCTACGCTATGAGAACAGATGACCCTAATTGTATCTGGCAGGTCGCTTGGATTTACGAGCACAACGGAATGATTGGCCAACTTCAATGCAAATTCACTCGGAAACGGTGCCACTTACTGAATTTATGAAACAATTATTTCTCGATACAATCTGCCCCGTAACTCCCACTACAAGCTTTTAGACTGTTTCTAACCACCCTGTGTAAGTATCTAAATATTACTAATACCTGGTGGTTATAAATCTCATGTACTTGGCGGTTATAATTAAAGTACATACACTCACCAGGCTCCAGTGGGGCTCTAATTATTGTATGCCAGCGAAACTTGGAGGCTATGCTAGTGTGTAAATCAGGAACCGATGTAGCTAGAAAACAGTTCCAATGTTGACCACCCGGTGCAAATCTGGTGCTAAACAAGCCATAAAGTTAGTGTGTAATATGGATGTCGAGAAAAGAGACGATGTGCTGTTAGTGAAACTGTTTTGTGTAAAAGGCAGGAACTACGGCGTTCCATTGAAAGAATATCGCCGGCTAAAATGTCTGAGGTCCGATGTCGTTAAATGGTTTCAAGAAGATAATAAAATGTAAATGTCGTGTGACTAGGGCCTCCAGCCGTGTATACTGTTCGCCGGGTGCAAGTCTGACGATCTGACGCCACTTCGGCGACTTGAACGTCGATGGGGATAAAATGATGATGATTAGGACAACACAACACCCAGTTCCTGAGAGGAGGAAATCTCCAAGCCAGCCGGGAATGGAACAATTTTTTTTTCTGTAACCATATATACACTACTGGCCATTAAAAACGCTACACCACGAAGATGACGTGCTACAGACGTGAAATTTAACCGACAGGAAGAAGATGCTGTGATATGCAAATGATTACCTTTTCAGAGCATCCACACAAGGTTGGCGCCGGTGGCGACACCTACGACGTGCTGACATGAGGAAAATTTCCAACCTATTTCTCATACACAAGCAGCAGTTTATCGGCATTGCCTGGTGATACGTAGTAGTGATGCCTCGTGTAAGGAGGAGACATGCGTACCATCACGTTTCCGACTTTGATAAAGGTCGGATTGTAGCCTATCGCGATTGCGGTTTATCGTATCTCGACATTGCTGCTAGCGTTGGTCGAAATCATATCACTGCTGGCAGAATATGGAATCGGTGGGTTCAGGAGGGTAATACGGAACGCCACGCTGGATCCCAACGGCCTCGTATCACTAGCAGTCGAAATGACAGGCATCTTCTCCTCATTGCTGTAACGGATCGTGCAGCCACGTCCCGATCCATGAGTCAACAGATTGAGACGTTTGCAGAAAAACAACCATCTGCACGAACAGTTCGACGGCGTTTGCAGCAGCATGAACTATCACCTCGGAGGCCATGGCTGCGGTTACCCTTGACGCTGCGTCACAGACAGGAGCGCTGCGATGGTGTACTCAACAACGAACCTGGGTGCAGGAATGGCAAAACGTCATTTTTTCGTATGAATCCAACATGATGGTCGTATCCGTGTTTGGCGACATCGCGCTGAACGCGCATTGCAAGCGTGTATTCGTCATCGCCATACTGGCGTATCACCCGGCGTGATGGTATGGGGAACCATTGGTTACACGCCTCGGTCTCCTCTTGTTCTCGTTGACGGCACATTGAACAGTGGGCGTTACATTTCAGATGTCTTACGACCCGAGGCTCTGCCCTTCATTCGATCCCTGCGAAACCGTACATTTCAGCAGGATAATGGACGACCGCACGTTGCAGGTCCTGTACGGGCCTTTCTGGATACAAAAAATGCTCGAATGCTATCCTGGCCAGCACATTCTCCAAATCACTCACCAATTGAAAACGTCTGATTAATGGTGGCCGTGCAACTGCCTCGTCACAATACACCAGTCACTAATGAACTGTGGTATCGTGTTAAGCTGCATGGGCCGGCCGTTGTGGCCGTGCGGTTCTAGGCGCTTCATTCTGGAACCGCGTGACTGCTACGGTCGCAGGTTCGTATCCTGCCTTGGGCATGGGTGTGTGTGATGGCCTTAGGTTAGTTAGGTTTAAGTAGTTTTAAATTCTAGGGGACTGATGACCACAGATGTGAAGTCCCATAGTGCTCAGAGCCATTTTTGAGCAACTGTGCCTGTACAAGCCATCCAAGCTGTGTTTGACTCAATGCCCAGGCGTATCAAGGCCGTTATTACGGTCACAGGTGGTTGTTATGGGTACTAATTTCTTAGGATCTATGCACCAAAATTGCGTGAAAATGTAGTCACATGGTATTTCTAGCATATTTGTCCAATGAATACCCGTTCATCGTCTGCATTTATTTTTGGTGTAGCAATTTTAATGTCCAGTATTGTATTTATTTAAATTATTAACAACGATACATTTTTAAAAACATTTTTTCTATTAACCTAATATATTCCTACAGATGGTTAACATTACTGTCGTGTTAGAAGTTTTCGTTTCTATATTCTTTTCTTTTTCGTGTTTCTCTTATTGTTGTTCCTCGAACCCTTTTCCATGGCGATTTGTTGTCTTTTTTGGGTAAAAACATTGCAGGACAGGCATAATGATTTATATTTGGCGTCAGCACACGTATTTTTAGTTCAAATTTGTGTATGTCATACACTTGTCGTGCCACGGGGACATTATGCGTGCTGGTTTGAGCTCTTCCTCTAGTTAGCACTGTTAGGTGGGATAGAATGGGGGGAAAACATCAGCATGACAGATGGAGCAGAAGTGGAAGAATATTTTTACATATACTACTAATTATACATAAATTGAAGAAGAAAGAAAAATTATGTCATATTATATAACAGAAGCAGAGAGGAAAGTGTGGGTAAACAATACAAATTTTATAAAGCAGGTAGCTAAGCAGATAGTAAAGGAAATCATTCAAAATTTATGAATAGTTGGCACTTTTCGCTAAGTTTCACTTGTATCTAGACAATATAGTACAAATAATGAAAAGCACAGTTAGTACTATTGGGCATACTTTTGACTATGATTTGGCTGTGAGCATGACAGATGTTTAGTGAGAAGCACTTTGTAGCACTAAGAAGAAACAATTTAGAATACTACACTTCACTATTTGAGGCGATAGGAGAAAACACTTTATATTTTTTGTTGCACTTCTTCACTTTCACTGCACACTTTCTTCTGGTGGTGAGTGTGGTGAGGTGGCTGCTGGCGGTCCTGAGGGTCACAGGCTGGGGAGGACTCTGGCGATCGCTGTCTGCAGTGAAATCTGCGGGAAGTTTCTGAAGTTCTCGCGGTAGCGCCTGTGCTGCTGGGCCGTCTTGCTCTCCTCCCAGGGGTCCCTCAGGAAAGCCAGCTGGTCGGTCTGCCTCCTCGCTACGAAGGCGTGTGCCGTCATGGCGAGGATCCAGTGAGTCACCAGTCACTTGGGTCTTGCAAATGGGTTGCAGTCTGGGGCGGTGATTGCTTCCACTGCGATGCTTCCCGGTGCCGTTCTGTTAATGTGGGCCATCATCTGCTGGCACGCTTCCCATACTTTGGTGCCATTCCGAATCCGGGCCCTGTCGCGCTGACCACTCAGCTACCGGGGCCGGACAAGAAGATAACAATGAAATCCGGAAACACAGGTTCGCTTGTGTGGCACCAGACAGAATAAGGCCGCCAATGTACTTTTCGTGTAAGGTGCCCGATGACAAAAGAAGAGAAATCAGGCCTCTTAGAAACGCACATAGACACTCGTTTCTCCATCGCTCTATTTGCGAATCGAATATGGAATCGGTGGGTTCAGGACGGTAATACGGAACGCCGTGCTGGATTACCTCGAGCAATTAAACAGAGAACCGACTCGTGAAGATAACATTTTGGACCTACTGATAACAAACAGACCCGAACTTTTCGACTCTGTAAGTGCAGAACAGGGAATCAACGATGATAAGGCCGTTGCAGCATCCCTGAATATGGAAGTTAATAGGAATATAAAAAAAGAGGAAGGTTTATCTATTTGGCAAGAGTAATATAAGGCAGATTTCAGACTACCTAACAGGTCAAAACGAAAATTTCTTTTCCGACACTGACAATGTTGAGTGTTAGGAAAAAGTTCAAGGCAATCGTAAAATGCGTTTTAGACAGGTACGTGCCGAGTAAAACTGTGAGGGACGGGAAAAATCCAGCGTGGTTCAACAACAAAGTTAGGAAACTACTGCGGCAGCAAACAGAGCTTCACTCCAGTTTAAACGCAGCCAAAACCTCTCAGACAAACAGAAGCTAAACGAAGTAAAAGTTAGCGTAAGGAGGGCTATGCGTGAAGCGTTCAGTGAATTCGAAAGTAAAATTCTATGTACCGACTTGATAGAAAATCCTAGGAGGTTCTGGTCTTACGTTAAATCAGTAAGTGGCTTGAAACAGCATATCCAGATACTCCGGGATGATGATGGCATTGAAACAGAGGATGACACGCGTAAAGCTGAAATACTAAACACCTTTTTCCAAAGCTGTTTCACAGAGGAAGACCGCACTGCAGTTTCTTCTCTAAACCCTCGCACAAACGAAAAGATGGCGGACATCGAAATAAGTGTCCAAGGAATAGGAAAGCAACTGGAATCACTCAACAGAGGAAAGTCCACTGGACCTGAGTACGCGAAAGAACTTGCCCCCATTCTAACAGCCGTGTACCGTAAGTCTCTAGAGGAACGGAAGGTTCCAAATGATTGTAAAAGAGCACAGGTAGTCCCAGTCTTCAAGAAGGGTCGTCGAGCAGATGCGCAAAACTATCTCTGACGTAGATCTGTTGTAGAATTTTAGAACATGTTTTTTGCTCGAGTATCATGTCGTGTTTGGAAACCCAGAATCTACTCTGTAGGAATCAACATGGATTCCGGAAACAGCGATCGTGTGAGACCCAACTCGCTTTATTTGTTCATGACACCCAGAAAATATTAGATACAGGCTCCCAGGTAGATGCTATTTTCCTTGACTTCCGGAAGGCGTTCGATACAGTTCCGCACTGTTGCCTGATAAACAAAGAGCCTACGGAATATCAGACCAGCTGTGTTGCTGGATTGAAGAGTTTTTAGCAAACAGAACACAGCATGTTGTTATCAATGGAGAGACGTCTACAGACGTTAAACTAACCTCTGGCGTGCCACAGGGTAGTGTTATGGGACTATTGCTTTTCACAATATATACTATAAATGACCTAGTAGATAGTGTCGGAAGTTCCATGCGTCTTTTCGCGGATGATGCTGTAGTATACAGAGAAGTTGCAGCATTAGAAAATTGTAGCGAAATGCAGGAAGATCTGCAGCGGATAGGCACTCGGTGTAGGGAGTGGCAACTGACCCTTAACATAGACAAATGTAATGTATTGCGAATACATAGAAAGAAGGATCCTTTATTGTATGATTATATGATAGCGGAACAAACACTGGTAGCAGTTACTTCTGTAAAATATCAGGGAGTATGCGTGCGGAACGATTTGAAGTGGAATTGTGATATAAAATTAATTGTTGGTAAGGCGGGTACCAGGTTGAGATTCATTGGGAGAGGTCTTAGAAAACGTAGTCCATCAACAAAGGAGGTGGCTTACAAAACACTCGTTCGATATATACTTGAGTATTGCTCATCAGTGTGGGATCCTTACCAGATCGGGTTGACGGAAGAGATAGAGAAGATCCAAAGAAAATCGGCGCGTTTCGTCACAGGGCTATTTGGTAAGCGTGATAGCGTTACGGAGATGTTTAGCAAACTCAAGTGACAGACTCTGCAACAGAGGAGCTCTGCATCGCGGTGTAGCTTGCTCGCCAGGTTTCGAGAGGATGCGTTTCTTGATGAGGTATCGATTATATTGCTTTGCCGCTACTAATACCTCCCGAGGAGACCACGAATGTAAAATTAGAGAGGTTCAACCGCACACGGAGGCTTTCCGGCAGTCGTTCTTCCCGCCAACCATACGCGACTGGAAAAGGGTTTTAATGACAGTGGCACGTAAAGTGCCGTCCGCCACACACCATTGGGTGGCTTGCGGAGTATAAATGTAAATGTAGAGACGTAGATGTAGATCCCAACGGTCTCGTATCACTAGCAGTCGAAATGACAGACATCTTATCCACATTGCTGTAACGGATCGTGCAGCCACGTCTCGATCCCTGAGTCAACAGATGTGGACGTTTGCAGGACAACAACCATCTGTACGAAACGTTCGACGACGTCTGCAGCAGCATGGACTCTCAGCTCGGAGACCATGGCTCCGATTACCCTTGACGCTGCATCACAGACAGGAGCGCCTGCGATGGTGTACTCAACGACGAACCTGGGTGCACGAATGGAAAAATGTCATTTTTTCGGATGAATCCAGGTTCTGTTTATAGCATCATCATTGTGGGATCCGTGTTTGGCGACATCGCGGTGAACGCGCATTGGAAGCGTGTATTCCTCATCGCCGTACTGGCGTATCTCCCGGCTTTATGGTATGGGGTACCATTGGTTACACATCTCGGTCATCTCTTCTTCGCATTGACGGCACTTCGAACAATGGACGTTACATTTCAGATGTGTTACGACCCGTGGCTCTACCCTTCATTCGATCCCTGCGAAACCCTACATTCCAGCAGAATAATGCACGACCGTATGTTGCAGGTCCTGTATGGGCCTCTCTGGATACAGAAAATGTTGGACTGCTGCCCTGGCCAGCTCATTCTCCAGATCTCTCACCAATTGAAAACGTCTGGTCAATGGTGGCCGAGCAACTGGCTCGTCACAATACGCCGGTCAGTACTCTTCATGAACTGTGGTATCGTGTTGAAGCTGCATGGGCAGCTGTACCTGTACACGCCATCCAAACTCTGTTTGACTCAATGCCCAGGCGCATCAAGGCTGTTATTACGACCGGAGGTGGTTGTTGCTCAGGATCTATGCACCCAAATTGCGTGAAAATGTAATCACACATCAGTTCTAGTATAATATATTTGTCCAATGAATAGCCGTTTATCATCTGCATATCTTCTTGGGGTAGCAATTTTAATGGCCAGTAGTGTAGATGGTCAGCACGCATGTGCGCTTCACCTACTTCGATTTTACAGTTCCCATATTTGTAAACGCCCGACACGTACGGAACACACAACGTACATCATCAGCCTGTTGTCATATCGGTCCGCGCGCGACAGTGCACGGTACCAGTTTGTTACAAACAGTCGCGCGCGAAAAACAGGTTTTTAGGGGTAATGTCTCGGGTTCTATTGGTCACAGAGATTACTGGCCACGTGTTTTGCATATCCCTTGGCCTAGCGACCATTTGCATGCCTATCGGAAGAACAGGAATACTGCAGCTATCCTACAGTACAGCGTCAAACTTAAACATTACACACTTCCTCCAGCTCAGGCGAAACGATCAGATCGGTTGGTTCTTTTTCATTAGGAGTGGTCTAGGGATGGCTTTAGGCGGCTTTAAAAAACCTTTTGAGCATGTGCGCTTCTTAATGAGGAATCCCTTTTGAGCATGTGCGCTTCTTCATGAGGAATCCGCGGAAAACCATGACTTTTGGTTACCAAAAGTACCAATTTTGGGAGTGGTCACCTCTATAATAACTGTCGTGGCAGATCATTGAAATTTTGACCATGTGTTTTCAAGATGATATACTCGGGGAAATCTGAAAATTTTCCGATATCATTCCCCCATCGGGAATGCAGACGTTTAAAGTTACGGTACTTATGCAAAAAAAAAACTGCAAGAACTTGTTGTTAGCCGTTTTTAATTGTTGGGTCGCAATTATCTAAATAACTAACAATTGAAAATGCTCAGATTTTTAACTATGAATTATTAAGACATTCATCTAGAAACACCATTTTCCCGTTTCCAAAAATCCCCAGTGCGATTATCTAGGATATCAAGGACCAGTGACAACAGTTGTGGAGAAACTTGCCTCAGGAGGATAGAACGGCTTTATGACATCCTTCCTAACCTAATCAGTGCATTTATCCTGGGCTGAGGATAGGTGGACACATGCTTCCAAGTTTCTTCTAAGTCCCACCTGATTTTGTAATCACTGAAATAATTCCATATACCGTCTCAATTTTGTCTTCTTCTTCCTGGCCACTTTTTCTAGGATAATGTTGAATAACTGTGACGACATCTCATTCCCTTGTCTAATATCTGTTCCATTTACATAAGATCTTGATAGTATACCCTTGAACTTCACTTTAGACTTTATACCAATAATGGTTTCTTCGATAGAACTCTTGGTTTTGTAATCAATCCCATATCATTCCAACGAGTCAATGAAACTGCTTTATGAGTCGAATCATTTGCCGTCTTGAAGCCTGTCATCATTATTACAAAAAATTCTGGTGTAACGGGAGATAACTGTACACCTCTCTCTTCTGACACTTGTTTGAAATAGGTGCTTACAAAGGCATACACCCTCAGTCCAAAATGTTTTGAGGCCTGATAATTACAAATAGAGACAAGATAAGATGGTGTTTTTAACACTGCACGTGTTCTACATAGTCTCCGTCTACTTGGGTACAACACACAGAACGTTCATTCAACCATGAAAGTCAGTAAAGTCCTTCATTGGAATATCGCTCAATTTTCGCATCTCACTGGCAACTTGTTTGGTCTTAGCGAACTACCTAAGAATAATTCTGCTGTTTTTTATTTTATGATATGTTCGTATTGATAACACCAAGTCTCGTCACCCTTGATGACTTTTTCTAGAAACGTCCATGTTTTCCATTTCAGTCAAGTCGGATCAGGTTTCGACGCATAACTGTTTTTGTTCGGGAGCCAAGGTTTGTGAGACAAACACTACACACACTTTTCTCTTCTTCTTTATTACGTTCTGGAGACTGTCTTGATCGCTCTATATAGAGATGTTCACTTCGTTTATAATAAACTAAAGTGAAAAATATGTGACAAGAAGGACAACAATAGAACCAGAGGGCAAGAATTTTGTTGATATGTAGGAGAACGGCGCATTTTCCGACAGAATTGCGCAGGCTTACAAAAGAAGAAGGTAAAAATCGGATTTCAAACGAGAAGTACGAGGTGCATTCAAGTTCTAAGGCCTCCGATTTTTTTTCTAATTAACTGCTCACCCGAAATCGATGAAACTGGTTTCTCGACCTAATCGCCCTGCAGACGTACACATTTTTCACAACACTGACGCCATGATTCCTTGGCAGTGGCGAAGGCTTCTTTAGGAGTCTGTTTTGACCACTGGAAAATCGCTGAGGTAATAGCAGCACAGCTGGTGAATGTGCGGCCACGGAGAGTGTCTTTCATTGTTCGAAAAAACAAAAAGTCACTAGGAGTCAGGTCAGCTGAGTAGCGAGCATGAGGAATCACTTCAAAGTTGTTATCACGAAGAAACTGTTGCGTAACGTTAGCTCGATGTGCGGGTGTGTTGTCTTGGTGAAACAGCACACGCGCAGCCCATCCCAGACGTTTTTGTTGCAGTGCAGGAAGGAATTTGTTCTTCAAAGCATTTTCGTAGGATGCAACTGTTACCGTAGTGCCCTTTGGAACGCAATGGGTAAGGATTACGCCCTCGCTGTCCCAGAACATGGACACCATCATTTTTCATCACTGGTGGTTACCCGAAATTTTTTTGGTGGCGGTGAATCTGTGTGCTTCCATTGAGGTGACTGGCGCTTTGTTTCTGGATTGAAAAATGGCATCCACGTCTCATCCATTGTCACAACCGACGAAAAGAAAGTCCCATTCATGTTGTCGTTTCGCGTCAACATTGCTTGGCACATTGCCACACGGGCAGCCATGTGGTTGTCCGTCAGCATTCGTGGCACCCACCTGGATGACACTTTTCGCATTTTCAGGTCGTCATGCAGGATTGTGTACACAGAACCCACAGAAATTCCAACTCTGGTGGCGACCTGTTCAACAGTCATTCGGCGATCCCCCAAAACAATTCTCTCCACTTTCTCGATCATGTCGTCAGACCGGCTTGTGCTAGCCCGAGGTTGTTTCGGTTTGTTGTCACACGATGTTCTGCCTTCATTAAACTGTCACACCCAGGAACACACTTTCGACACATCCGTAACTCCATCACCACATGTCTCCTTCAACAATCGATGAATTTCAATTGGTTTCACACCACGCAAATTCAGAAAACGAATGATTGCACGCTGTTCAAGCAAATAAAACGTCGCCATTTTAAGTATTTAAAACAGTTCTCATTCTCGCCGCTGGCGGTAAAATTCCGTCTGCCGTATGGTGCTGCCATCTCTGGGACGTATTGACAATGAACGCAGCCTCATTTTAAAACAATGCGCATGTTTCTATCTCTTTCCATTGACCTCTTGGCCACAAACAATCCAGAGCTGATAGAGAGCATCATGACTGATACAGGGATTAGTGATCACAAGGTCATTGTAGCTAGGCTCAATACCATTTCCTCCAAATCCATCAGAAACAAACGCAAAATTATTTTATTTAAAAAAGCGGATAAAGTGCCACTAGAAGCCTTCCTAAAAGACAATTTCCATTCCTTCCGAACTGACTATGCGAATGTAGACGAGATGTGGCTCAAATTCAAAGATATAGTAGCAACAGCAATTGAGATATTCATACCTCATAAATTGGTAAGAGATGGAACGGGTCCCCCGTGGTACACAAAAAAGGTCCGAACGCTGTTGCAGAGGCAACGGAAAAAGCATGCGAAGTTCAGAAGAACGCGAAATCCTGAAGATGGGCTAAAATTTACAGACGCGCGAAATTTGGCACGTACTTTGATGCGAGATGCCTTTAATAGGTTCCACAACGAAACATTGTCTCGAAATTTGGTAGAAAATCCGAAGAAATTCTGGTCGTATGTAAAGTACACAAGCGGCAAGACGCAGTCAATACCTTCGCTGCGCAGTGCCGACGGTACTGTTATCGACGACTGCGCCGCTAAAGCGGAGTTATTGAACGCAGTTTTCCGAAATTCCTTCACCAGGGAAGACGAATGGAATATTCCAGAATTTGAAACACGAACATCTGCTAGCATGAGTTTCTTAGAAGTAGATACCTTAGGGGTTGCGAAGCAACTCAAATCGCTTGATACGGGCAAGTCTTCAGGTCCAGATTGTATACCGATTAGGTTCCTTTCAGATTACGCTGATACTATAGCTCCCTACTTAGCACTCATATACAACCGCTCGCTCACCGATAGATCTGTACCTACAGATTGGAAAATTGCGCAGGTCGCACCAGTGTTCAAGAAGGGTAGTAGGAGTAATCCATTTAACTACAGACCTATATCATTGACGTCGGTTTGCAGTAGGGTTTTGGAGCATATACTGTATTCAAACATTATGAATCACCTTGAAGGGAACGATCTATTGACACGTAATCAGCATGGCTTCAGAAAACATCGCTCTTGTGCAATGCAGCTAGCTCTTTATTCGCACGAAGTAATGGCCGCTATCGACAGGGGATCTCAAGTTGATTCCGTATTTCTAGATTTCCGGAAAGCTTTTGACACCGTTCCTCACAAGCGACTTCTAATCAAGCTGCGGAGCTATGGGGTATCGTCTCAGTTGTGCGACTGGATTCGTGATTTCTTGTCAGGAAGGTCGCAGTTCGTAGTAATAGACGGCAAATCATCGAGTAAAACTGAAGTGATATCAGGTGTTCCCCAGGGAAGCGTCCTGGGACCTCTACTGTTCCTGATCTATATAAATGACCTGGGTGACAATCTGAGCAGTTCTCTTAGGTTGTTCGCAGATGATGCTGTAATTTACTGTCTAGTAAGGTCATCCGAAGACCAGTATCAGCTGCAAAGCGATTTAGAAAAGATTGCTGTATGGTGTGTCAGGTGGCAGTTGACGCTAAATAACGAAAAGTGTGAGATGATCCACATGAGTTCCAAAAGAAATCCGTTGAAATTCGATTACTCGATAAATAGTACAATTCTCAAGGCTGTCAATTCAACTAAGTACCTGGGTGTTAAAATTACAAACAACTTCAGTTGGAAGGACCACATAGATAATATTGTCGGGAAGGCGAGCCAAAGGTTGCGTTTCATTGGCAGGACACTTAGAAGATGCAACAAGTCCACTAAAGAGACAGCTTACACTACACTCGTTCGTCCTCTGTTAGAATATTGCTGCGCGGTGTGGGATCCTTACCAGGTGGGATTGACGGAGGACATCGAGAGGGTGCAAATAAGGGCAGCTCGTTTTGTATTATCGCGTTATAGGGGAGAGAGTGTGGCAGATATGATACACGAGTTGGGATGGAAGTCATTACAGCATAGACGTTTTTCGTCGCGGCGAGACCTTTTTACGAAATTTCAGTCACCAACTTTCTCTTCCGAATGCGAAAATATTTTGTTGAGCCCAACCTACATAGGTAGGAATGATCATCAAAATAAAATAAGAGAAATCAGAGCTCGAACAGAAAGGTTTAGGTATTCGTTTTTCCCGCTCGCTGTTCGGGAGTGGAATAGTAGAGAGATAGTATGATTGTGGTTCGATGAACCCTCTGCCAAGCACTTAAATGTGAATTGCAGAGTAGTCATGTAGATGCATGTAGGAGAAAAAAATTCGCAGGCCTTAGAACTTGAATGCAACTCGTACAATTGGTTGTAGGCTACGCCACAAAATTGACTACAGCAGCCACAAATATTTGGAATCTGGTGTCTGTAAGATCAACTGCAAAGAGTCTTATAAGTTTTATATTGGTCAGGTAGGAAGGAATTTCAAGACTCTTTTTAATTAGCATACGTATAACCAGAAGAACAGCGCTTGCGGTACACATTTCGGCAGAGAAAAACATTCGGCAGGAAACATACACAACAGTATGAGGTATTGCATAGGGCGCCACAGGGGCAGCCTTTTGCACATATTCGAGGAAATGGAGATTTATGTCCACAGAAAACGGCAGTCGGAATTACTGCTGAATGAACATAATGAGTTTAACCTGAGTGCTTACTTTGATGCATTCAGAAACATACTAGTCTGAGCAGCGTCGAGCGCACAACCGGCTTGGCGTGCGGTCGTGTTCGCCGGCCGCAGGAAAACAAGCACGTCATACAGAGAAGACACGTCGCGCCGCCATTGAGATACCACTCCGGATGACTGTGTTATCGACTACCAATTTTTTTTTAGTTTTTAATTAATAGTCACTGTTTCGTTAACTACCTTACACTTACTGTTACGGTGATTGTTTTGCCATGCTGGAAGATTTCGTTTTATAGTTATGATTTTATTGTTAAATTTTTTATACTGACTTTTGAAAAATTATGTGTTGTACTTTGCAAGGCCAGGAGCTTCACATTATTAGATTTGCACGTTTTATATGAATTTTTAAGTACAGTATGTGAGTACATATTTTATTGTCAGATGCTCATTTTGCCGTGTTAAGTAATTATAGTGAATGACTACGCATACCACATTTTAACCGTTACATTTGCGATACTGGTCAATCATGTACCTAGCTACAGTGCTTTCTGCTGTCCTCAGGTTTTTTTGGTATACAAACCAGACGCATTCATCACTTATTATGTACCTTCATGTTTAGTTTGACGTTGATACTACATGAGAATATTTTATGGTGTGTATGGGTAGTATACATGGCTGCCAATTATATAAACAATTTGTATCTTTCTTATATAGTACCAGGCATTTTACAGATTTAGCGTCAGAGAACTGAACTTAGTTGGTTATAGCTTTTTTTCGTTTTTGTTTGTAAGAGATCTGAAGATGGCAGTAACCGAAACCGGTAATAGTGAACTGTAAAAGTTGTGTGATCAGGACGGACTTGTAAAATAAAGTGTTTCTTAAATCGAGCTTGCATTATCATTTGCATAGTCAAAACTCCCTCTGTGATACTTTTACCTTTCCGAAAACCAAATAGAACGCCAGCTAACAGATCCTCAGTTGTCTTTCCCATTCTTCTATACAGGGTGGTCCTAAACTATATGCCAAAATGTAAAGGCAGGTATAGGGGACTTAAATACTCAGATTTCGTATAGCAAAGTGTGTGCTGTAATGACACATTACGACGCTAGCTTGTACAGCAGTATGAATCACAGGAGCTGAAAAGGTGTGTAAAGACAAATGACATCAGAAACTGATTAATAGGTTAGAAGAGGTAGTCGAAAGAGCGGCCATCATCAGCGGTACACGATTCGGCGCATGGATCGGCGTACATTAGAAAAGACGTCAGACATGCCGGTCACATATCTAGCTAGACACATGGGCAACTAGATCTTCTTCAAATGTGACGGGACTCATACAGCAGGCTTTTCATCTGACCCCACACGAAAAAAATGCACGCAGGTTTAATCAGGAGAATTGGACAGCCGGCCGCTGTGGCCGAGCGGTTCTAGGCGTTTCAGTCCGGAAACGCGCTGCTGCTATCGTCGCAGGTTCGAACCTTGCCTCGGGCATGGACGTGTGTGATGTCCTTAGGTTGGTAAGGTTTAAGTAGTTCGAAGTGTAGGGGACTGATGTCCTCAGATGTTAAGTCCCATGGTGCTCAGAGCCATTTGAGAACTGGACCGTCCTATCCAATTCTGCCCGTAGACAGCATCCAGGTGCTTCCTGACGCTTCGACTGATGTGAGCTGTGGCTCCATCATGCTGGAACCAACTCCGCCGGCGGACAGCTAGACCAACATTGCCCAGAGATTCAGGCAAGACCTCCTGTAGGAAAATGTTGCATGTGTGCAGATGTTGTGTGTGTGACCAGTTAAACAACTAGGTAGAATGGACGGTCCTACTAAGTTATTGTGCACAATGCCTGCCCAACCATTAATGGGAAACCTTTCTCTGTAGGTGTGTGCTATTGTGACATGTGGGTTATCATGATAATTATGCATGTTCAACATGCCGGACCCGTAGAGTGTCTTCATCAGCATATAAAATATCTGCGGGGAAGGTTGCAATGGCTGCGGTCTGCTGCGAGTACCAACGAGCAAAACTGAAACATGGAAGATAATTGTCAAGAGTCATTGCTTGCACTCTTCGTAAATGATGCGGATGCATTCCGTCATCACGTAAAGTCCTCAAAACACTTTGAAGGCTCACACTCAACGGACGTCATCGTCTAGATATTGTTGAAGGATTATCTTCTACTGTGTTTAGTGTAATTGTTCCACTACATGAGCTGCGATATCTTCCACTGTCAGTTCCACGCCTAGGAGCATAAAACGATCCACTCGTCGTAACTCCCGATGAAGACGTCAGAATGTTCGGAGATGTGGCTGGCTACTATCCAAGAATAGTTTCCTATGCATCCTTTGAGCAGCTAATCTATTTCCTTGTGAAGCTCCACAATGGTGAAACAATCCATGCTGCTCGAGATCCGTGTGGGAAGTAATGAAACCAGCTAGCGAAGCTGCTATCAGCGCTGTGTGTCGGCTCGAGACAGCATTATCCCACACACATTCCTACACGATATCTGCTTATTTCGGTCCGCTCTACTTGCCATCACATTTTTGACTCGCACTTTAAGACTACCCTGTATGTTACTCCCACCATACAGTAAAGAAGTAGCAGCTAGAACTCCATTGTTGAACACGAGCGAGCTGTGTAAGCATCGGTGGTGTGAACTGTTGCACGTATACATTGTTAGCGATTGGCCTGTATACTGTTGTACTCGTTTTTTTATTAGTTTCTTGGACGAAAGAGCAGTGTAGAAATGACACGGTGACAACAGCGTGGATTTCCAGTCGTGGACCGAGAATGAGGCTCCCCAAGGGCAGATCATAGAGACACGCCGGTTAGGAGGACAAGTACATATCCATGTTAATTCTTTTTATTATTTTAAAAAAAGTCTTCACTTGTCGTTTTTTTTTTTTTTTTTGTAAGTTTTTACGTCCTCTTAAACCCCCCTCCAGTGACTGTGCCGGGGGGAACCAAATGACGACAGCAGCGTTTGGTCGTCGCTACAGTGCAGGTAATTAATTGGAGACGTTATTCCAGTGTCTGGCTCAAATCCAAAACTTGTCAGTTTCGAGTCAGTCTTTGTATCAAGGTCATCGTGGGAATTAGTTTTTCAGTCAAGTGAGATGGTTAACCTCCTTGACTTTGTCACTGAAATCTGTGATAATAACGATGCCGGTATTTGTATTGCAAAAGTCTAGTGTAATCCGTGAACAGATTGTATGACACTTCACCATATGTATACGTGAAATGTATTCGCAGCTGCGAATATGGACAATCATTAGCTATACAATGGAATGACGACAATGAAAATTTGTGTCGGACTGGTACTCGAAGCCGGCTTTCTCACTTACCGCGAGCTGCACCTTACCATTAGACCCAAACTTCTACATGTCGTCAACCCTATGTCTACAACCTGTAGTCGTTCGTCCATTATATATATTCCCGTACAGGCGAAACATTTTACTTGAAAGTCGCTTGCCCGGTATGGGCGGATAAAACCGTATTACGGCACCTGTACGCAGCTACCGCAATATCGTATCGCATCGTCTTCACTGTACGGCCTGATACATGATTAAACATACACATTTTCGTGCTTATCGAATCTAAGTGAAATCGTTGTTTATTTCGAGTAAAATTAATTATTATGAATCCATTTTTATCAAGTTTTGCGGCCATTCCTGCTACATACAGAGATAGGTGTGTACTGAATTATTCACTTACTGCTCTGGCAGTTAATATACACTCCTGGAAATTGAAATAAGAACACCGTGAATTCATTGTCCCAGGAAGGGAAAACTTTATTGACACGTTCCTGGGGTCAGATACATCACATGATCACACTGACAGAACCACAGGCACATAGACACAGGCAACAGAGCATGCATAATGTCGGCACTAGTACAGTGTATATCCACCTTTCGCAGCAATGCAGGCTGCTATTCTCCCATGGAGACGATCGTAGAGATGCTGGATGTAGTCCTGTGGAACGGCTTGCCATGCCATTTCCACCTGGCGCCTCACTTGGACCAGCGTTCGTGCTGGACGTGCAGACCGCGTGAGACGACGCTTCATCCAGTCCCAAACATGCTCAATGGGGGACAGATCCGAAGATCTTGCTGGCCAGGGTAGTTGACTTACACCTTCTAGAGCACGTTGGGTGGCACGGGATACATGCGGACGTGCATTGTCCTGTTGGAACAGCAAGTTCCCTTGCCGGTCTAGGAATGGTAGAACGATGTGTTCGATGACGGTTTGGATGTACCGTGCACTATTCAGTGTCCCCTCGACGATCACCAGAGGTGTACGGTCAGTGTAGGAGATCGCTCCCCACACCATGATGCCGGGTGTTGGCCCTGTGTGCCTCGGTCGTATGCAGTCCTGATTGTGGCGCTCACCTGCAAGGCGCCAAACACGCATACGACCATCATTGGCACCAAGGCAGAAGCGACTCTCATCGCTGAAGACGACACGTCTCCATTCGTCCCTCCATTCACGCCTGTCGCGACACCACTGGAGGCGGGCTGCACGATGTTGGGGCGTGAGCGGAAGACGGCCTAACGGTGTGCGGGACCGTAGCCCAGCTTCATGGAGAAGGTTGCGAATGGTCCTCGCCGATAGCCCAGGAGCAACAGTGTCCCTAATTTGCTAGGAAGTGGCGGTGCGGTCCCCTACGGCACTGCGTAGGATCCTACGGTCTTGGCGTGCATCCGTGCGTCGCTGCGGTCCGGTCCCAGGTCGACGGGCACGTGCACCTTCCGCCGACCACTGGCGACAACATCGATGTACTGTGGAGACCTCACGCCCCACGTGTTGAGCAATTCGGCGGTACGTCCACCCGGCCTCCCGCATGCCCACTATATGCCCTCGCTCAAAGTCCGTCAACTGCACATACGATTCACGTCCACGCTGTCGCGACATGCTACCAGTGTTAAAGACTGCGATGGAGCTCCGTATGCCACGGCAAACTGGCTGACACTGACGGCGGCGGTGCACAAATGCTGCGCAGCTAGCGCCATTCGACGGCCAACACGGTGGTTCCTTGTGTGTCCGTTGTGCCGTGCGTGTGATCATTGCTTGTACAGCCCTCTCGCAGTGTCCGGAGCAAGTATGGTGGGTCTGACACACCGGTATCAATGTGTTCTTTTTTCCATTTCCAGGAGTGTAGATAGCATTGTAATATTAGTATCGGTATGTAATTTCTGTATTCCAGTTACGATTCTATCCGTAGCTAAAACTTTTGTTTGTGTTTTTGTGTTGGTATACCATTCGAGTGAACGGATATAACTTTTTCAGAAGTTGCAAGGGAGAAGTAAAGACAGTCACTGAAAGTTATAGTGTATAGGTAACTGGAGATATTATCCCAATATATGGGTTGAAGTCACGCTCTGGTCGCTTGATGTGAATAGCACATCTGGCAGCGGCTGCAATAAAGTGTCTTGGTCTCCGGGCTACTGCGAGGTACGTTTACAGTTGACTCGAGAGTACAAATAAAATTAGTAACGTCGAAATGGCTACTTAGCCTTGTCGGTACTAGAGGTTGCGAGTGGATTCCAGCGCAGAGTGCAACGATCGTCGCCTGTATTAGAAAAAGCTATGATTTAGGAATATCTGACGGAGAGGCTATGGCCGTACCACAGCCGGTTATGAACAGCTAACGACTGCTGCATCGCCTGTAACAGAAAAACAGTTCAAAATTAAATCTGTCAGCCGCTCATTAAAAGCTTGTGTCGATGTTATTTGGACCGAGTTATATGACATAATGGCTATACGGGACCTCAGAACTAACGGACCGGTGGACAAAGAGCACAAATAAAGCTATACAAAAAACAAAACAAAAAAAATACATCAGGCGCTCCCACACGTATATGAGGGCACGCTGAGAAATAATGCCTCCGAATTTTTTAAGTGAAAACTCTTAAAGGTTTTTAAATAAACCAAACGTTATTAATATACTAAATCTTCGTTCTTCAAGTCTACATACCAGGGTTGGAACTTAAGTAGTGGCAACTATTTATTCACAACCGATGCAAAAGAGTTACATGTTTGCACCTGTTACTGTCCTTCAAAGTAGTTACCAGCGATGTTTTCCTAGCGGTTCTAGGCACTTCAGTCTGGAACCGCGCAACCGCTCCGGTCACAGATTCGAATCCTGCCTCGGGCATGGATGTGTGTGATGTCCTTAGGTCAGTTAGGTTTAAGTAGTTCTAAGTTCTAGGGGACTGATGACCTCAGATGTTAAGTCCCATAGTGTTCAGAGCCATTTGAACCATTTTCACCAGCGATGTGTAGAACACGTTGCCAGCGATGTGGGGGGCGTATTATACCGTTAGCAGAGCCTGTTCTGTTGGTGGTGCGAATGGAGCGGTCTACTGCCTGTCGAATCTCTGGAACAGTTCTGAAGCGTACGCCATGAAGTGGTTCCTTCATCTTCTGAATCAAATCAAAGTCACAAGGACTTAAGTCCTGGGAGTATGGTGGGTGGTACGGTACTTCCCAGTCCCATCAACCGAACAGAGCAGCCACAGCTTGCGCTGAATGCGCCCACGCATTGTCGTGCAAAATGATGGGTGGGTTGCGCAGAACGTGTCGCCGCTTCTTTCGCAAAGCTGGTCGCAGGTGATGCTCCAAAAACGAACTGTAATACTGTGCAATCATGGTCTGCCGTGGAGGAACGGAATGCAGGATAACACCTTCACGGTAATCACCATAACTTTCACCATACCGGCGCTCTGACATCCTTTCGGCTCTCACGGCGACCCATAATGACGCCATTCGTTGGATTGGCGTTTCAGTTTTGGCTGGCACGGTGTGGCCCATGTCTCATCCAGTGTTACGATACGGCTTAAGACAGCCTCTCCTTCGAGCTCATAGCGCCCCAAGTGTGTCTGAGCAGCTTCGTAACGCATCCATTTCTGCATTGACGTCAAGCCATGCGGATCCCATCGTGATGCAATTCTTCGCATGCCCAGCCGTTCCTTCAGGATGCGAGGCACAGTCGTATGCACTAATCCGGTTTCGAGGGCGAACTCACGAATCGTATGGCGTTGATTACTGTCCACTAACATGGCAACAGCATGCACCTCTGAGACGCTAGGACAACCTGAACAATGCATGTCTGCCACAGTTGCCCAACCTTCGTAGAAGGCTTTTACCCAATGTGCCACTGTTCTGTATGGCAATGCCGATTCCCTGCACTCCTCTTGAAGTCCTTGATGACAGTGTCGTGCTGTACGACCTCTGGCACATTCAATCTTAATCCAACTCCGTTGTTCCTGTTTCGAAAACATAGTGACACCGTTACGTTAGACCGTTCGCTTACAAGTGGCTGTATTTCCATGGATTGTGCGCACGCCGATGACTTAGGACGGGCGAGTCCATTTGCTCGGAGGGAAGGTAGGTATGTCAAAAACGTGTGCTATCAGCGAGATTTTCTCCGCTCAGGGTCTGGGTGTTGTGTTGTCCTAATCATCATCATTTCATCCCCATCGACGAGCAAGTCGCCAAAGTGGGGTCAAATCGATAGATTTGACACGACATTTATTTTTAGTGCCTAACCGTTCTAACTATAAAATTTCCTGAGAGCAAAGACAGCAAGTCCGTCTGTACCAACAAAGCTGGTACTGAGTGACCATCAGACACAGGCGCTCCAAACGGAAGACCTCTTTCTCTCCATTGCTGGCTTCCCAGCAAAGCTCAACTCCCCTCCCTCGTAAATGCAGAAGGCGAACCATATCCTTGAAACCACGGAATATTCTCCCTCTCTACAGATTCTTTTGAATGCCGACCAACCATATTTTAGTCTTTTGTCATCCAGCATGGAAATTTTGCGAGGAAATACCTGTCTCTGTTCATTAGGAATGCATACAACAGCACACTTCTCAGAGTAAAAATCCTTGGAAATATCCGAGCCTGGTTGATTTCTGAAGTAAAGCTTCGTTGTTCATCTCTGCTGCGTCCCAAATTTTCAGATTTTCAGCCTAGCTACAAAACCGGCCAGCCGCTACTCTATTGTGCTTCAGCACTCAGGTGTCCCGACCCGACCGTCCGTCTTGGGCTAGTTCCCGTCTTTAGCAGGACCAACACACCTGTACAGGCTTTTCCACCTAGGGCCTGAGTTACGCCTGCCTTTTCATTTCCACTGGCGTTCAACCTCTGCTAGTATACGCCGTTTTGATAATAAAGACGATCCCTCACCTTTCGTGCAATAAGCATTGTTGTTGTTGTTGTTGTCTTCAGTCCTCAGACTGGTTTGATGCAGCTCTCCATGCTACTCTATCCTGTGCAAGCTGCTTCATCTCCCAGTACCTACTGCAACCTACATCCTTCTGAATCTGCTTAGTGTACTCATCTCTCGGTCTCCCTCTACAATTTTTACCCTCCACGCTGCCCTCCAACGCTAAATTTGTGATCCCTTGATGCCTCAAAACATGTCCTACCAACCGATCCCTTCTTCTAGTCAAGTTGTGCCACAAACTTCTCTTCTCCCCAATCCTATTCAATACCTCCTCATTAGTTACGTGATCTATCCACCTTATCTTCAGTATTCTTCTGTAGCACCACATTTCGAAAGCTTCTATTCTCTTCTTGTCCAAACTAGTTATCGTCCATGTTTCACTTCCATACATGGCTACACTCCAAACAAATACTTTCAGAAACGACTTCCTGATACATAAATCTATATTCGATGTTAACAAATTTCTCTTCTTCAGAAACGCTTTCCTTGCCATTGCCAGTCTAAATTTTATATCTCCTCTACTTCGACCATCATCAGTTATTTTACTTCCTAAATAGCAAAACTCCTTTACTACTTTAAGTGTCTCATTTCCTAATCTAATTCCCTCAGCATCACCCGATTTAATTTGACTACATTCCATTATCCTCGTTTTGCTTTTGTTAATGTTCATCTTATATCCTCCTTTCAAGACACTGTCCATTCCGTTCAACTGCTCTTCCAAGTCCTTTGCCGTCTCTGACAGAATTACAATGTCATCGGCGAACCTCAAAGTTTTTACTTCGTCTCCATGAATTTTAATACCTACTCCAAATTTTTCTTTTGTTTCCTTTACTGCTTGCTCAATATACAGATTGAATAACATCGGGGAGAGGCTACAACCCTGTCTCACTCCTTTCCCAACCACTGCTTCCCTTTCATGCCCCTCGACTCTTATTACTGCCATCTGGTTTCTGTACAAATTATAAATAGCCTTTCGCTCCCTGTATTTTACCTCTGCCACCTTTAGAATTTGAAAAAGAGTATTCCAGTCAACATTGTCAAAAGCTTTCTCTAAGTCTACAAATGCTAGAAACGTAGGTTTGCCTTTTCTTAATCTTTCTTCTAAGATAAGTCGTAAGGTCAGTATTGCCTCACGTGTTCCAACATTTCGGCGGAATCCAAACTGATCTTCCCCGGGGTCTGCATCTACCAGTTTTTCCATTCGTCTGTAAAGAATTGGCGTTAGTATTTTGCAGCCGTGGCTTATTAAACTGATAGTTCGGTAATTTTCACATCTGCTTTCTTTGGGATTGGAATTATTATATTCTTCTTGAAGTCTGAGGGTATTTCGCCTGTCTCATACATCTTGCTCACCAGCTGGTAGAGTTTTGTCATGACTGGCTCTCCCAAGGCCGTCAGTAGTTCTAATGGAATGTTGTCTACTCCGGGGGCCTTGTTTCGACTCAGGTCTTTCAGTGCTCTGTCAAACTCTTCACGCAGTATCGTATCTCCCATTTCGTCTTCATCTACATCCTCTTCCATTTCCATAATATTGTCCTCAAGTACATCGCCCTTGTATAAACCTTCTATATACTCCTTCCACCTTTCTGCCTTCCCTTCTTTGCTTAGAACTGGGCTGCCATCTGAGCTCTTGATATTCATACACGTGGTTCTCTTCTCTCCAAAGGTCTCTTTAATTTTCCTGTAGGCAGTATCTATCTTACCCCTAGTGAGATAAGCTTCTACATCCTTACATTTGTCCTCTAGCCATCCCTGTTTAGCCATTTTGCACTTCCTGTCGATCTCATTTTTGAGACGTTTGTATTCCTTTTTGCCTGCTTCATTTACTGCATTTTTATATTTTCTCCTTTCATCAATTAAATTCAGTATTTCTTCTGTTACCCAAGGATTTCTAGCAGCCCTCGTCTTTGTACCTACTTTATCCTCTGCTGCCTTCACTACTACATCCCTCAGAGCTACCCATTCTTCTTCTACTGTATTTCTTTCCCCTATTCCTGTCAACTGTTCCCTTATGCTCTCTCTGAAACTCTGTACAACCCCTGGTTCTTTCAGTTTATCCAGGTCCCATCTCCTTAATTTCCCACATTTTTGCAGTTTCTTCAGCATTAACAACTTGAAATCATGTTAATGTTCGTGTTAAGAGGTTGGATGCACTGTGTAAACAGAAATGGCGGTATAGCACATGCATTTTGTTTATTTACAGTTGATGACACATGCCAGAAGAGACGTCACACATCAAAAAATGCAGTTGCAACTGTCACTAGTGGTGACACAGGTAAAGTTTTAGACACTGAAGTGCTAACTAAATACTGTCATCAGTGTAAATCAGCCGATGATACAAGTGAAAGCCATAAAACGAATTGTGCTAAGAACTAGTGGGAGTATGGAGGCTACTGCAGTTGTTTCTATGTTCAGACGTTCACAACAGGAGAGAGGTGTATGTTACGCTGAGTACTTGGGGGATGGTGATTCAAAAGCTTACAAATCAGCAGTGGAAACCAAGCCTTATGGTAATAAGCAAATTGTTAAGATTGGAACAAGATGGGAACACGTCTCCAAAAATAGAAGCAGACAAAAGGAAAAGAGAAGTTATCAGATGGAAAGACTCTAAATGGTAAAGAAAGACTTACAAACAAATTGATGAACTCCAGCGTTATTATGGAATGGCAATAAGAAACAATACACATGACCTACAAGGGATGAAACGAGCAGTGTGGGCTACATTCTTCCACAAATCTTCCACTGATGATAAACCTGTACATGGTCTTTGTCAGTCTGGTGCTGAGTCATGGTCCAAGTACCGCAAAGCTCAGGCAGCGGGTAGCGAGGAACAATTTAGGCACAAAAATAGCATACCATCTGCAGTGATGGAAGCTATTAAACCAACATACAGAGAATTAGCTCATCCTGACCTTCTTTCCAAATGTCTCCATGGCCGAACACAAAACCCGAATGAGTCTTTCAATAACGTAATTTGGACCCGCATACCAAAAAATGCTTGGGTGTTTGTGATGCTGTGATAACGTTTAATGATGGTACAAAGAGAAGAATTGGGATACTAGAGGAACCTGGTATCACTCCAGGTGCCAACACACTGCAAGCCTTTCAGCGAATGGACCGACTTAGGATCATGAAAGCCCAGCGTGCAGCAGAGGAAATGACTGAAGAAGCAAGAGGCAGGAAAAGAAGGAAGCTTCTAGGTTTGCAGGATAGTCAAGAACAGGATCCAGATAATGATGATTATGGGCCTGGCTGTTTCTAGGAGTTGGCATGCCTCCATGTGTTTAAGTTAATATCAAATAAAAGGTTTGAACTTAATTTGTGGTAACGGCATTTTTAAAATTATTTGACCCATTATCTTAGGAACTATTACAGATGCATATCTCTAATTTTACACTATGTTACCTCTTAGTATACTGCAGCTACTGAACCTCCCAAAACATTTCTACCTCTAACTGTTTTTTACTTACGGAAGAAAAAGTGGACTTTTAAAAGAAAATATTGAAAGCATTTAAAAAAAATCATAACTAGATAATTATTTCTCTGTACATTTTGATTCTGATTCAGTAAACAGAAAAGGAGTGATATTATACATCCCAAAAATTTCAGATCTCTATCTGTCACAGGTTCTGAGATAATGGCTCATCAATATTGCAAATTCAACACTGTGGGTATAGGACGTACGTACTCCCCTTAAATATTCATATATACGATGTACGAAGTATCAAATGATACCTTATTCCGGTTGTAAATCACGGCAAAGTATGTAGATGAGTGCTTGTAACATGCGAAATTATAGCCACCTTACAACACTTTCACATCGCCCTGGATGCATCTGAACAGTGTAAAAGGTAACATGAATATGCTACTCCAGTGTCCCCACATCTTGAATGGGCTCTGCATACACGATAATTTTGAGATGGTTACATAACCTGAAATTGTACGGTTTAAGATCCAGAGAACGAGCAGGTCATGCGACTTGATCCCCACGTCTGATCCATCGATCAGCGAAGACACGACTGAGATGCGTCCGCACGTTAATGACGAAGTGGGCTGAGGCATCATCAGTAACAGCCACATAGCCCTTCGAACCACCAGTTACACTTCTTCCATCAGGTTAGGCGAAGGCACCCGGAAGAATCGCCGATAGTTATGGTCTGTTAGGCGAAGTGGAAGGAAGACAGGTACAAAATACAGTCGCCAATTATCCCGGTCCACACATTCCGGCTGCACCGATGCTGATGATTCGCTGTCATCATACCATGGGGTTCTGCATACTATTCCACAGATGACATGGAAGTTGCAGACACCACTCCGCGTAAGGGTGGCGTCATCTATGAATTGGGGTGGCTGACACAAATCCCGGAATCGTGGTTACCTGGTGAAGAAACTGTTCCTGATGAGGAAAGTCTGTTTCTAGTAAACCCTTCACATGCTGTAAGTGATAAGGATAGCACCAATTGTCACGGACAATCTTCCACACTGTCGTCTGGCTTATCCTGTACTGGCAGACCAACTGCATGGTACTGACACAGCCGCAGTGTTAACCACTTTTTCCTCCAAATCTGGTGTCCGAACATTTCTGGAACGTCCTTCATGATTTCCTGCTTCCTGAAACGACCATGTCTCAGACAAATGGCATAATATTGTAGCAGACACTGAATTATGTCGTTGTTGGCACAGATAAGTCTCCTGATACAATCTCACTGCCCACTGCCTGTCACCATTTGCCTTTCCCTAAGTAAACACCAGGTCGGCAAGGTGGCGATTCGAATACGGAACCATTGTGTATAACACTTTACCACGTCCACTACAAGGTGAGTCAGCAAGACAAGTGAATCGGACACAACATTCCCAATTATTAGGGCAGGAGAGGGCACTAGGGCATGAAATATGAGGAACAGTACTACCCTCTAGGAGGAAACTATACATACTGCAACTGTGGCTGCATGGCACAGTGCAGCGCAGTCTCTGTAATAACGTATGATTCAGTAAATGAGCTCTAGCGTGGAAACCACGCATTTCCGGACGTAAGTTCATTAGACCTATTTTGTTCCATATCCTCTCATCGATCAATCCCAGGAGTTTGTACACGGTGGAAAAAATCAACCAGTAGAGGAGGTACTATAAAAGCTGCTATTAGAGATAGGCAAACTCGTTCATCCTTGGCAACTAGTACACCGTTCATTTGTGCTTGACATATGGTTCTTATGAAAAACTGAAAACTAGTAGTGTAGGTGACTGAAGGGTGGAGGGATGGATTCTGCAGAACCTCTCGTTTAGCCAACTGTAGCGTTGTGTGACTGATCGTAGGGAAATAATATAGGGTGGTACACGGAAAACCGGCCCCGAGTACAGACTGCTCGCCAATTACGGACGATGTGTTGCCCGTTACGAGCAGATACAACAAACAGACAAACATGTAATAATTAGGCAGTGAAGAAATAACAAGCTAATGCAAGCAACAATGGCGAAACAATCGATGACGATGTGTAGAGAGCTGGAGAAGAGAACATGAAAATCTCACGCGACTATAGCACATGTAGTCTTGTAAACCTGTTGGGGGCTGTTTCCCAGCTCAATAGACCACAAGTGTCTTGTATAAAATTCTTCGTTTGGACTTCCACTACATAGCTATGTTACGTTGTAAACAATAATCGTTCACACCCTATATATACTTCACGTTGTCTCTGAGTTCGTAGGCGAAGTAGACTTTATGGAAGCATAAAATAAAATGTGATTTTCTCATCATACTTGCGTCACACGCTTAGTAAAAATTAGGTTTTTATCTTGCATTATTAAAGTTAATGCAGCAATAATAATAATAATTAAGTTCGCAGTAGTAAAGTTTTTGGTTTGAAAGCTCCTTCTGAACAAATGTTTTTGAGATAATAAGTAAATACGATTTTATGGCACTCTATGTCTTTTCAAATGGATAGGCACCGCTTTTCCTACTGAGCCAAAATGACCCACAAAACACTTTTTTCTTCAAAGAAACCAAATTAGCAGGTATGCAAATTGGAAACAACCAAACTTAAAAATAATTAGAGCCTTCATGAAACCAAAAAATATATGAATAACAAAAAAACTTGCCTTGTTATGTCTTCTGCTGTTCATCGATATAATGCAGTGAGCTGATACGCCCCTTTGTTACCTGAAAAGACGTACCTATTACATACAACGTAATTTTTATGTAATTTAGGCAACTATAAAATACTTTTTGATTACCGGTCGTAGACGCTGAATAGCCAGACCCAAGTGCAAGAACAGTTTAGAACACATGTAAAATGGGCGAGTGCAGTGAACGAAACGAACAACTGGATACTGAACTAACTAGGAGCAGTCGGCAGTGGAACTGAGACAGGTCGTGCGAAGAACCGATCGTTACTTGGAGTTCGTTCCTCGGTCCTTTCGTTCATCTTGGTGAACCATTCCTCGGCACCCGTTCGTTCGCGAACTACACATCTCTAGCTGCCATACCACCAATAACTATAGGTGATAAAAGAAATGCCAAAAAACAGTGGTAAAATAACACTGCTTAGCGAGTGTGACACGAATGAGCATGCAGAAGTCAAAACCCTTTGACAGACAAATGTAAATGAAGGCAAAATGAACATAAGGAGGGCAATGTCAGAAGGGTTCAGTGAATTCGAAAGCAATTTTTGCCAACGATCTCACGAAAAACCCCAGAAAGTTTTAATATTATGCTGCATCAAAAAACCGATCAGAATTAGTGCTTCCACTGCTATGTGATTATACTGGCACCGAAACGGAAGAGGACAAACAAAGGGCTGAAATAATTAATTCAGTCTTCCAAACCTATTACATTGCGGAGGATCTTAATACACTTTCAACGACCACACGAACGTCGAAATGGCACCTACTGAGATAAGTGATAACGGAATAGACGACCACTCACCAGTTGAGTGTTTTCTCAATGAGTTAAATAAGAGGAAAACTGAGTATGTAGAACGAGTACCTCAGACAAGCGACATGATTGTTATAGAGAATCAATCAGGAAAATGCTTTGGCTCTCTCATAACTTCCGATAGCGAGGCGCTCTCACATGATTGACTGCGAGTTAATGGCGAATGTCTGAAAAGGCGCCAAGTCGATAAAGTAGTACGTGACACGACAGTACCCATCCATCTTAAGGGGAAGATTCGAGATCCATCATCCACCTGGAGGCTCTATGCGGCTCATAACGTTGGAAGACAACAAAAAAACATGAACAATCGGCGGATGGATCAGAAATGAAAATGTTGCCCCGGTCCGTCGATGTCTCAAGATTAATTCATCTGCAAAGCGAATACGAAGTGGATTGGATGGACGTGATAGTGATCACCAATAAATTAAGAGAACCAATCCTTGAGTGGTGTGGATACATCACTGGAAACAACAACTCAACAGCAGAAACTTGCTTCCAATGCAATACAGGAGGATATCTGCTCTGTGGTCTTCCCATGAGTAGTTTAAATGGTTCAAATGGATCGAAGCACTATCGGACATAACATCTGAGGTCATGAGTCCCCTAGAACTTAGTACAAATTACACGTAACTAACCCGTGGTCTAGGGGTCAGTCTGCTTTCGACCGGTGAGCGGCGAGGACGTCTTGTTTACGTCCCGTCCGCAGAGTCGCGAGCGAGCGTAGTTTGTTTACTTCCTGGCCGCAGCTAATACTCGCGTCCGTTAACACTGAGTCGCCATGGCTCATTCGTACAGAAAAGCTACCATCAAGATCACCTTCCAGCCCGACTACGCACGACCACGAGCCTTTGAAGTCGAACGATTCATCCGTGACGAAGTTCAAATACCAACACAGCACATCATCGGTATCCACCTATCCATCACAAGTAGCGTCGTTTGCGTCAAGATGGTCGATGACGAGTTATGTCACGCAGTTGTGAACAGATGCGCGAATACTCTCAAGTTCAAACACTCCGACTGTCACATCGGAGAGGTTACTGTTGACCATGCTGGACTAGGATTACGCACACTAAGAGTCTTCGAACTCCCTTTCGAAGTACCTCTGGACGTCGTTACCTCAGCTTTCCGCCCTTATGGGACGGTAATTAGTCACGTGGCCGAAAAATGGAACATCTTAGAGACGTACCAGGTCCTCAACGGCGTCCGTCAAGTGAAAATTGAATTAAAGAAACATGTGCCGTCCTACTTAGTCATAGGTGGCTGTCGAGCAATAGTAATGTACGACGGACAACCTCGTACTTGTTCTGGTTGCGGCCAGGAGGGTCGTGTGCGCTCGGCGTGTATTCAACGTCGGGTTACACAACTTCCATTGCATGACACGACACCACCTCCTACGCTCACGGCCCTCCCCCTCAATTACGCAGAGGTGACACGATCGACTGTCATGACAGACGACAACCCCCCAGGAAGACAGGAAGCGTTAGAATGCGCGCCTGTCGCCGGTCCTGGATTGACCAACACCATTACGGTGTCTGCAGAGGTTGCAGAACGCCGCCCATCGACTCCACATGAAGATTCGGACGAGAGAATGGAACTCGACGCTATGGTTGTACCAACCTCTGCCTTTCTACCTGAGGGAGATGCTATACGGGAACCACAAGCTCTTTCGGACACAGAAACCCACGTCCGCAAACAAAGGTCACCGAGAAAACATAAAAAGCGACGTCGCACACCCTCAGACGATTGCCTCCAGCGGACGTCTTCTCCAGTTGACGACCGGACGGCAGACGAAACGACGAGGAAAATGGATGACACGAGATCGCCCTCACCGGTCACTTTGTCTGATTTTGACAAACCCGATTCCGCTCTCTCGGGCAAACGGATGGCCAACACATTACCCGCCGTTGGTACACAACCGGAAACAACTGCGGATTCACCCTTAGTCACTCAGCCCACAAGTGTTCTACCGCAGCCACCGTTAACTTACGGACCTTGGGCGGATGACATTGAAGACGATTCTACGGCCACTGTGGTGGATGAGGAGAGGGGTCTCTCCTCCCACAACTCGGCCCCTCCCGAGTAGCAACAGATGACGGCATGGACGCGGCCAGCAGATCACAGGCCCCACCTTTTACGGCCACACTGACGGCGGCCCCCACCGCAGGAGACGATCTACAGACCTATCGCTTAACGACCATCAACATTAACACCATTCGGACACGTACGAAGTTGTCGCTGCTCCAAGACATGCTCAATGCAGCAGACGTTGACATTGTCTTTCTCCAAGAAGTCTTAGTCGCCGATTTCCCGGGGATGTATGGTTATACGACTCATGTGTCCCACGCCTCGCCAACTAACAGTTGAGTCGCAATTCTCCTCAGAGAGGGCCTCGAGGCGGACGAAGTCCGATATCTCCCCGACGCTAGAGGAATGGCCGTAACGGTGCAAGGCGTCCGCTTTATCAATGTGTACGCCCCTTCCGGAACGAATCGCCGTCGTGACCGATCGCTCTTCTTCGCAGAAGGAATAGCACCCCTTTTTCAGGGCAGGCACGATGACTTGATATTAGGGGGCGATTTCAATTGCACCCAAGCACCTAAAGATCAGCTGCCACGCCATTCACCGTGCCCCGAACTTGGGACACTCATGGACGATCTCCAGCTGGTAGATACATGGGAACATATTCGAGGAAATGGACCTGGATACACCCATTTCACGAGTCACTCGTCTAGTCGCATCGATAGGATTTACGTCTCCCGTTCTCTCGCGGCAACGGTGAGCGACGCGGAGGTGTGGCCAGTAGCCTTTTCTGATCACGAGGCCCGTATATGTGCCGTCACCCTTCGTCACCAGCCGATATCCCTGGAAATTAAACCTTGCTCATCTCGCTTCTCCGGATTGTCGACGCGCCATCGAAGACACGTGGAGTTTGTGCGTCCGCCGCCTCCCAAAGTATCCTACGTCGATTAGTTGGTGGTTAACCTGCGCCAAGCCGGCCCTACGACGAACCGTTGTTACGTATGGTCGTGAAACTGCTGCTTGGAGGCGGCAGACCCTTGATTTTTATTTCACCGTCCTTCGCGAATGCGCCTCCTTGCCACCCACACCGGAACGACAGTTGACAGTTCAGCGTGCGAAAGCACAGATCGTAGCCCATATGCGCCGCCACCTCGAAGGGACGATCGTCCGAGCGCGAACACAAGACAGACTCGCAACGGAACGACCCACCATGTACCACGTCATCCGAGAACGTACACTGCGAAGACGGGCGCTGATACATGCCGTCACCACTGAGGACGGCCTTCGTCACACCACACAACGCGATATTGCTGCAGCCTTCTTCGACCATTACGCACGACTTTATTCTGCTCAATGTTCCGACCCAACGACGGTGACCGCAGTCTCACAACTGGTTTACGGAGTTGTCCCACAGGATTTACAAACTGAATTATTGAACTACATTACGGAAGACGAAGTTATCGACGCCATCGGTAAAGGAGCGGCGAATAAATCTCCTGGCCCGGACGGGCTCCCTGTGGAGTTTTATAGAACTTTCCATTATTTACTGGCTCCCAAGTTAACAGATATCTGTCGGGAACTTATGTCCCCCGCGGTGCCGCTCCCTGCGACCTTCGTAGAAGGAATAATTACACCGGTTCACAAACCTAAAGGTGGGGCTCGAATACAAGATTACCGCCCGCTAACACTCGTCAACTGCGACATGAAGATATTCACCAGACTGTTAGCAAACCGTCTACGACCGACCCTACCTTACGTCATCTCGCCAGATCAGACTTCCCTAGGGGGTATCAACAACATCCATACAGCACTGTGTCGATACCGTGACTTAATAGCCCTAGCCAGGGCACGCCGCATCCCGGGAGCGTTGGCATCACTAGATTTTAGCCAAGCTTTCGATCGAGTGGATCACGCGTACCTAACGTCCGTTCTCCAGAATATGCAGTACCCACAGCAATTCACAGATGTCGTGATGCGCCTCCTCCGAGGGGCGACTTCCAAAGTGCTCGTTAACGGGCGTCTCTCGCAGTCCCTCGCGATTTACCGCTCCGTGCGTCAAGGCTGCCCCTTGTCGACGTTACTATATGCTATGGCACTGGAACCGCTCCTCTGTGGCCTCCGTCAACGCCTCGCCGGTCTTACCCTACGTGACGTCACATTTCGCTGTACAGCATATGCAGACGACCTGGTCCTCGTGTTCCGCAATCGCGACGATGTCAACAGAGCACTAGAATTGATTACCACGTACGGTGTGGCTTCCGGGAGCTGTCTCAACGTCGCCAAATCCGTCGCCATGGCCATAGGAGACGGGTTGACCCCAGCGTGTGTCGAACCCCTACAGCTTCGTGGCACTATCAAATATCTCGGAATAGAGTTTCGCAACGACATACGGCGCACTGCGGCTCTTAACTACCGACGCTTATTACAACAAATTCGGGTCCAGATCTTCAACCTTCGTCTGCGGACACTGGACATTCTCCAAAGGACACACTTCGTCAATGTTTACCTCGCATCGCGCCTTCCACACATATCGCGTGTTCTTCCAATACCGTTACTGATGGCTCGACGTCTATTAGCGGCATTCGGAGCCTACGCCAGTACAGGCATGCTCTTCAAAGTCAGTTATGAGTCACTGACCCTTCCCCCAGAAAGGGGAGGTCTTGGTCTAGTCCATGTCCACGACAGAGCTGTGGCCCTGTATGTCAGCTCACACATCAAGCTGTGGCGCCACCACCCGGAAAGTTTGACAGGTTTGCTGTTGGAGTCCTTAGCTCCGCCCTCCCTTATGCCCCCACTGACGACGCAAGACATACCCCCTTCTATTACTTCGGGAACTTTTACATTGAACACAGATATGTCCATATCGCAATAGCACCGACGAAACAGGCGTCGGCGCGGGATATACACTCCTGGAAATTGAAATAAGAACACCGTGAATTCATTGTCCCAGGAAGGGGAAACTTTATTGACACATTCCTGGGGTCAGATACATCACACGATCACACTGACAGAACCACAGGCACATAGACACAGGCAACAGAGCATGCACAATGTCGGCACTAGTACAGTGTATATCCACCTTTCGCAGCAATGCAGGCTGCTATTCTCCCATGGAGACGATCGTAGAGATGCTGGATGTAGTCCTGTGGAACGGCTTGCCATGCCACTTCCACCTGGCGCCTCAGTTGGACCAGCGTTCGTGCTGGACGTGCAGACCGCGTGAGACGACGCTTCATCCAGTCCCAAACATGCTCAATGGGGGACAGATCCGGAGATCCTGCTGGCCAGAGTAGTTGACTTACACCTTCTAGAGCACGTTGGGTGGCACGGGATACATGCGGACGTGCATTGTCCTGTTGGAACAGCAAGTTCCCTTGCCGGTCTAGGAATGGTAGAACGATGGGTTCGATGACGGTTTGGATGTACTGTGCACTATTCAGAGTCCCCTCGACGATCACCAGAGGTGTACGGCCAGTGTAGGAGATCGCTCCCCACACCATGATGCCGGGTGTTGGCCCTGTGTGCCTCGGTCGTATGCAGTCCTGATTGTGGCGCTCACCTGCACGGCACCAAACACGCATACGACCATCATTGACACCAAGGCAGAAGCGACTCTCATCGCTGAAGACGACACGTCTCCATTCGTCCCTCCATTCACGCCTGTCGCCACACCACTGGAGGCGGGCTGCACGATGTTGGGGCGTGAGCGGAAGACGGCCTAACGGTGTGCGGGACCGTAGCCCAGCTTCATGGAGACGGTTGCGAATGGTCCTCGCCGATACCCCAGGAGCAACAGTGTCCCTAATTTGCTGGGAAGTGGCGGTGCGGTCCCCTACGGCACTGCGTAGGATCCTACGGTCTTGGCGTTCATCCGCGTGTCGCTCCGGTCCGGTCCCAGGTCGACGGGCACGTGCACCTTCCGCCGACCACTGGCGACAACATCGATGTACTGTGGAGACCTCATGCCCCACATGTTGAGCAATTCGGCGGTACGTCCACCCGGCCTCCCGCATGCCCACTATACGCCCTCGCTCAAAGTCCATCAACTGCATATACGGTTCACGTCCACGCTGTCGCGGAATGCTACCAGTGTTAAAGACTGCGATGGAGCTCCGTATGCCACGGCAAACTGGCTGACACTGACGGCGGCGGTGCACAAATGCTGCGCAGCTAGCGCCATTCGACGGCCAACACCGCAGTTCCTGGTGTGTCCGCTGTGCCGTGCGTGTGATCATTGCTTGTACAGCCCTCTCGCAGTGTCCGGAGCAAGTATGGTGGGTCTGACACACCGGTGTCAATGTGTTCTTTTTTCCATTTCCAGGAGTGTATATCATGTCCTACAGCAGAGGCGCCCACCAAATATAGTGGAGACCAAAAGCCCTCAGATTAATTGGAAGGTGGTGTGGAAGACGATTCACGCGCTTACACTGGACACAGCCGTCCGATCCACATGGTATATCACAGTCAATGGTAAACAGATCACCCGATCACGCCTCCACAAGATAAACATGGCGGTATCGCCTCTCTGCGTAGACTGCGGGATACCAGACACGGACGAACACCGTCTCACATGTGGCGCGGCAGAAGAGGTATGGCGCTTGGTGCGACAAATTTTGTCGTATTTTCTACGAGTGACTCCGGAACACATTACACCTCAGTTTTTACTATTTCCGGATCAACAGTATTTCCCGCGCGCCAAGACCAACGCTGTTACGTGGTTCCGTGCGCATGCGTACACTAATTATTTCAAGATGGACCTAAAGATGTATTCGACTTTTGGAACTACCTACAAGACCGTCATTGCAAGATCGTACGGAACCCAAAATACAGACAGTATTTTTCTAATTACTTAGGGAGTGCCCTACGCGACCCTCCGCGCAGCTGGATCATCAACAGGTAGGAGAAGACACCCATTGAGTAAGCTGACAAGACTAAGTTCGATTCTCGGTGGAATAACATGATATAAGTGAAGACGTACCTGGATGATGAAGCGTAAGGAGAGTAGCGACACACCCTGTATCAAGCACTCTATTTTTTTTTTTTTCGTTTTCCCCATATACATTACCTCGGTGTAGGAACGTGCCGAATTTATTTATTTCTTTATTTATTTTTTTACTCAGAGCACGATGCGGTGCTAGATACATTTAGTTTTGTTGTGGTATAAAGTAAAACCACATTAACTTTGTATTAAAAAACAGTAAATAAACATATATAAATAAATAATGATTCCCACAAAAGATTTCTCCTTCCCATCCATGATTCCTTGACTGATTCCTTTGATTCCTTGACGGACGAGGGGGACACTGTGACCAGGCCTCGGGTTACGACCCTCTGCCTTCCCCGCCCTCCCCCAGATTAAAAAAAAAAATGTACCGGAATAGTCCCACATTCGGCTCTCCGGGAGGGGACTGCTAAGGGGGCAAGGGGGAGGTTACCATGAGCAAAAGATAAAGATTGAATAATCAACGAAAGGATAATGTTCTACGAGTCGGGGCGTGGAATGTCAGAAGCCTGAACGTGGCAGGGAAACTAGAAAATCTGAAAAGGGAAATGCAAAGGCTCAATCTAGATATAGTAGGGGTCAGTAAAGTGAAGTGGAAGGAAGACAAGGATTTCTGGTCAGATGAGTATCGGGTAATATCAACAGCAGCAGAAAATGAATAGGAAGGTAGGGCAGAGTGTCTGTTACTGCGAACAGTTCAGTGACCGGGTTGTTCTAATCAGAATCGACAGCAGACCAACACCGACAACGATAGTTCAGGTATACATGCCGACGTCGCAAGCTGAAGATGAACAGATACAGAAAGTGTATGAGGATATTGAAAGGGTAATACAGTATGTAAAGGGGGACGAAAATCTAATAGTCATGGGCGACTGGAATGCAGTTGTAGGGGAAGGAGTAGAAGAAAACGTTACAGGAGAATATGGGCTTGGGACAAGGAATGAAAGAGGAGAAAGACTAATTGAGTTCTGTAACAAGTTTCAGCTAGTAATAGCGAATACCCTGTTCAAGAATCACAAGAGGAGGAGGTATACTTGGAAAAGGCCGGGAAATACGGGAAGATTTCAATTAGATTACATCATGGTCAGAAAGAGATTCCGAAATCAGATACTGGATTGTAAGGCGTACCCAGGAGCAGATATAGACTCAGATCACAATATAGTAGTGATGAAGAGTAGGCTGAAGTTCAAGAAAGAATCAATACGCTAGGAAGTGGGATACGGAAGTTCAAAGGAATGACGAGATACGTTTGAAGTTCTCTAACGCTATAGATACAGCAATAAAGAATAGCGCAGTAGGCAACCCAGTTGAAATGGACGTCTCTAAAAAGGGCCATCACAGAAGTTGGGAAGGAAAACATAGTTACAAAGAAGGTAGCTGCGAAGAAACCATGGGTAACAGAAGAAATACTTCAGTTGATTGATGAAAGGAGGAAGTACAAACATGTTCCGGGAAAATCAGGAATACAGAAATACAAGTCGCTGAGGAATGAAATAAATAGGAAGTGCAGGGAAGCTAAGACGAAATGGCTGCAGGAAAAATGTGAAGACATCGAAAAAGATATGATTGTCGGAAGGACAGACTCAGCATACAGGAAAGTCAAAACAACCTTTGGTGACATTAAAAGCAACGATGCTAACATTAAGAGTGCAACGGGAATTCCACTGTTAAATGCAGAGGAGAGAGCAAATAGGTGGAAAGAATACATTGAAAGCCTCTATTAGGGTGAAGATTTGTCTGTTGTGATAGAAGAAGAAACAGGAGTCGATTTAGAAGAGATAGGGGCTCCAGCATTAGAATCGGAATTTAAAAGAGCTTTGGAAGACTTACTGTCAAATAAGGCAGAAGGGATAGATAACATTCTATCAGAATTTCTAAAATCATTAGGGGAAGTGGCAACAAAACGACTATTCACGTTGGTGTGTAGAATATATGAGTCTGGCGACATACCATCTGACTTTCGGAAAAGCATCATCCACACAATTCCGAAGACGGCAAGAGCTGACAAGTGCGAGAATTATCGCACAATCAGCTTAACAGCTCATGCATCGAAGCTGCTTACAAGAATAATATACAGAAGAATGGAAAAGAAAATTGAGAATGCGCTAGGTGACGGTCAGTTTGGCTTTAGGAAAAGTAAAGGCACGAGAGAGGCAATTCTGATGTTACGGCTAATAATGGCAGCAAGGCTAAAGAAAAATCAAGACACGTTCATAGGATTTGTCGACCTGGAAAAAGCGTTCGACAATATAAAATGGTGCAAGCTGTTCGAGATACTGAAAAAAGTAGGGGTAAGCTATAGGGAGAGACGGGTCATATACAATATGTACAAGAACCAAGAGCGAATAATAAGAGTGGACGATCAAGAACGAAGTGCTCGTATTAAGAAGGGTGTAAGACAAGGCTGTAGCCTTTCGCCCCTACTCTTCAATCTGTACATCGAGGAAGCAATGATGGAAATAAAAGAAAGGTTCAGGAGTGGAATTAAAATACAAGGTGAAAGGATATCAATGATACGATTCGCTGATGACATTGCTATCCTGAGTGAAAGTGAAGAAGAATTAAATGATTTGCTGAACGGAATGAACAGTCTAATGAGTACACAGTATGGTCTGAGAGTAAATCGGAGAAAGACGAAGGTAAAGAGAAGTAGTAGAAATGAGAACAGCGAGACACTTAACATCAGGATTGATGGTCCCGAAGTCAATGAAGTTAACGAATTCTGCTACCTAGGGAGTAAAATAACCAATGGCGGACGGAGCAAGGAGGACATCAAAAGCAGACTCACTATGGCAAAAAAGGCATTTCTGGCCAAGAGAAGTCTACTAATATCAAATACCGGCCTTAATTTGAGGAAGAAATTTCTGAGGATGTACGTCTGGGGTACAGCATTGTATGGTAGTGAAACATGGACTGTGGGAATACCGGAACAGAAGAGAATCGAAGCATTTGATATGTGGTGCTATAGAAGAACATTGAAAATTAGGTGGACTCATAAGGTAAGGAATGAGGAGGTTCTACGCAGAATCGGAGAGGAAAGGAATATGTGGAAAACACTGATAAGGAGAAGGGACAGGATGATAGGACATCTGCTAAGACATGAGGGAATAACTTCCATGGTACTAGAGGGAGCTGTAGAGGGCAAAAACTGTAGAGGAAGACAGAGATTGGAATACGTCAAGCAAATAACTGAGGACGTAGGTTGCAAGTGCTACTCTGAGATGAAGAGGTTAGCACACGAAAGGAATTCGTGGCGGGCCGCATCAAACCAGTCAGTAGACTAATGACCAAAAAAAAAAAAAAAAAACCTAAGGACATCACACAAATCCATGCCCGAGGCAGGATTCTAAGCTGCGACCGTAGTAGCCCACGCAGTTCCGGACTGAAGCGCCTAGAACCGCTCGGTCACAAAGGCCGTCAATCGATAGTTACACGGAGTCAAGCTGGACAGGCAGCTCACAGGCCTGCAAACCGAGGATAAGAGGAAGAGAAAGCTTTGTTAAAAAACAATCAAACATCAATGTGGACTACACGCTGGCAAGACAGCAGTGTAGAATAAGATGTCTGAAATGGAAGAAGAAAGGAACTAAATGCTTTAGGATATGTTAATGAAAAGAGAGCTGTAGTGTCAACGAAATTAGCTGGGCATGGCCTTTACATATACATCTTCTTCTACATCTGAATGATTTCTCTACCATTCACACTCATTGCCTGGCAGAGAGTTAACCAAATCATCTTCAAGCTGTTTCTCTATCGTTACACTCTCTTACAGCGTGCATGAAAAACACACGCTGAAATATTTCCGTACCAACTCTGATTTCTCTTATTTTGTTATGATGATCATCTCTCCACATGTGGGCGTCAAGAAAATATTTTCACACTGTGAGGAGAAAGCTGATGATTGAAATTTCATGAAAAGATCCTGCCTCAACGAAAAACACCTTCGTTTTGTTGATTGTCACCCGATAATATTCGTGGCACTCTCACCTCTATTTTGCGCTAATACAGTATGAGCTGCCTTAATTCGAACTTTTTCGACGTTCTCCGTCAAGTGTATCTGATGCGAATCCCACACCGCTCGCCGGCCGTGGTGGCCGTGCGGTTCTAGGCGCTGCAGTCCGGAACCGCGGGACTGCTACGGTCGCAGGTTTGAATCCTGCCTCGTGCATGGTTGTGTGTGATGTCCTTAGGTTAGTTAGGTTTAAGTAGTTCTAAGTTCTAGGGGACTGATGATCTAATATGTTAAGTCCCATAGTGCTCAGAGCCATTTGAGCCATTTGAACCCTCACCGCTCAGCAATACTTCAGAAGGAGACGAACAAACATAGCGTAAGCAGTCTCTTTAGTGAACCTGTTGCATTTTCTAAGTTTTATGCCAATAAATTGCAGTCTTTGGCTTGCTTTCCCCACAATAGTATCTGTGCGATCGTTCCAATTCAAGTTATTCGTAATTCCTAGGTATTTAGTTGAATTTACAGCTTTCGATATATGTGACTTACCGTATAAATGAAATTTGGTGGATTGCTTTAAGTACTCATGTGAATGACTTCACATCTTTGCTTATTCAGAGACAACTGCCACTTTTCACACCATACAGATATCTTGTCTAAATCATTTTCCAATTGGTTTTGATCATCTGATGACTGTACAAGACGGAGAATGACAGCATTATCTGCGAACAGTCTAAGATGGCAGCTCAGATTGTCTTCTAAAGCCGGCCGGTGTGGCCGAGCAGTTCTAGGCGCTTCAGTATGGAACCGAGCGACCGCTACGGTCGCAGGTTCGTATCCTGCCTCGAGCATAGATGTGTGTGATGTCCTTAGGTTAGTTAGGTTCAAGTAGTTCTAAGTTCTAGGGGACTGATGACCTCAGATGTTTAAGTCCCTTAGTGCTCAGAGCCATTTGAACAATTTTTTTTGTCTCCTAAATCATTTGTATGGATCAGAAACAGAAGAGAGTCTGGAACAGTCACTTAGGGAACGGCGGATATTATTGCTGTTTTAATAGACGACTTTCTGTTAATTATTAGGAACTTTGACGTTTCTGCACAACTGAGACGATGCTACCTAGGCGCGCAATTTGATTAGAAGTCGGTTACGAAGTACGGTGTCAGAAGCCTTCAGGAAATCTAATAATATGGAATCAGTTTGACATCCTCTGTCGATAATACCAATTCGTGAGAATAAAGAGCTAGTTGTGTTTGACAAGAACGATATTTTCTGAATCAGTGCTATTTGTCAACAGACCGTTTTCTTCGAGGTAACTGATGACATTCGCACACGGTTATGTTCCACAGTCGTACTGCAAGTCGACGTTGGAGATGTGGATCTGTAATTCAGCGGATAACTCCTATTTCCTTTCTTGGCTACTGGTGTGACTTGGGCAACTTCCCAGTCCTTTTGACGAGATAGTGGTTGTATAAGTGTGGAGACACTGTATCAGCATATTCTGAAGGAACCTGATGGATATACTATCTGAACCGCAGGCCTTGCCTTTATTAGATAATTTAAGCTGCAGACTGATAGCGTCCTTGACTCCTCCCGCCAGCAGGAAACCATAAGCGTATTTCTGAATTATTATGTAATTGTTATGGAAGATACAGACTTAAAATTTAATACTTGCTATGAGTTAAATACTGAGAAAAAAATGCCGCCTTTCGTAGTTAATACACAAAAACACAACGAGACACGCAACATCCGAAAGGTCCGCTACCGAGGGAGATATATAAAAACAAGTTCCTTTTATGCTTCCTAATGTTACATAGGGGCGAGTTAGAACTTCTATGATTAACTGGCCCGCCCGTCCCACAGTCATGACTCAACAATCCGCTGTGTGGCATCCGATGACGGAGCTACAGGTCTCCAAACTGGTCGTGCAGTGAACGATATACGAGGGTCACTCCAAAAGAAATGCACACTATTTTTTTAATCCATCTTTTATTCTACATCTTTGAAAGTTTTTCAGTGTATAGAAACATCCTCTAGGAACAATATTTTCATTTCTCCACATAATTTCCATCTCTCTCTACTGCCTTACGCCATCTTGGAACAAGCGCCTGTATACACGCACGGTAAAATTCTGGACCAACCTGTCGGAGCCACTGTTTGACAGAGTGCGCAAAGGTGTCATCATCTTCAAACCTTGTTCCACGAAGAGAGTCTTTCAGTTTCCCAAAGAGATCATAGTAACATGGAGCCATGCAGGACTGTAAGGTGGTTGTTTCAGGGTTGTCCATCCGAATTTTGTGGTCGCTTCCATGGCTTTTTTACTGACATGTGGCCGTGCATTGTCGTGCAACACCAAAACATCCTGCTGTTTCCGATGTGGTCGAACACGACTCAGTCGAGCTTGAAGTTTCTTCAGTGTCGTCACATATGCATCAGAACTTATGGTGGTTCCAATCGGCATGATGTCCATAAGCAAGAGTCCTTCCGAATCGAAAAACACCGTAGCAATAACTTTTCCTGCCGAAGGTGTGGTTTTGAATTATTTTTTTTTTCTTGGGTGAATTTGCATGATGCCACTCCATTGCTTGCCTCTTCGTCTCTGGTGAAAAATGATGGAGCCATGTTTCATCACCTGTCACAATTCTTCCAAGAAATTCATCTTCACCATTCTCGTACTGTTCCAAAAGTTCGCTGCATACCGTTTTTCTTGTTTCTTTGTGAGCCACTATCAACATCGTGGGAACCCACCAGGCACAAACCTTTTTTAACGCCAACACTTTCAGTATTCTTCAAACACTTCCTTCCCATATCCCAACATAGCGTGACAATTCGTTCACTGTGGTGCATCTGTCAGCAGTCACCAATTTGTTAACTCTCTGCACATTGTCTGGAGTGTGTGCAGTACGAGGCCTGCCGCTGCGAGGACAATCCTCAATATTGCCGTGCCCGCTTTCATCATGTAACGTGCTTCCCCACCGACTAACTGCACTGCGATAGACAGCAGCATCTCCATACACCTTTTTCAACCTCTTGTGGATGTTTCCCACCATCTCGTTTTCACAGCACAGGAATTCTATGACAGCACGTTCCTTCTGACGAACGTCAAGTATAGCAGCCATCTTGAAGACATGCTGTGAAGTGCGCCACTCACGGGAACAAGTTGAACTAAGTTTGACAACAAGCGGGAAGGATGTATCTACACACTGTAAAACTTTCACACATGCAGAATGAAAACTTTATTTTTACAAAAATAGTGTGCATTTCTTTTGTAGTGACCCTCGTATCTTACCTGGTCCCCAATCGGTCCAGAGATTTATTCCCAACTCGTAAATGCGTGCTATCACTGACTTCGAGGAGGTGGGCGAGTCACGCCATTGATACTTTTAAAGTTAGCACGCGGGCATGATCGAAGACAGACTGCATGGCAGTTATCAGTGAAACAACCGATTTTCGATTATATCGCTTTTTTGACCTGCGATTTAATCCGAGAGTTAAAACCGCTCAAAATAATCGTTTTTTGAAATAATTGATTTTCGATTTTTAATGCCTATTATTTTCTGTAGTGAACATCTAAACCGAATGAAGAATAAAAATTATGAATCTCTCAGTTTCAAGAAATAAAGAATCAGATTATTAAATAGACAAATAAAGGAAAACTTAGTCCACCCACAATTCGCTGCTTTCCTCGAAAACTGGCATCTGGTTGAATACTTCAAAAAACCGCCACTATTCTCCTGCCGACTGTAATTTTTTGAAATCATGCTCAAAAATCGTGTCAATGGAGGACCATACGACTTACGAAGGTCAGTGCTAAAGGGTGAAATCATTTGTGCATTTTAAAGGTTCCAAGCAGTTAAAGGCATATTATATAGACGCAAGCAGCAGGTGAGATCCTTCCTATTTCTATTGTAAACTATGAATGAATTGTTAAGTTTTAAGTTTTGTCCTTAAATGACGTGGCAAGTTTGTTGTGGCTCCTCCCGTTCTTAATCTCTTACAGCAAATCGAGCATTGTACTTCACTGACACTGTATTTCGTAAAATGTTTCCAGGCTATGCATGGTGCCATTCTGTAATCATTTGTAATGTTCGAAAACGACAGCGACAAACGACCGTGTAGATCAAATGGGGTAAGTCTTACACAGTCCATGTAATCACGTACCATATAATAGGCCATGAGCCATGGTAACAGCTAAGTTATTATCTCAGCAATGTTGTACCAAGCTTTATGCTTTGTTGGTTCGTTTAGGTCAGCAATGTTGTTAAAACTACACTGATTGCTTTTCCCATTTTCTATACTAAAGAGCCAAAGAAACTGGTTTAGGTATGCGTATTCAAATACAGAGATATGTAAACAGGCAGAATACCGCTCTGCTGTCGCCAACGCCTGTATAATACAACAAGTGTTTGGCGCAGTTGGTACAATGACAAGTTATCAACATTTACGTGATTATGAACGTGATGTTACAGTCGGCGCCCGAGCGATGGGACACAGCATCTCCGAGGTAGCGATGAAGTGGGGATTTTCCCGTACGGCCATTTCACGAATGTACCGTGAATATCAGGAATCCGGTAAAACATCAAATCTCCGGCATCGCTGCGGTCGGAAAAACACATTGCAAGAACGGGACCAACGACGACAACTGCAGAGAATCATTCTAAGAGACAGAAGAGCACTCTTGTAAAATGACTAATGAAATGCTATAGTTGGTCCAAGCTTTGACATTTAAAAGTGCCCATTTACCATAGGTGTATCTTAATTTTTTTAAAAACGTCATTCGCTTCACATTTTTATTCTTATTCCTTTATTAGTTACCCCTTAGGTACACCTTTACCACGCCCACACCCCACTATAATAGCTTCCTGATTTCATTAGTCATTTTATAACCCCCTCCCCCCCCCCCCAGTCCATCCTTCTACACCCTCCCTTACACTTAGACTCCATAAGCCTACAGTCTTCAATGAATGATTCATAGTATTCTTGATCTTGTGTTTCTTTTCAATTGTTTATTATTTCTCTAAGAAGTAACTATGATCAATGATGTTACATTTATCTTTGTTGTTAAGAAATAAGAATTAACCTACTTGGGGCTTTCATAACTGGTAGCTGATTAAGTTATTAACATTACTATGTCATCTTTACATCATATAAATAAGATTCTTCTACCCCTATTTTGAAATGGAAAAAGACCAGGCTATTTCGTTTCTCGATGTGTTAGTCATGAGACAGACCGATGGCAGTCTAAAACATAAGTGTTTCGGAAGAGCACACATACTGATAGATACTTACATAAGAAGTTTAGTGGACAGGGCAAAACGGATTTGTACGCCGGAACATCTGGACACGGAATTGAATCATCTGAAACAGACCTTCAAAAATAATGGGTACTCAAACAAAGAAATTAATAGCCTAATTACAGCAGGCCAAAGTACAAGGATGGTACTCAGCAGTGGAAGAACACGGTGTCTTTACCTTTCATTAGTAAGGTTACAGATCGAATCGGCAGCATTTTTCTGAAACATCAAGTGAAACCGGTATTCAAACCTACCAGAAAAATAGGACCAATACTTCATTCTGTTAAAGATAGAAGGCCACCATTATCATCTAGCTGTGTGTATAAAATTCCGTGTACTTGGGGCAAGGTCTATACTGGTACTACGAAAAGAAGTGTGAATATGGGTAAAGGGGTTTAAAAGTCTTTGCCGACTGGGAAAAATAGATAAATCGGCCGTTGTGGAACATGCACTTCAGTCAGGTGACCATGTAGTTAAGTTTTCTGAAACTACAGTTTTAAGTGCTACCACGAACTATTATCCACGACTGTATAGGGAGGCTATTGAAATTTATAAACATGAAGATAATTTTAATAGAAAAGAAGAGGGCTTGAAATTAAGCGAGATATGGACAGTGGCGTTACAGAATCGATATGACGGACTATTATCGATAGTTACATTTTATCTTTGACTAGTTTTCTCTCTGCTACTATGTGCAAGCTAGACCACGCCCACTTTCGTCGGTACTTTGGCCGCTCTCCGACGCCCGACTCGTCAGTCGGCAGGACTCAGCAGGACCAGCCATACCTCTCAGGATGTCCAACGTAGTATTGGACGAAACGCTAAAAAGAAAAGATGTCACTACTATAAGATGTAAATAGGATTTATAGCACCAAGATTAATGCCATATGTACCAATACCACGGTGCACTCACGTTTGTAATTGTATCTCATCAAGCATTAACAAATAATAGGATATCTCCACTCTTTATATTATGTTAAATTTAAATGTGTTGTTTAATATGAAATCTTTTGATTCTTTTATTTGCTTAAATGCTTTTATAGACAAGACATGTTTCGCATACCTGTGGTATTTGCCACCACATGTAACATGATTTACACGCCTGAAGCTCAAAGAAAATAAATTGCTCCTAACCTTTCCTATCCTACCGGACACTGTGTCCAAAGACTAAAAAAAAAAGGTCACCTGCTTGTAAAAGGAATTTCTTTGACCATTACTATTTGACACTTAGCCAACTGTCATTAGTCAAGATGGTGTACTCAGTAATGAATCAAAGCAGTAGGCTCTGCCAGAAATAGCGACTCTTAGACAATGTGTCTAATAGTGTATTTTAATACGAGAGTATCCCATCTTAGGCAATTTGTAACACTTGTAATTAACCATTACAAATATGGATTCTTATACGGTTATATCACTTGTTACGTATTTCACTGTTATTGTCTAACATGCTTTCAGAAAACACTTGATAATGGCACTTTGAAGCCGAAATCATGATTGTGTAAGTAACACTGTAAATAAACAACAATGTAATGGCGGCACTGATTAAAAAAAAGTATTATGACTGTGGCCCGGCATTATGAAAAAATTATTACCTGTCTTGACTGTTGTCGAGCACTCACAGTGGGTGAACAACTGGATCTTGGAACCTGTTTGTGGAGGCTACAACTCTGCATTTTGAAAACTGTGAGCATCCTCCAGTTCAAATGTAAATGATTTCTTGCCTCCGCCGTGAGATAAGTGGTTGAAAGATGAGCTCTCCCTTATCATCGCTAGTGTCACGCTTTAGTTGTAAGGGACTGTTGGGAACGTACTCGTACTTCCGTGCAATGCTTAGTTGTCCTGCTTATGTAGCATTGCTGGTTAAAAAGAAATTTACTGTACCTTTTGAAATAGCAAAGTTGCAGTGCCAAGCCACCAACAGCTTTATTTGCATGTTTATCTGTTATTAATATCAAGCATATTCTGGCTCATTTAATTCCAACTGTCTCTCTTCGTAATTTGTTTGAGAACAGATTGTCTAGCAGTTTGCGTAACTATTTAAAATTTTAGATCTGAGCCGTTAATTCTAATTGCTGTATTCGCTGACACGGTTTAAAGTTTCATTTGTTTTGGACATAATTTTTAAACTCGCGCAAATCTCTGCACGTTGGAGCAATTTGTGTGTTTTATCACGTTTAACTGGTGTTCATGCTTTATCCTCTTTTGGTTAAGTGACATACTCGTATAATCCCGAAGTCAAGTGGTTTTTTGTTTAAAGGGCGTTTAATGTTAAATCAGTGGTATCTTGAAATTTCTCATGTGTCGTAACTGTTTTACTTTATGCGTGTTTCAGAAATTCCTGTCCATACTGTTGTAAATTGTTGTGCAACGCTGATCTCAGGTGGAGGTTGTTGGCATGTAGCTGATCGCTTCCGCAACTAGAATCATTTGTTGAATACATTGTTGTAATAATTTAATGTAATGAGTTTCCAGTTTTTATTAATTTTCTAAATTTTTATATAACATAATTTTGAATTGAAAGTTCGCCCCTTCTGGGTGGTTTGTTTAAGCACCTTACATCACCGTGCCCGAGAGTTTATTCCTGTGGCCTTTTGTTTGGTTAATTCTGTGTTTCTGTTGATGTGTTTCCTCTTTCCATTAAGTAATTTTGATGTGCTTCTGATTAATTTAAGTAATTAAGTAATATGAATAGAGTAATGTAATCAAAACACAGTGTAATCTGATTCTAAAGCTTAAAGTAAACCGACCGCGCCTCAGTGTCATTAAAAATTAGGCCGAATTTTTAACTTAATAAAAATAATTGAGTTCAATAGTTTTTTTAGGTATCACGCGACAAGTTTAAACGTATAGATCGGGCGGGAGAATGTCATCTGTTTCAAGAGAATTAAGACGACATTTCTGACAGGTTTAGAACACAACAGAGACTTACGCAGTAGGTTTTTCAAGATTTTTGTTTTATTTTTGTAGCAGAGAGAGGATTTAAAGCGGAGAGTAAATGCTGGGGCAGCTGCTTGCACACAGTAGTTTGCTCCACAACGGAGTATTATTTGAAAAAAAAAAAGAAACTGCAAAATTTTCAGTGGAAACTTGATAAAATATCAGAGTGGTCTAGACATAGATAGTTTGCCTAAATTGTAGACAAATGTAAAAATGGGCACTAAACAAAACAAAAAAGTTTTGTGTTTTGCGATTACAATATCAGTGAGTCACAACTGGAATCTGTAAACCCATACAAATACCTACGAGTAGCAATTTGTAGGAGCATGAACTCGAACATTCACATAGGCTCAGTCTTTTGTAAATAAGGGGACAGATTTAGATTCATTGGTATTATACTGAGAAAATGAAATCATTGTACAAAGCAGATGGCTCGAAAACACTCGTCCGGTGTATCCTAGAAAACTGCTTAAGTATGTGTCGTGCACAGCAAACAGGACCAAGGGGGCTATATCTAACGTATACAGAAATTGTCAGCACGAATGGTCACAGGTTTGTTTGATCCGTGGGAGAGCGCCAAGGAGATACTGAAGAAACGAGACAATGCAGACTCTTGGAAGATAAACACAAACTACCCTGTGAATTCAAGAATCAGCTTAAAGCAACGAATCTGGAAATATACACTACTGGCCATTAGAACTGCTAGACCAAGAATAAGTGCAGATGATAAACGGGTATTCATTGGACAAATATATTATACTAGAAATGACATGCGATTACGTTTTCACGCAATTTGGGTGCATAAATCTTGAGAAATTAGTACCCAGATCAACCACCTCTGGCCGTAATAACGGCTTTGATTGAGTCAAACAGAGCTTGGATGGTGAGTACAGGTATAGCTGCCCATGCAGCTTTAACACGATACCATAGTTCATCAAGAGTAGTGACTGGCGTATTGTGACGAGCCAGTTGCTCGGCCACCATTGACCAGACGTTTGCAATTGCTGAGAAATATGGAGAATGTGCTGGCCACGTCAGCAGTCGTACAGGACCTGCAACATGCGGTCAATGCGAACAAGAGATGACCGAGACGTGTAACCAATGGCACCCCATACCATCACGCCGGATGATACGCCAGTATTTCGATGACGAATACACGCTTCTAAGGTTCTTTCACCGCGATGTCGCCGAACACGAATGCGACCATCATGATGCTGTAAACAGAACCTGGATTCATCCTAAAAAATGACGTTTTGCCATTCGTGCACCCAGGGTCGTCGTTGAATGCACCATCGCAGGTGCTCCTGTCTGTGATGCAGCGTCAAGGGTAACCGCAGCCATGGTCTACGAGCTGATAGTCCATACTGTTTGTGCAGATGGTTGTTGTCTTGCAAACGTCCCTCTCTGTTGACTCAGGGATCCAGACGTGACTGCACCATCCGTTACACCCATGCGGATAAGATGCCTGTCATCTAGACTGCTAGTGATACGAGGCCGTTGGGATCCAGCACGGCGTTCCGTATTACCCTCCTGAATCCACCGATTCCATATTCTGCTAACAGTCATTGGATCTCGACCAACGCGAGCAGCAATGTCGCGATACGATAAACCGCAATCGCGATAGGCTACAATCCGACCTTAATCATAGTCGGAAACGTTATGGTACGCATTTCTCCCCCTTACACGAGACATCACAACGTTTCACCAGGCAACGCCGGTCAACTGCTGTTTGTGTATGAGAAATCGGTTGGAAACTTTCCTCATGTCAGCACGTTGTAGGTGTCGCCAGCGGCGCCAGCCTTGTGTGAATGCCCTGAAAAGCTAAGCATTTGCATACCACAGCACCTTCTTCCTGTCGGTTAAATTTCGCGTCTGCAGCACGTCATCTTCGTGGTGTAGCAATTTTAATGGCCAGTAGTGTATTGCAAGCCGCTATGTATGGCTCCTCCTGTAGATATCGCGAAGACGAGACTCATTGCAGCGAGAACAGGGGCGGATACGCAGTCATTCCAATGATTCTACTAGCGGTCCATGCATGAATGGATCGGGGAGAAGCCGTAATAACAGGTACAAAAGCAAGTACCCACTGCCAAGCATTTCCGGTAGTTTTCATAGTATGGATGTAGATATAGAACGTAGCAACCTTGGGCCTTAAACGTCAGAATAAACTGATTTAAATCAAACTATAAGTGAAGTGACAAAATCTTTTATTATTAGGACAGAGAGTATAAAATTCGGTAATATGGGTAAATCAATGTGGGATATTCTTAGACGCTGCCAATGGATAGTGGTAGCTGCATACAGTGTGCGGTACACGCAAGAGAGAAATCAGGCGAATGCTAGCGTGTCGGCAGACAGTACAGGCAGAACACGGCCTCGGGTCACGTACGCTCTTGTTTCTTCAGGAGACTACATTTGTCCCTGAGACAGAAAGGGCAGCCAGCAACACCGACGGAACTTTCACTGTAAATTAACGAACAACGAATGACAGTCTAAATTATTCCATATGCAAAAATGATCTGTTAATGTAAACACTTTGATTGTCTCGCTGACTGTAATGATTCTATAATTAAGGGCATTTTCCGGAGAAAGGATCAATAGGTCTGTGTGCCCTCTTTCGGGAAATTGTTTAAAACTAATCATCGGGCTATGCAGAATATTCTAACAAAGTTTCCGTTTCATTATCAAAATTTCATCCGTCTTGTTGCTTCCTTTCTCTCCTATCGTCCCAACTCTGTCACTATCCACAATACTCCCGTACTTTCTATCCCATCGCCGGCGTGCCCCAAGGCACAATCCTTTCCCCTCTCCTTTATCTCCTGTATGCTGCCGATATCACCAAACGTTCCCTGCCTGTTCATCTCCTCCAATATAATGATGACACCACCTTTTATCCTATCCATAAATGGTTCCAACGTTCCCTTCAAACCCACCTCGACCAGTTCACTATCTGGTGTAACTAGTGGCTCCTTCACACCAACCCTTTCAAGACCCAGGTAATGATCACAGGTTGTATCACCCCTTCCAGCTCCACGATTTTTACCTCACCATTTATGGTCGTCCTATCCACCTCAGTCCTACCCTGAAAGACATTGGACTCCTCAGCTGGATTCCCCTACAATCCAACACAAAGCCCCAAATAGACTCTCTCTCATGAAACTCCTGTCCAGCTGAGTATGGGGACTGCATCCTCCACAATCCTTCCACCTTGATCTTCCCCATCCTTTGCCATATCAGTGTTGCTTGGATTTCTGCGCATTCCAGATTCTATGAAGCCCTCCAGATCCTGGTACACCATGCTCTTTGCCTTGCCTTCCGTATCTCCCCTCCATCCTACATGCACATCCTCTACAACCTCCTCCTCTTCCCCCACCCTGATTCCCCCCCACCTCCTGTGTCCCGCTTCCTCTCCACCCCCAACCCATTGCCACACCTTTACTGTTGTGTCCCGACCTCTCTCCACCTCCACACCCCCCACATCCTTTCCAAATGCAGCTTCCACTACCTACACTTCCCAAATAATGCGTTTTGCCTCTCCTACCAACTCTAATCCCACCTTCCTCCTCCTCCTCCTCCTCCTCCTCCTCCTCCTCCTCCATCCTATGCCACCCCACCCATCTCCTGCCTCTTGGCTTGGTGCACCCTCTGCTCCCCTTTTTTCTTTCTCTCACACCCCCTCCAGCACCCCCCCCCCCCCCACTGCACCTTTCTCTCCCCTCTCTTTCCATCCTCTCAGGCCTATTGTCCCTCGGCATGTCCTACCAGCAGTTTTTATTCTTCGTGTGTGCTCCATCACGTACAGTGATTTCTTAAGAGTCTCTCGCTCTGTGTGTTTTTATATTGTAGCCGACTTTTACCTTGTGTATGCGACTTCAGTGTATCTTAAGTGCCCCAAAAATCGCCGACTGCGTTATTTTAACTTCATGTTGACTTTTTAACTGTCCCCATGTTTATATTTTAACTTCGATTGTCTTCATTTACTGTGTTTTTATGTCACTATTTTTCCATTCCTATTTTTTATGAATCAGTTTGCTCTTTTATTATGTGTATGCCATTCAGCTGAAGAGCAGCGTATTGTGCCACTGCCAGCCCTCCTGTGCCCATGAAAGGCAGAGAAATGAAATTATAATAAAGCAAAAAAAAAAAAAACTAGCAGCTTCGAGTGCAAAACATTCACCTGAAGATAGCTGAATGATTGCCAGGCGAAATTTCGCGGCGGGAAGTCGACGTTATCTGGCTGCAATACCGAAATTGCATGGAAATATGTATCAGTTACTAGCAACATACATCGCGATCTCATTTATCAGAAATATACTTCGTGTCATTTAAGTTTCATCTGAATGTCCTTCAAATAGGGCACCGCCAGCTTGTTGCTGTGGTTTCATGTAAAGTAACTACCGAAGTGAAAGCCAATCTGATAAATAATTCATTGCCAGTGAACCATGGTTGGAGGTTGACAATAATGTTAAGTACAGTCTCTTTGTATGCTAGCTAGTTTTCAAGAACTGTATAAGGTGGAATGGCGTGTGTTGCTGTGTCGCGGGGCACTGGTACGACACGTATTTGGCACTGTGTCACTCAGCTGTTTTCATTCTTACGTACAAGAGGTACTGGAGCTCTATTAAGTGGTTTTTCAGATGGTTAACAAATTTACGAATATTGAACTGATGGCTACATAACTGGGGAACGTGTCCCACAGCACTGCTAATCACTACCGGCAAGAAGATAACATGTGTTAGGACAACCTGTTACTTTCAGAAGGCTATTCACTTATGTTCTGTAGCGTATATTATTTTGTGATATGCAGACCCTTATCTCTTCCATTCCCTTAGAGTACATGAAAATACGTGCTTTGTGATTACTTTATAGGTGTTTTTCAAGCCACATAGCATTAGTATCTCGTTTCCTGTTCATTATATATTTTACGCCACATGTCACTAGAATATCAAGGGTTTCTTATTGTTACATATCAGACAGGGGAAGTAGCTTCAAACACACTCACCATTCAACGTGTCACAACAGCCGATGGGGTCGTATTGCTGATTCTGTCTGTTGTCACCACTTAAGTGTACGTGTTGTTCATTTTGTATCGATTTTTTGTTAGCATTATTTGTACTGCTGACTGTTTTTGCGATTACAGTGTTCGTTGTGGGTGACACTAAGAGAATATACGGATCCCACACCAGTAGTCGAGAACGTTAATGTTGCTCTTTAGTCAATATGTAGAGTGTAAAGTAGCAGACTATAACAACATTGAACGAAAACTGCAGTTCAATTTTGTTACGTAAAAATCAACAACAATAGTTGGTCCTACCTCATATTTTGACACAAAATCCTGATCAGCCTTTGTCACCTTGTGATGCAATAACCAAGTTTTTAAAAGTGTTTTGACTGTTTCCACTACATTATTTATTTGATTAACTAGCAAAAATCACCTGACGTACTTGATCCCTGAAAATACTTCAGATAAATAAATATGAGATACACAAATCGATTACATCTTCCAGAGTCAACAAGTTAAGTATTTAAACTGTAGCCAGGAAAGCTGGTTATATTTTAAGAGGAGCAATCACAAACAGTGGCCACAGCAGATCTGCCCCAGAGTCGCCATTTCTAAGATGAGAAAATAAATGGAGAATGTTGTGCAAGCCAGAGATAATTACAGATTATTCCTTCTCCCTCCCTCCTTATCTCCCTCCGTCCCTCCCTCATCTCTCTCGCTCTCTCTCTCTCTCTCTGTCTCTGTCTCTCATGTATTCGCATTCTTAGTCGCTCATCGCTTCCAGTTCCCGCCGTTTCAGTTGAGTGGAGATTAAAATTAGGTTGTCTTCCCAAATAGGAAAGAAAAGTATATTATGTTATACTCGCAGTACCAAGAGATACACAATCATCTTCTTTCCTTAAAAAAAAAAAAGGAACAAATTTTTACCTCCTTCAGAAGGAGACAACTTAATTACGTTACTCTGATCGAGTAAAAAATTTTTTCTAGGCTTTTAAGGGTTGATTGAACTATGCCTACCCCAGAAAATGTTCAACACAGAAAAACTACATGTCAAAGCCAGTAAACCATGCGATGCTGTTCTGGCGTAGGAAACATATTAGAAAAGTGATGCAGGCAGGTCCATCGTCCTCTCTTCTAAAACATGTGAAAACATTTGTTTTTCCGTTAACAGCGGGAGCAGTACGATGTAGTTTTAGGTTAGGAAATATTGGGCGACAGTAAATGTAACTTTTATTTCTCTGAGCGACATCTATACATATTATGCACTCCGATACAACCTTACCAGATAAGAAAAAAAGGTGTATGGAGCCTTTCTCACCTGACAGCAGTATCCCTGATAACTAACTGAAATGGACAAGAATGACGACACATATACTCTTCTGTCCTGTAGAACGAACAAAAGCCATATTCGCTCAAAAGCATTTAGAGTAACCATAGTCATTTTCCTTTCTTTTTTGGGGGGGGGGGGGGGGGAGGGGTGCGTTGCGGGTGGGGAAGTGGGGTGGACTGACTTCCACAGCATGCCGTAGTACTCGATGAAGACATAAGTAAACTGAGAACACGGCTTCCATCTACCAGAATATGATGTTAATTGCTACACATCTCACGAAAACTTTGAACACTGTATCTGTAGACACGAAAAAGAAGGTCGTTTACGAGCTAATTATATGGCTGCAGTGACAACTTCCAGGATATCTAATTCGCCTTAAACTTCTTTGGTAGATAAAACATTCACACATCTCTCCATGATCACACTACATCGTAATATAGACAATCATCATTATTAAATCCTGGCCACTGTCTTAATCACGATCACACACTGTAGTACAAACACATCAGGATTCCTATCTAAATTGCTTTTAACATCCATTCACACCCCATTGGTTTATACTAACTCATATGCTGCTAGCACTTCTATGTGGTTTAACATGGAGCGTTACATTTAGTAAAATACAAATTGGCAAATTTAAGCAATTTGTTATACATTGATTTAAACATAAACAGGCGAAATGTCGTCTTTAAGGAATACTTTAGTGCATGCAGAATATGTAACTCAACGTAAATGAACTTCTAGAAACAAAACCTTTGAATGGCGTAATAGTAAAAATATAGTTAGATAAGTCACGTTTCACGTTTGAAGGGCACAGTATTTCCAAAGTCCTATACAGACTAACAGGATAGACCGGGGCAGGTCATGGAAGAAAGGGAATTTCAATGAGACGCGACAGGTTGGAAGATCTGTACCTTGAAACAAAAGATGTAGAACATAACAATATTTACCCTGCGAGCTAACACTGGACGATTTTGTGGAGACACGGATAATTGGATGGAGAATAACACAAGATGATAGTAACAGAAGCCAGAGTGAAAGATCGATAAACGCGCTGAAACAACGTAAGGTGATAAGATATGTTCAAAGATAAACTGTGTCTTGTTTGTAAATTACATACGTCAACAATGTTAATTGTTACCAATGAAAGAATGAGCACACTAAAAATTAACACATGTTTCTTGGGTAGGTACGCCACTGGCCATTAAAATTGCTACACCAACAAGAAATGCAGATGATAAACGGGTATTCAAATGGTTCAAATGGCTCTGAGCACTATGGGACTTAACATCTGTGGTCATCAGTCCCCTAGAACTTAGAACTACTTAAACCTAACTAACCTAAGGACATCACACACATCCATGCCCGAGGCAGGATTCGAACCTGCGACCATAGCGGTCACGCTCTTCCAGATTGAAGCACCTAGAACCGCACGGCCACACCGGCCGGCAAACGGGTATTCATTGGACAAATATATTATACTACAACTTACATGTGATTACATTTTCACGCAGCATGGGTGCATAGATCCTGATAAATCAGTACCCAGAACAATCACCTCTGGCCGTAATAACGGCCTTGATACTCCTGGGCATTGAGTCAAACAGAGCTTGTATGGCGCGTTCAGGTACAGCTGCCCATGCAGCTTCAACACGATACCACAGTTCATCAAGAGTAGTGATTGGCGTATTGTGAAGAGCCAGTTGCTCGGCCACCATTAACCAGACGTTTTCGATTGGTGAGAGATCTCGAGAATGTGCTGGCCAGGGCAGCAGTCGAACATTTTCTGCATCGAGAAAGGCCCGTACAGGACCTGCAACGTGCGGTCGTGCATTATCCTGCTGAAATGTAGAGTTTAGCAGGGATCGAATGAAGGGTTGAGCCACGGGTCGTAACACATCAGAAATGTAATGTCCACTTTCAAACGGCCGTCAGTGCGAACAAGAGGTGACCGAGACGTGTAACCAATGGCACCCCATACCATCACGCCGGGTGATAGGCCAGTATGACGATGACGAATACACGTTTCAAAGGTTCTTTCACCGCGATGTCGCCGAACACGGATGTGACCATCATGATGCTGTAAACAGAACCTGGATTCATCCGAAAAAATGACGTTTTGCCATTCGTGCACCCACGTTTGTCGTTGAGTACACCATCGCAGGCGCTCCTGTCTGTGATGCAGCGTCAAGGGTAACTGCAGTCATGGTCTCCAAGCTGATAGTCCATGCTACTGCAAACGTCGTCGAACTGTTCGTGCAGATGGTTGTTGTCTTGCAAAAGTCTGTTGACTCAGGGATCGTGACGTGGCTGCACGATCCGTTACAGCTATGCGGATAAGAATCCTGTCATCTCGACTGTTAGTGATACGAGGCCGTTGGGATCCAACACGGCGTTCCGTATTACCCTCCTGAACCCACCGATTCCATATTCTGCTAACAGTCATTGGATCTCGACCAACGTGAGCAGCAATGTCGCTATACGATAAACCGCAATCGCGATAGGCTACAATCCGACCTTTATCAAAGTCGTAAACGTAATGGTACGCATTTCTCCTCCTTACACGAGGCATCACAACAAAGTTTCACCAGGCAACGCCTTTTAACTGCTGTTTGTGTATGAGAACTCGGTTGGAAAGTTTACTCATGTCAGCACGTTGTAGGTGTCGTCACCAGCGCCAACCTTGTGTGAATGCTCTGAATATCTAATCATTTGCATATCACAGCATCTGCTTCCTGTCGGTTAAATTTCGAGTCTGTTGATTCGAAAAAAGCGTATGGGACCTGCAGATGGGAAAATGAATTGCCTAAACTGGTTGCGTTCAAAATAAAATAAAAAAAACTGAAGTATACGGCTGTTAGTAAAGTTTACTGAATTGAATAGTAGGTACCAACCGATGTCCCCTGGCCATAATGGGTCGACAGAGTAAAGTGATGTCTGGTGTGCTTCCAGTGAGAGCAATAGAACCGTTGTTCTTATTATTACACATTAATGATCGGATGTTAATGTACTTCAAACGCGTACACACCATCAGCCAATGCGTAAATTATTCTAGCTACAATTTCTTTGGTCATTTGGAACAGCCACCAGCGTGCATTAGTAGTTCAAATGGCTCTGAGGACTCTGGGACTTAACATCTGAGGTTATCAGTCCCCTAGAACTTAGAACTACTTAAACCTAACTGACCTAAGAACATCTCACACATCCATGCCCGAGGCAGGATTCGAACTTGCGACCGTAGCGGTCGTGCGGTTCCAGACTGAAGCGCCTAGAACCGCTTGGCCACACCGGCCGGAGTGCGTTAGTATTAGTGATGATTCGTGTTGTTACCAGACCTGGAACGGTATAATAAAGGGCGTGAACAGCGTCAAATATTGAATGATTAGAGTGAAGAACACGGAAGAGACTTGTACTAGAGTGAGACATCATTATCAGCACATGTTAGAGTTTTAAGAGGACCTAATCCTAGGTTTCCATTTGGCCTGCTAGTCGAATCGTGAAATGTATAGATTTGGGAGGATTATGATGTGACAGTTCGCCGATACTGGCCTGCATGAGAACGTATATGCAGGCATACTGGTCGCCAGGTTCCAATCGAACACGTCTGACTACTTCCAGGTAGGGTCGCCATTTGTGCACCAAGCACGTCATAACCCTTTCATATCTGCACATCCCATTTGAGAACAAGTAACGGATGCCATGCCCGTATTGATGCCATTATGAAAGCTGGAGAGTGTGATAAACGACATTGGCATGATGTTTCCTAGGAGTGACTAAATACTTGTCCACTTGCTTAAGCTGCTGAAATCGTCCAGAACCTTTTTCAAATTCGCTCGCTCATCCGAAAAAGATATAGCACTGGTTCAATAATTCATAGTCAATAGCAGCTCTTGCAGTACTAATTGTGATTTCAAGACTATTTTATCAATGTGCTTAGTACTTCTCTGGAAATTTGTAGTGAAAAGAAACCTACTTTGGAGTGCCCCATTGTAAATTTAATGACTGGTGTTGACAACATAATGTTGGGTTTATACGTTTCATTTGAATCTTGTGTTATAAATGAAGTTCTATATTGCCACAGTTCTGAAATGACTGCACAAATGTTTTCCTCATACCTCTTATAGAGTGTAGGCGGTGCCCTCAACACTTGTGGAATCAGGTGCAATTTTTTGGCACTGGCAGTTCTCGCAGAAGCGTTAATAACTATTGCATCCATTTATTAGTTTTCTTCCAAATAAAGCTTCCAATTACAGCAAGACCTGTGCCTGTTTGAGTCAAGTAGAGGCTGTCAAAGCTTTCACGATGGATGTCAAGTGAAACAGTAAGTACAAAATGAAACATTAACGTAAACCACGAGTAAAGTGTGTGAAATATTATGAGGGGACGAATATTAACTAACAATACGGATGGAGAGAGGTGACAGACAGTTGTTAATGAATTAGTGTTCCGACTGAAAGTGGCTCAAGTTGTTAAAGTTTCCAAGAGCATATGCAAGACAGAACTAGGATTCATCGTGAGTGGGAAGGGAGGATAGACAGTGAGTTGCGAACAGTTTAGTCATATGATAATCGTAATCAGAATCGACAGCAAACCAAGGCCAACAGCAATGGTTCAGCTTTACATGCCGACGTCTCAGGTAGAAGATGAAGAAATAGAGGAAGTATATTAAGTAACTGAACGTATGATTCAGTTCGTAAAAGTAGATGATAATCTAATAATCATGTGTGACTGGTAAGCGGCAGCAGGAGAATATAGGCTTGGTTGTACGAATGAGACAGGAATAGGCTACCTGGGTTTTGCAACAAATTTGAGCTAGTAACCGTAAATATACTGTTCAAAAACCTCAAGTGGAGGAGTATACTTGGGCACATTGAGATTACAGCTGGATAACGTTATAGTCGGACAGAGATTCCGAAATAAGGTATTGGATTATATGAGTTATCCAGGAGCAGATACAGACTCAGATAACAATTTAGTGATTCTGAAGAGCAGAATAAGGCTTTAGAGAATAGTTTGGAAGAGTCAAAATGGAAAGAAGTGGGCTACTGAGGCAATTAGAAACGATGCATGGGTCTGAATTTCTTTAAGGCTGTAGATAGTGCAAAAATGAGTACTACAGTATGCAGTTCAGCTGAAGCGCAATTGATGTCTCTAAAAACGGCATCACTCCAGTTGTACAAAAAAATATAAGTACAAGAAAGGTAACTGTGAAGAGTGCTTGACAAGAAATATTTTAATTGTGAGGGGAAAGACAGAAGAATACACCAATATAATTTATTTAGGAATCGAATAAACAGGAAGTGTATGGAATCCAAAGAAAAATGGCGGCAGGAAAAATGTGAGGAAATCGAAAAAAACGGTCTTGAGAATGACTGATTCAGCATTTACAGAAGTCAAAACAAGCTGAGAGGTGGCATACCTTTAAGATGCACACAGTGACTTGCCCCCTCTCATGTTTATATGTTACTCTGAGTAATTCTGTTTGGGGAAGTATGGCCGAGTATTGTCATTACAAGGCTAGTATTGAGAACTCAGAAGATATGAATATTTTCCTCTCTAATTGCATGTGGAGAAAGGTTGCTACAGCTTCACAAGCAGACTTCCCACGCACCGTCTCTCATCACCCGGGTGGTCCGGTGACAGACGGGTTCTGATGAAAGAGCTATGCCGACGGGTTTGAGGGAATCGAGTGGATGCTTTCCAGATGCCGACATTGCCATAAGAGCGGGGGTGACACGGCCACAGGGGACTGAAGGAGCGTTGGGGCTAGAGATTCCGTTACTTCGCAGAAACATAGTGAAAACAGTTTCTGACGAGCTACCAGCGAGGCGTGGGAATGACTTGTGCTCCCAGACAGTCTTGGTGGCCAAATACCCGTGTTTCTGTAAAATCAGAACTGTGATTGGCTTGCTCAGAGGATAGCACCGTGACGTATCAAAATCGGCGCTGAAATTGGCGCCAAGTATGTCCATTGGTGGAATAGTAGTGCTTCGACAATAGAGTGGAGTTTTCCGCCGGTTTTCGAGTCGCTGATTGGCACGTTTTAACCACGGCCACTGTCGTGGGAGCGGGAATGTTCTGTGTTCGGCTTGTACAAGTGCTCTTGAGAGAGTCGGCTCTCTCCTTTCGGTAGGAGTAGGTTACAAGACTGAGCTCTCGTTGCTCTGGTCAGCCTGCCTTCAATTGGCTGAATAATGTACATTCATTTAATTGTAACTGTATGACGAAGTTGCTGAACTTTCGACTTCAACGTAACTTTTCGAGTACAGTTGGCAATTGAGCGTTCTGCATACAAGCGGCCTTTGCTGTCTGCCTTGAGCAGTTTTGGCTAAAGTTGACTATATCGGAGTTACTGTGTGACTTCGCTTATTAAAATCAATCAATGTACCGTCAGTGATTGTGTAGCGAGCCTTCTTCCTCTCCCTCAGAGGAGCATTGGTGTTGCTAGGAAGTCTTTAGTCTGGAACAACCAGACCAGGATAATTTGTTTCGAGCCATACTCGCGACATTATCATCACCACGACGGGACGTCGAAGCAACCAGCCATCGTCTCTAGTATGCCAGATCGTGTCCTTGAATTTAAGAAGACAGCTTGGTAATGTATGTCCACAGCATCAGCAGATTAGGGAATTTAGTTATGTGACAATCAGAGCTCAGCAAAGCGCGCCTGTTCCCATCTTTTCTAACGTGGTTCTGTCTTGGGTGTTCATTGTCCGAGTTCTCACTACAGTAGCAGCAATTAATGTTTGGTTGGCTGGGTGTTTGTCTCAAAATTTGAGTTGCAAGGAATTGGATCCACATACCACTTGGTCATAAATGTCTCAATCTACTTTATGGACATCATTTCCGGCACCTCGCATAAAATGGCGACCCTTAGCCTTGGATCTTTCCTGTATATCACTGATAAGCAAGCAGTATTCTCAGTAGGAACATTCCAAAATTGTTTTACTTAATTTTCCAATGATTAATACCCTTTTTCTGGTACTTCCGCGTTTAGTTTTTAAGTAGCGGCGCATGATTAGTTTTTTTTTTGTTTTCAGTGTATAAAGTTCTTTGTTTGTTGTTTTTTTTTAGTTCTTTGATGTGGTGTCCGTACCACGTCACACTTTGTCGGCTTTGTGTGCGATTTCTGTACCACAACAAATCGTGTATGTAATTACAGCGTTGGAAGGGCGTTGTTAAAACTTTATGTCTGTGTGTAAAAATATAGGGAGTAGATTATTTTCATTGTGCATTTTAGATAAATTTGTTTTTCATTGATGATCACGAGAAGTAAGCAGCGACGATCAACGATTGAAGCTAAAAGAAAGGAGGATTGCATAATGGATAACGGGAAGGTTACTGACGGGGATAGGTTCGGAGACGAGATGGGCACATTTTTAGCAGGACTCGGCGACAGGGTCATTGATGAGCAAGGTGATTTGGACTCGATCTTAGAGCAACGTCGCGGCCGTCATTATGCTAGTGAGGTAGAGGATGAAACAGAAACAGGCACACAGGTCGAGACGGTAACAGAAGTTTATAGTGAACGAGAGCAGACGGAGGCCAACTAGGCCACGTCAGAGCTCTAGCACCCACTTACATCGCCCATGTGTGACGAGGATCCAAATAATGACATTAACCTAATACAGAGCTTCCTATGATCAATTAATGCAGAAGCTGACGAACAACGTAAGGAGGAGAAGGAAGAAGATGAGAAATAGCGTAAGAAGGAGAAGGAAGAAGAGGAGAAACAGCGTAAGAAAGAGGAAGAAGAAGATGAGAAACAGAGTAAGAAGGAGAAGGAAGAAGCTGACGAACAGCGTAAGAAGGACACTCAGGCAATAATTTTGCATATAGGGGAAATTCGTGGGGAATTACTAACAATAAAGAAAGAATGTGAAGAAGTAAAACAAAAGTCAATGGTTGCACAAAAAGTAGCAGGCCAAGCCAAAACGGCAGCAACAGGAGCAATGAAAATCGCAAAAGAAACTTCTCAACTCGCAGGGCGCTTGCGACGTGCGACAGAAGCCCGTTCAAAATCCCTAGTGTTCTTAAAAACTCAAGCTAATATCGCGGTTGCGAACATTACAAAACGAATGGAAGAAGTAAAGAGTAGGATAGCAAAACTAGAGCGAAACGGACACACGAGCACTGCGCGTTTGGATACTGAGGATGTGTCTCCGAGGAAAAGCCCGCCGTGCTCTAGCACAGTGACAGAGTGCGGAACTAACAATGCATACGCAGAAACAGCGAGTAATAACTCCAACAATTGCAGCCCAGTTAGGATAGTGAATTCTGAATGCTATTCCCACTGTGATACAGAGGTAGCGCATCACAGCTACCAGCAAGATAGATCAGGACACTCAGCAGAAGTGCGAATATCGGAACGAGTGACAACACCAATGCAAGGATCAGACAGGATTTTGATCACAATCACTTCTTGTCGATATTAAAATTCCAAAAGTTCAAAGATAATGGAGGGTCGATGCATCCTAAGAGCTGGGTCATGCTGTTTACAAATTCATTACCGTTATCATGGCCAACCCAGGCAAAACTAGAATTCATGTGTGGATATATACAGCGACGTGTCGGACGTATCAGGAATTTGTTGATACGTCCCTGCGGACCTACTGGTCAAAGGAAACGCAAGACAGGTTTAAAGAGGAAATAATCTTTTGTGCTGAACTGGAAGTGTCCGGGCAAAGGAGTGCAGCCAAGTTTTATGATGATTTACTCAAGAAGAATCAAACTTTAGATAGTCCATATAGCAAGGGAGAAATAATCAAATTTGGTTTTTCCAAATTGCCAGTTAGGTACCAACAGACACTTCTCGGGAAGTGTGGATCTGACATAGAAGGATTCAAGAGTCTATTGGGTGAACTCGAAGTTGTCTTCGACAAACAAGACGCAAAGGACAGGAAGAAGGGACAGAGTAACAAATACCAACGACCAGCAAGAGAGGACGACAACAGATGGCATAATCGCACTGGTCATTTTGGAAACCAGGGTTACAGAAATCAAGGTTACGCTAGCCAAGGTTTCGGAAACCAGAACATCGGGGAACAGGATCATGATAGACAAGGTAGCTGGGACAGGAGGAATAACGAACGGCAAAGCGACCGTAATGGGAGAGAGCGAAATCAAGGAAAACAGGAGAACCAGGAGATTGAAATTAGACCTGCAAATCCTAATGCACGTCAGAGGAGGGGGAGTCTAACAAGGGATTGGCGCTAGTCCACAGGACTGCATCACATCTCTCACATAAAGAAGTTCGTGGAATCATAATAGTTTAAGCGGTGTACATAGTAGAATAGGCAAATATACGAACCTTTCTCTGGGGAACAATAATCGTTGCATTAATAGATTAAGAATGTTTAAGTATTAATACGCTGCGTTGTCTTGCAAAAGAATTTACTTCTGCTATGCTTTTTGGTTTATGTTCGCAACTTGCAATGTCAATAGAGTAGGCTGCACTACCATTCCATGAGCATTGTTTTTGTCCTTTCGTGTCCGGTGTCCATGTTGAGGAATAGTGATGAGTGAGGAGATGTCGCACAAACGAGCGCGTACAAGAACATGCTCCTAGAAGAGTTCTGGGGAGTCGTGATACGCTCCATAGCGGCCACAACCAGTTCGCGAGACGTTCATACAAATACTTGCAGGTACATGTCAGTGCACTGCAAGATTGTGGTATATTGCGTGATTTCGAGGATGAATATGGGCAGTATAGCGTTTACAGTGATGCGCCAGCATCGTTGTCTTGCAAGTCGAGGTGAACCTGTGAGCGTTTGACTCCAATGGTGCCCGATACGGTAGAAATGCGGGCATAAAGCCTACCATGCCAATTTCTGGTTGGGGATTTAGCGTACTGCTCGTGGCTGTCACAGATAAATAACCAAGGAATTATACTTGGAGATTCGTGACATACTGTGTAGCTGGTGTGTGGTGGGCGACGGAATCCTCAACAGGAACCAGTCCTGGCTTGGTCATATTACATTGCCTCTGGAAAGGTGTGCTTTGATCGCTAAAACCGCATCACATAGAAAAAGAAGTTGCAACTATAAATTTATTGTCTTGTATAGCCATGGCTAATCCAGTCTCTGGAGTTTCAGTGAGGCGTAGTGAGAACTCGGAGGCCGTGTCGTACGGCGCGCACATCACTGCCGTCGTCAATAGCGGCGAGCAGCGAGACATCTCAGCGTAACAGGAATTATGAAAGAGTATTGTATAAGGTAAAAAAAGGTACCATATACTAGTATCAGTTAAACTTTAGGATTTAGCAATAACTAGATCCTTAATATTGTGTGGGTTTTCTACCACAAGTGTTTGGTGCGCGCCTGTTGGGATGCTTTTTTTGAGGTACCAAACCACAGAACCGACATGGAGGGACGACGGGCGAGCGAACGTAGAATAGTTGCATGTTCTTTATAGCTCATAAAACTTCAACCTGCATAATAAAATAATTTATTCAAAAGACATAGAATGTAGATCGTTGGCAAATGGTAGTTAATTCTTGAGCATGTCTACTGTCGCTCTATATAAGTAATAGTAATATTAGTGAAGGCCCGCACATTTAGTTGTTCATCCAATACATAGCGTCAGTTGTCACACACTATGTACAGTAGTGAGATCGGTCTCTACACAAATATCAAGATAAATTATTTCCATGTCTAGATTAGATACACCAAGATTTTGTTACAATAATAGCCATAGATTAATAACTATAAAATTAAAATAAGAGAGTCTGAAATGGCACACCATCAATGTATCGTTACGTAAATTTATTATAACATAGAAGGTCATGGGAAAAAGTTGGGCATAAGATTTTTTTTCAGGATTGTGCAGATGATGATTATCGTGGCAATGCACAGGCCAGCCGGAGCAAAAACAAAAGGTCATGAGGTCATCGGCTACCTGCAAGGAGGGGAGCGTCAGTGCGCCACCTGATGTCAAGGGCGCGGGAGCGTCCGGTCCTACAAGCTGTCAGTCACCGGGCCGTATACCTGAGGGATTAGGCGTGGGATAACCATGGCCGGGCCACAAGCGAAAGTCAGGTTGACACTGACACGCGACCAGCACGCAACAGCCAGCTACGAGGGTCAGTCAAAAAGTAATGCCTCCTATTTTTTTTCTACGTTTAATTGTCAGGAAATTTAAATGCAATTACATAGGTTGAAAACCACAACATTGAGGATCATTTTGTCATTTTTGAATGTAATCTCCGCCCATCTCTACAGTTTTGGTCCATCTTTGAACAAGGGCATGTATCCCAGCACGGTAAAAATCACAGCTCTGCTTCCTAAGCCATTGACGCACGGATGTTTTGACGGCCTCCTCATCTTCAAAATGAATCCCACGATGAGCTTCTTTTAGTGGCCCGAACAGATGGAAGTCTGATGGTGCCAGGTCAGGGCTGTATGGGGGATGAGGCAAAACTTCCCATCCAATTTTGACAATCTCGTCAGAGGTGTGACGACTGGTGTGTGGTCTTGCATTGTCATGCAAAAGAAGAACATCTGCCATTGATTTTGTTGGGCGAACTCGCTGAAGACGTGCTTTAAGTTTTGTGAGGGTTGTGACGTATTGAACAGAATTTATTGTGCATCCCTGCTCCAAAAAATCAACCAGAATCACACCCTCTGTATCCCAGAAAACTGTTGCCATAACTTTCCCTGCCGATCGCACAGTTTTGAATTTTTTCTTCCTCGGCGAGCTTTTGTGACGCCACTCCATTGACTGCCTCTTTGATTCGGGTTCAAAAAAATGCACCCATGTTTCGCCCCCGGTCACAATTTTTTTCAGAAACTCATCTCCCTCCAAACGGAAGCGCTGCAAGTGTTTGGAGGCTATTGTTTTCCTTGCCTCTTTATTCTGATCGGTTAACATTCTTGGAACCCACCGTGCACAAACTTTTGAGTACCCCAATTGTTTAATAATCGTGATCACACTGCCTTTACTAAGAGAAATAATGCGACACACTTCATCTGCAGTCACCCGACGGTCACCACGAATGATGTCATCAACTTGCTGAATGTTGTGTAGAGTCACTGCACTCACCGGCCTGCCGCTCCGCTTTTCGTCAGTCAACGGTGTTTGCCCTTCAGCTTCCTTACAAAGACGAACCCATCGTCTAACAGTGCTGACATCCACTGTCACAACACCATACACCTTCTTCAGTCTTTCATGAATGTGTATGCTCGTTTCACCTTCTGCATTCAAGAATTCAATCACACAACGCTGTCTCAAACGAACATCGATGTCGGCCATCTTACAAACTTCTGCTGTGCTGCCACCTGTTGACACAGAAAGTTACTACTGCAGTGGATTGCAGAAGAAGGTTTGAGGAATGGCGCCAAATTCAAATTTTTCACTTAACTTAATTTTTTTAAGTAGAAAAAAAATGGGAGGCATTACTTTTTGACCGACCCTCGTAGATCTCCGGACGCGGTAGCCGTTTGGAAGGATTCCCTGCGGCAGACCAACTTGTCGTGAGTACATGAAGATCACGTACTGTGTCAGAACCTGCGCCTCATGTGCCTCAGGAATGAAAGGGACGCTATATACTCACCTGTTTGAGTTTTTACAACTCACTAGCATTGGCCAGTCTGCATACACAAAGCAGTATCGTGCCACAAACTCCAACAAATGAATCGTCTCATTTCTAACTTCTCCTCTCACTTAGAGAGCAGTTGTAGCAATCGTCGCTCCTAGTTCGATCCTGTATGGATGACCTCACACACTTTTGGAGTCACTCGACTTGCCATCATCCCTCGTCGAACTGCAATATTGGGAAATGTAAAGTACAGTCCAGGGAGAGAATAGATCAGGACTAGTGATGCATCCCTACTAGTAGACCTCAGAGACATTTAATCGACATGAAGAGAGCCTATCACTATGTCTTCCTACCATGCTGCCGTGATCATATGCGTGGGTCTTGCTGCAATCTCAACGATGTACTGCAGATGCTCCAGCACATCCTATTGCTGTGGCAACAACGTAGCAACAACACCCGACATTTAGCACTATGTGATGACAGTACAGTGGCCCCATCCCAAAAGCCCCCTCCGATGCTCAAGACATGGAACCACGTGCATCAATGCATATGACTCAATAGACCAACCCCCTCAGAGAAACCAACGAAATTGAGAAATGCTTCGAATATTTCTAACAATGTGATTTAATGCCTCATTCTCAGCACAGTCGTGAACATTGTGCAATGTGCAAGCACAACTTGACACACCATGAACTTTGTTTTTTCTTAAATTTCTTTCTCTAGTGTTGTTTTTGTAATGTATGCTATACCTTGTATGTATCTGTGTTTTGCATTGTCATTCTTATGTGAGTGATAGAGTAGGGCGCACAGTTGCTGTATTGTTCTCTACACCATATTTCTTTTTGTATTCTGTATTTATTGTTGTGTGTATGCAAACAGTGTGTCTGAAGTCCCCATAAACTGACGCAGATACCACCACTGTCAATGTGAATGGACCATCAATTCAGGGAACATTTTGTAAAGGTTATTCTTGCTGCAGGGGAATGAATCAAGGGTTGTAATTAGATTCTGAAAGCTCACAAAGAGATTGCTAACTTAAATAGTTTCATGTGTGATTGAGATCAGGTTAGTTTAATGACTGAAATTGTTGTTACATCTTGGGCATTTAATTGCAGAGCACTCCAACTCTGATTGTAAAGAATAAACAGCTCCATATTTGGCTCACATGCCTGGGCTATATTTAGAGTGTGAATGTCTGTGTGAATCGGTGGAAGGGGCTCCCTGGGTATACAGGGTGTTACAAAAAGGTACGGCCAAACTATCAGGAAACAGTCCTCACACACAAAGAAAGAAAATATGTTATGTGGACATGTGTCTGGAAACGCTTACTTTCCATGTTAGAGCTCATTTTATTACTTGTCTTCAAATCACATTAATCATGGAATGGAAACACACAGCAACAGAACGTACCAGCGTGACTTCAAACACTTTGTTACAGGAAATGTAAAAATGTCCTCCGTTAGCGAGGATACATGCATCCACCCTCCGTCGCATGGAATCCCTGATGCGCTGATGCAGCCCTGGAGAATGGCATATTGTATCACAGCCGTCCACAATACGAGCACGAAGAGTCTCTACATTTGGTACCGGGGTTGCGTAGACAAGAGCTTTCAAATGTCCCCATAAATGAAAGTCAAGAGGGTTGAGGTCAGGAGAGCGTGGAGGTCATGGAATTGGTCCGCCTCTACCAATCCATCGGTCCCCGAATCTGTTGTTGAGAAGTGTAGGAACACTTCGACTGAAATGTGCAGGAGCTCCCTCGTGCATGAACCACATGTTGTGTCGTACTTGTAAAGGCACATGTTCTAGCAGCACAGGTAGAGTATCCCGTATGAAATCATGATAACGTGCTCGATTGAGCGTAGGTGGAAGAACATACTGACGAAAGTAAAATGAGCTCTAATATGGAAATTAAGCGTTTCCGGACACATGTCCACATAACATCTTTTGTTTATCTGTGTGTGAGGAATGTTTCCTGAATGTTTGGCCGTACCGTTTTGTAACACCCTGTAGATGTGTGATGTGAGTGTTAGATTTCCATATTAAGAAGGTGAAGATAGCTACGTCATAATCAGTCCTCTCTCTATGAGCTGAAACTTTTGTTGCAGTGATTTTTTTTTATAGAGTACGGCATGTGGAGTCAGATTGCAAAGTTGTTCTTGGGCGATTGACTCATTAACCCGCACCTAAGTGAGCCAACCACTAACCAATCTAAAATGGCGTAGGGGCTATGAGAGGTGGTATGCCTTTAAGAAGCACACAGTGATTTATATCTTACTCTGGGTAATTCGATTTGAGGAAGTAAGGCCGAGTATTGTCATTACAAGGCTAGTATTGAGAACTCAAAAGATATGAATAGGTTCCTCTCTAATTGCATGTGGAGAAAGGTTGCTACAGCTTCACAAGCAGACTTCCCACGCAGAGTCTGTCATCACCCGGGTGGTCCAGTGACAGACGGGTTCTGCTGATCTTGAAAGAGCTATGCCGACGGGTTTGAGGGAATCGAGTGGATGCTTTCCAGATGCCGACATTGCCATAAGAGCGGGGGTGACACGCCCACAGGGGCCTGAAGGAGCGGCTGGGGCTAGAGATTCCGTTTCTTTGCAGAAACTTAGTGAAAACACTTTCTGATGGGCTACCACTGAAGCGTGGGAATGAATTGTGCTCCCAGGCAGTCTTGGCGGCCAAATACCCGCGTTTCTGCAAAATCATAACTGTGATTGGCTTGCTCAGGGGATAGCTCCGTGACATCAAAATCGGAGGAGAAATTGGCGCCAAGTATCTCCATTGGTGGAATAGTAGTGCTTCGCCAATAGAGTGGAGTTTTAACCATGGCCACTGTCGTGGGAGCGGGAATGTTCTGTGTTCAGCTTGTACAAGTGCTCTTGAGAGAGTCGGCTCTCTCGGTAGGAGTAGGTTACAAGACTGAGCTTTCGCTGCTCTGGACAGCCCGCCTTCTGTTGGCTGTCTGATATACTTCCATTTAATTGTAACTGTTTGACGAAGTTGCTGAAGTTTCGACTTCAGCGTAACTTTCCGAGTATAGTTGCCAATTGAGCGTTCTACATACAAGCGGCCTATGCTGTCTGCCTTGAGCAGTTTCGGCTAGAGTTGACTGTATCGGAGTTACTGTGTGACTTTTTAAAATCAATCAGTGTACCGTCAGTGATTGTGTAGCGAGCCTTCTTCGTCTCCTTTAGAGGCGCATTTGTTTTGCTAGGAAGTCTTTAGTCTGGAACAACTAGACCAGGATAATTTGTTTCGGGCTATATTCGCTTTGGACGACTTGCGATCAAACAAGGCAGACGAATTCACAGAATTTGTTGACCTAGAAACGGAGTCTGACAGTGCAAAAGAGTGCAGGGTGATCTAAATTATGAAAGAGATGCGAGTAAACTACAGGGAAAGACGGTTAATATACAGTGCCTAATAGAATCGAGAGGGAACGATAAGAATTTAAGGGTAACAAAGTGCTCGGACATAGGCGGTATAAGACAGATATGCAAACTTTCGCACCAGTCTGTACATCTAAGTAACAGTGACAGAGATTCCGTAGTAAGATTAAAATTCAGGGTGAAAGGATATCCTAAGATTCGCTGATGGCTTTGCTATTCTCAGTATGGCTTTGCTATCCTCAGTGAAGTGAGGAATAATTGCAGGATCTGTGGAAGAAAATGAGCAGAATACAGACTGAAAGAAAAGGCAAGAAAGACGAAAGTAATGTCAAATGAAGAGTAGCAGAGGTAAAATAGGAGATCGACTTAACATCAAAATAGCTGATCACAAGGTAGGCGAAGGTAAAGAATTTAAAGCGAAATAATACATGATGAATAATGCAAGGAGGACATAAAAAAGCAGGCTAGCACGGGCAAAGAGGACATCTCTGGCCAAAAATAGTCAGCTAGTATCCACTATAACGAGAAATTTGTTAGAATGTACCTCTGGAGCACAATATTGTATGGTAACGAAACACAGACTATGGTAAATCCAGAAAAGAAGAGACTCGAAGTGTTTGAGATGTGGTGCTACAGTAGGAAGTTGAAAGGTAGGAAACTCTCTACAGAATCGACGAAGAAGGAACATATGGAAAACACTGATGAGAAGAAGGGACAGGATGATAGGTAATGTGTTAAGACACCATGGAAAAGATTCCGCGGTACTAGAGCGAGCTGTAGAGAGTAAAAACTGTAATCTAAGGGAGAAATTGGAATATTAGGAACAAATAATTTTGGACGTTGGACGCAAGCGTTGTTCTGACATGAGGAGGTTGACACAGGAGACGAATTTGTGGCGGGCCGCATCAAACCATTCAGAAGACTGATAAAAAAATTAAATAAAAATCTGCAGTGCATTTATGCGATCGGTATAAGTGAGTGCTGTAAATTGTTCTCTGTTTCATGCTGTTTGACTGCAATAGACTAAGAGTTACATTATGTAATTCAGTGTATATTTCCATGTTTTTGGCGAGTTTGGCATTAATTTTATAATAAAATATACACTGAAGTGCCAAAGAAACTGGTATAGGCATGCGTATTCAAATACAGATATGTAAAGAGGCAGAATACGGCGCTGCGGTCGGCTACGCCTGTATATGACGAAACGAATCTGGCGCAGTTGTTAGATCGGATACTGCTGCTATAGTGACAGATTGTCAACATTTAAGTGAGTTTGAACGTGGTGTTACAGCCGGCGTACGAGCGGTGGGAGACAGCATCTCCGAGATAGCGATGAAGTGGGGATTTTTCCGTACGATCATTTCACGAGTGTACCGTGAATATACGGAATCCGGTTAAACATCAAATCTCCGACATCGCTGTGACCGAAAAAAGATCCTGCAAGAACGAGACCAACGACAACTGAAGAGAATCGTTCAACGTGACAGAAATGCAATCGTTCCGCAAATTGCTGCCGATTTCAGTGTTGGGCCATCAACAAGTGTCAGCGTTCGAAACATTCAAAGGAACACCATCGACATGGGGTTTCGGAGCCGAAGGCCCACTCTCTTACCCTTGACGACAGCGCGACACAAAGCTTGAGGCTTCGCCTGCTCCCGTCAACACCGTCATTGGACTATTGATGACTGGAAACGTTACCTGGTCCGACGAGTCTCGTTTCAAATTGTATCGAGCGGATGGACGTGTAAGGGGACGAATGCATGTACCCCACATGTCAGCAGGACTTTTCAAACTGGTGGAGGCTCTGTAATGGTGTGGAGCGTGTGCAGTTGGAGTGATGTGGGACTCCTGATAAGTCTAGAAACGACTCTGACAGGTGACACCTGTCAGAGTCGTCCATTGTGCATTCCCTCGACGGACTTGGGCGATTCCATCAGGACAACGCGACACCCCACACGTCCAGAATTGCTACAGTGTGGCTCCAGGAACACTCTTCTGAGATTGAACACTTCCACTGGCCACCAAACTCCCCAGATATGAACATTACTGAACATATCTGGGATGCGTTGCAACGTGCTGTTCAGAAGAAATCTCCAGCCCCTCGTACTCTTACGGATGTATGGACAGCCCTGCAGGATTCATGGTGCCAGTTCCCTCCAGCACTACTTCAGACATTAGTCGAGTCCATGCCACGTCGTGTTGCGGCACTTCTGCGTGATATTGGGGGGGGGGGGGGGGGGGGAGCTACACGATATTAGGCAGGTGTACCAGTTTCTTTGGCTTGAAATGTTCTGCATCCTTGAGAATCTACTTGTTACAACTGTAGATGGTGGTTATAATTAAACTTTCGCTACTTGAGAGGGTTCCCATCAAAAGCAAGTAATCGTAAGACACTGCAGCTTTGTGGGAACATTTGTAAGGACATGTGGAAGAGAAATAACAAATAAAACATGAAAGAAACACACTTTAATTCTCCCATGGAACGTTAACATTTGTGAATTGCGTACCACGTCTATGTTCCAGGCTACTAACGGTTCTGAATGTGATGACCATCTGCATTCATGACAGCCTGGAAACACACTAGAAACAACGGTTCGCAGCGCTTTTCCAAAGGTAGACCTAGGAATGTTCAGCTGTCCTGACACACCTCGTACAGTGCTCGAAGATGGCACATTGCGTGCAGCATTCCCATCCATGACAACAATATCTTCATCAACAATTTGTGGTGCAATTGGCCGTCAGCCCCTCGCAGAAGCCGTTCCAAAATATCCAGTTATTTCAATGTTCTGAATCTTGGTCTTCAACTCCGGTGCGAAAAGAGGATCTCTCCGTATTCCATTAATATGTCGATATAGCAGCGCTGTTGTCTTTGTTTTGATGAAACAACTTTACGAGTAAATCCCTGATCACCTTGTTCGGGTCCATGTTGACTGTCTGCAACCGTAATGCTCGTGTTTCAGTCCTAGGTCGTCGTATCTCTACCAGCGCCTAACAGCAAGTCATGACACTAACAAACAAACAATGCGCAAGTCCTACAGCGCACAATATGAACATCATTCCTGTAACGTTTTGTACCCATGCGGCAAATTGTTTTCCGTATACACTGGCTCAAGTAGATGTATATTTGTCGGTGTTGTAGAAACGTAATGTGTTGTAAGCGTACAGTGAAGCTCGTCTTAACTGATGGCGTTTGAACTGTATGGAGTAGAAACTCCAGCTGAGAGTTTCTTTGTTGCGTATGGTGAAGGACTGAGAGAATGTGCTTTTCTAGGAATAAGAGTGCATGTTGTGAAAAAATAAGTGAATATCGAATTAGTATCAGTAGGCGTAGGGGTGGAACACCAGGAATAACCTCACAGCCAGGTGGGAGTCAAGGCAACGAGTGGCCACTGCAACATAGCTCGCAACACCTGAAGAAGACAGCGGGTTCCGTCGTCGAAATATTGTCCGAAAATGGAATCAGTAATCGGCTGAACGTTCGACATCACACCATTAATCAGTCGCTTCGGCGAAAGCTGAGAAGTCACAATGTGTATCGCCGTAGAACTACAAGAAGAAAATTGAAGTTCCAGTTGCCTTTGTCTTTAAGCAGTGGCGCAAAATGATGCCACATATGGCGGCAGAGCATCCGAAGCGTTGCCCTCTATGTTGATTTCCCGCGGTTTACGCAACTCCACCTAAAACCGCAACGCGGAAACCCGCTGACGTAAACAGGCTGCCCCTCCAAGATGTGGAGAAGGCCCTTGTACCAAGGCGTGTTTGTCCGCTCTCGAGAAAATCTGCGATGCAAATAAACAGCTGCCCCACTCGCAAAGATAACGGTCGCAGCAGCCGTGCCATCTGACGGCAGGACAGTGGACTACCGACCAGCGGTGCAAGACTGCCGTTTCACGCGGCCACTGTCTGCAACAGTTCGTTGCCCCAACTGCGAAACTATCGGCCAGTAGCCACATCCTCTCGGGTTTCGCCTCACGAGTGCCGCCAATGCGGCCCTCTTCTGTCTAACAACGGAAATGTTTACGTAGACTGAATATCTGAATACCTCTGTCTGAACGGTGAACCTGAACTCCACAGAAAAGATTTAGGAGTATGTTCGGGAATACTTTATAAGCATTTTTGTGTCAGAAAAGCATGATATTCGGTAGTTGGTTAAGAAATAATAAAGTAATTATAATTTTTCAATTTGTTGTCGGAAATACGTTTGGTTCTGTGGCAAAAAATAAAAAAAGGGTTCACAACAGTGAAAAATCCTGCAATATGCAATCACTAAAATGCACAACATAAAACACACAGTAATGCAACAACCTTTAATTCATTATAGTTCACCGAGTTTGCACGAAATATTTATAAATTAAACACACAAGCCTTCCTCCTGATTCAATCCATCTAATAACATAAATCGTATCAAAATTTCTATAGTAGCCTTCACATACAGCCAGAAAAACGCGGGGGTAGATTTTAAACGCCTATAAAATAAGTGATTTGTACGAAAATCTTTTCGCACATTGTTTATTGATTCTTGGACAAAAATTACTGATTTTTTAAACAAGTTCAGTGATCATTAAGCTGAACATCAGGCTGCAGATCTTATGTGAAACCAAATATCAAAACAATTTTCTTAATCGATACGATAATGTGCACAGAGTAATGGCATAGTGTTCTGAAATATGAAACAATAATACAATGGTGGACGTCTCAAACAGAGATGTAATTCTATCATATTTTTTTGGTCATGTTTCAGACTGTATCTCAAACGGACAGAATGGACTGCGGGCACTCTTATACATCTCTTGAAATTTGGGTGAAAACTCCTTGCGAATTTCAACAAGAAGTAATTGGCAATTGTTTATTTTAATTTATTCATTAGTTATTGCAAAGAACGTGTCCAGAAAAACACGACAAAACTATATCTTGTATCAAAAGTCTGCCATTTCATAATTTTTTTCTAATAAAAAAAACTGTGCTATTACTCCGTGCACAGCAAGCTACAACTTAAGAAAGCTGTTTTTTTGATTTCGCATATGGTTTTCAGTCTGCAAGATTTGTGGCATGGACACACTTCATTTTTGACAGAGTAACTTTAATTCTTCAGATGAGGAGCTTAATGATGGCCGAATTTCTTTAAAAAAACTGAAAATGTTGTCCAAGAATCAAGACCTAATGTGCCAAAATGGTTCATTAGTTAAACAGTGGATACCAGCCGCGAATTATTAACAGTATTATTAAGGAAAAGCTAAAAACGCGATCGGAAACATAAGTACATCCACCAACGGTGCCTCAAACGAATGCCTGAATATGATTTGCTTTACCATTTGATGGTCGATTTCTACGAAAATAAGCAGTAATGTCAAGAAGAAAATTGTTTAGTGACCACAGAGACAGTAGGTACAAATTTATTTAAACATTGAGACAGGCAGTCCGCAGTTAACGACAGTGGAGTCTAATAGATGATTTGCAAATAGTGGGGCTCATACAACTACAGAATAACAGGCAGGTAAATGTGCAAAAGTCTTAAAGAATGCCACACAAGCTGGAAGCTGAAGAAGGGACTTTACCTTAGGGCGGCATCGTTGGTGTAGATGTACAAATAGTGCACTCCCGGCACAGCCGACATAAACTATAACTGCTTGAAATACTGGAGGTCAAGAGGCGCTGCAAGAACCAAACTGAACAGCTGTTGAAGGAGCAAACAGCCCACACTTAAACTCTACTCCTTGATATTGTCAACCTTACTGACTGACCAATCCAACTTGCTAAGGAATGCCTCACTATAGGTGCATTTGCAAGTTATTTAGTGCTCTATGATTGCGAATGCATTATATTATACAGTTAATATTAGCAATTAATTTCTTTGGTGATGGCCAATTATTTGCTGTTTACGTTTCCCATTTATGCTGGATATTGTGCTAATAGCCACACAAATTGGTCGCAAAAATGAATAGGTGAAGAAACAAGTGCAAAAGAAATGCATTTTTCCAAAAAACCTCAATTGTGCGTTGTTTGCTTTGCAGTGAGGCCTGTATTTTTATATGATTCTCAGAACGCAGACATACTGTTAACGAAGAAGGCCAATTCCTGACGTATAGTCTCTAAATGACAGTGCGTTGACGAATCCGTGGGATGGTGCCCGATTCGTGCGCTGTGGCCTTCATATGATCGGGACCTGTCTCACCACACAGATTTCTCTAAATAACTGTCCTGTCCTCCCACGCAAGCATGCATCTGCATACGCATGTGTCACCTATTTGTCACTTCCTTTGTTGTTTGCCCTCAGACATGACTTGTGTTTACTGAAGTGTTATCTCGCGCCATCTGTACTATTCTTAACTTATCTCTACTGCAGTAGTTTCTGCGAATCTTATCTCAGGCAGGCAAACAGAAATTGCAGACAAGTATTTCACCACTTGAAGTCCCGGAGAAGGTTTTGAAGGACACTGAAAAGCAATCTCAATGTCCTTTCACTCTTCCATTCACTCCTGTTCCTCAGTCACTGGCTTGTGCAGACATTGCCACTCGCATTCCACACTTCCTGAATCTCTCTCGCGTGTTTCGATTAATGCAGTCCGTAGAGGGTCTTCCAACGTTAAACAGAGCAGCTGCAGCGCACACTGTTTCTGTTGATAAGCAGCGATTTGCCATTAAGTGATGAGTCTGTTGCAAGTCAGACGTTAATTTTGGTAAATGTGATTGGGTGTCGTGTATTTATGTAAAGTCATCGCCATCGTTAGGCAATTAGCGTTTCGGTAATCACAGAAACCTCGCTTTTTTATCCTAGGTAACATCCTACATGAGTCGATTGCTGTTGATTTTATCCGACCTTCGTTGAAGTGCCACATGCTTATGAGCGTCATGTGGATGATAGTGATAAGTGATTGTCAAGTGTACTGAAGGGTTGTGTTATTATGAAAACATACGAAATGAACAGAATTGCGTCCATGTGTAGTATTGTCTCAGTTGTGCGACTGGATTCGTGATAACAGGTCAGAAAGGTCGCAGTTCATGGTAGTTGGCGGAAGGTCATCGATATAAGAGAAGTGAAATCTGATGTTTCCCAGATTTAGAGGACAATCTGAGCAGCTCTCTCAGATTCTTTGCAAATGATGCTATTATTTATCGCACAGTGAAGGCACCAGAAGCTCAAAATCAATTGTAACTTGATTTAGATAACGCGTGTGTATGGTGCAAAAAGTATCAATTGACCTTAAATAATGAAAACTGTGAAATCATCCACATGAGTATCAAAATTGTTAAATTTCGGTTACACGATAAATCAGACAAATCTAAAGGCTTTTAATGCAGCTAAATAGCTGGGAATTACAGTTACGAACAACTTACATTAGAACTATCACATAAATAACATTGTACGGAAGGTGAACCACAGACTGCGTTTTATTGGCAGAACACTTAGAAGACGCAGATCTACTAAAGAGACTGCCTACAGTATGCTTGTCCGTTCTCTGCTAGAGTACAGCTGTGCAGTATGGGATCCTTACCACATAGAACTGGAGCAGGGCATAGAAAAGGTCAAAGGCCAGTTCCTCATGTATTATCGCGAAATAGGGATCGTAGTAATGCGGATATGATACGTGAGCTACAGTGACACTCGTGACAAAGGCGTTTTTCGCTGCGGCTAGATCCTTTCACGAAATTTCAGTCTACGCTGATTTCCTCCGAATAGCTGGTTGGTTGGTTGGTTTGGAGATTAAAGAGACTAATCTGCAAGGTTTTCAGTCCCTTTTTCATCACTCACACTGGTCTCAGAACCATACTCCATAAGAACTCTATCACATTAAATCCGGGGAAGGAACAAAACGCGTAAAACTATGTAATCACATTGAAGAAGAAAACGAAAGCATCAAGCCAAAACTGAAAACATCAACTAAAAGGAAAAAAGCAGTAGATGCTGTTAGAACAATGTAGCAGGTGGCCTTGGGTGGCCGATTGCAAGAATAAAAAAGGATGAGTCAGCCACTCTGCACCACACTAAAATCTCCAGCCTAAAACACAACGCAAGAGAAACACAGATGGCGGAAAGAAGTACTCTAAGTCGAACAGACAGCTTCAGAGGAGCGAGGAAGATTAAAAATGTGGGAGGGATTTAAGTGTTTGTATTTCTTGCAATATTAGAGAGTGGAGTGGTAGGTAGTGTGAAAGTGGTTCAATGAACACGCCGCCACGCGCCTAGATGTGACTTGCAGAGTAGTTATGTAGATGTAGATGAAAGAAGAGAGTGAAATCTGGTGCTGTCACGATTGCCTAACAGCGCTAAATTTTATATAGCCATCCGACAAGCGGGCTGTCATCGACAGTATCACATTTCTTCAGTCCATAACACACTGAAACACGGTTATGAATTAAAGCAGGTCATTTGAGCGATACCTGTAGATCAGTGACTAACTAATAATACATAACGTACCACAAGGTTCTGTCTTGGGTCTGTTACTAATATTCAAAAACTGTGTTCTACTTACATTGTTAGAAGATGCATAGCTTTTCCTTTTTATAGATGATACAAATATGGGAATAAAAAATAATACCCGTCCATTTAAGAAAAACAAAGGACATAGTGGAAAACATAAGCTTATTGTCCAGAGTAATGGACTAACATTACATTTTGACATGACTCATTACTCACAATTCAGTAGTAATCATATAACACAGTCAACTATAAAAAAGGTCTATTGAAACATTAAACATAAGAAATTATTACATTTTTTGGACTATAAATGGTCCACAAACGTAATGAAAATCCCACAACGAAAGTTAATTAAGTGCCTTGTTCAGCTGCATTTGCAGTAGGCACAATAACTTCTGTAGATGACTTAAAAATGAAGAAACTGGTTTATTATGAATGTTTCCATTCACTGATGAGTTACAGATCATTTGTTTGGAGTACCTCCTCTGTATCTTGTGTTCGTTCTGGAACAAACTGCTGTGATCTCTTCAAAGACGCTACATGTATTGCCAACTGTTAAAAAATAAGAGTATTCATCAATGTGCTTCGACGTTAACAATAGTTTTGTTTTAACTTAAAATTACCGAATAGTATCTCTACAAATACCGCACACGTGAATATAATACTCTATAAACATGTCACGGGATAAACGTTAGTTCAGGAAAGACAGATATGTTGAAACACACCTTTACTTACTTAGAATTGTAATCCTTACAGGTATTGTTGAATAGAACTACTTTAATATCCTTGTGTGCATAAACGCTAGTTAACGAAATACCTTCTATAGAAGAATACAATGCAAACTGCCTAGTTTCTTTATATGTGCAAACGATATATGAAGGGCTTATTTCAATAGTAGTACAAGTCCATTATCTCCACTTAGCTGATTATAATCCTTCTGATATTAATTATCTAAACAAACAGAAAGAAAGGGTCATCTCTAGCAAGAAGCCATATGCTTGAATATTTCTGGTATCTGAAATGCACATTTTTCAGCGCCCATTTAACTTTAGGACTCTGTATCTTAAAGTGCCTCCCCCCAATGATCCATGGACCTTGCCGTTGGTGGGGACGCTTGCGTGCCTCTGCGATACAGATAGCCGTACCGTAGCTGCAACCACAACGGAGGGGTATCTGTTGAGAGGCCAGACAAACGTGTGGCTCCTGAAGAGGGGCAGCAGCCTTTTCAGTAACTGCAAGGGCGACGGTCTGGATGATTGACTGATCTGGCCTTGTAACAATAACCAAAACGGCCTTGCTGTGCTGGTACTGCGTACGGCTGAAAGCAAGGGGAAACTACGGCCGTAATTCTTCCCGAGAGCATGCAGCTTTTCTGTATGATTAAATGATGATGGCGTCCTCTTGGGTAAAATATTCCGGAGGTAAAATAGTCCCCCATGCGGATCTCCGGGCGGAGACTGCTCAAGAGGATGTCGTTATCAGGAGAAAGAAAACTGGCGTTCTACGGATCGGGGCGTGGAATGTCAGATCCCTTAATCGGGCAGTTAGGTTAGAAAATTTAAAAGGGAAATAGATAGGTTAAAGTTAGATATAGTGGGAATTAGTGAAGTTCGGTGGCAGGAGGAACAAGACTTTTGGTCAGGTGACTACAGGATTATAAACACAAAATCAAATAGGGGTAATGCAGGAGTAGGTTTAATAATGAATAGGAAAATAGGAATGAAGGTAAGCTACTACAAACAGCATAGTGAAAGCATAATTCTGGCCAAGATAGATACGAAGTCCACACCTACTACAGTAGTACAAGTTTATATGCCAACTAGCTCAGCCGATGACGAAGAAATTGAAGAAATGTATGATGAAATAAAAGAAATTATTCAGATAGTGAAGGGTGACGAAAATTTAATAGTCATGGGTGACTGGAATTCGACAGTAGGAAAAGGGAGAGAAGGAAACACAGTAGGTGAATATGGATTGGTGTTAAGAAATGAAAGAGGAAGCCACATGGTAGAATTTCGCACAGATCGCAACTTAATCATAGCTAACACTTGGTTCAAGATTCATAAAAGAAGGCTGTATACATGGAAGAAGCCTGGAGATACTAGAAGGTATCAGATAGATTATATAATGGTAAGACAGAGATTTAGGAACCAGGTTTTAAATTGTAAGACATTTCCAGGCGCAGATGTTGACTCTGACAACAATCTATTGGTTATGACCTGTGGATTAAAACTGAAGAAACTGCAAAAAGGTAGGAATATAAGGAGATGGAACCTGGATAAACTGTCTAAACCAGAGGTTGTACAGAGTTTCAGGGAGAGCATGATGGACAAATTGACAAGAATGGGGGAAAGAAACACAGTAAAAGAAAAATGGGTAGCTCTGAGGGATGAAGTAGTGAAGGCAGCAGAGGATCAAGTAGGTAAAAAACGAGGGCTAGTAGAAATCCTTGGGTAACAGAAGAAATATTGAATTTAATGGATGAAAATAGAAAATATAAAAATGCAGTAAATGAAGCAGGCAAAAAGGAATACAAACGTCTCAAAAATGAGATCAACACGAAGTGCAAAATGGCTAAGCAGGCTTGACTAGAGGACAGATGTAAGGATGTAGAGGCTTATCTCACTAGGGATAAGATAGATGCTACCTACAGGAAAATTAAAGAGACCTTTGGAGATAAGAGAACCACTTGTATGAACATCAAGAGCTCAGATAGAAACTCAGTTCTAAGCAAAGAAGGGAAAGCAGAAAGGCGGAAGGAGTATATAGAGGGTCTATACAAGGGCGATGTACTTGAGGACAATATTATGGAAATGGAAGAGGATGTAGATGAAGATGAAATGGGAGATACGATACTGAGTGAAGAGTTTGACAGAGCATTGAAAGACCTGAGTCGAAACAAGGCCCCCAGAGTAGACAACATTCCATTGGAACTACTGACGGCCTTGAGAGAGCCAGTCATGACAAAACTCTACCATCTGGTGAGCAAGATGTATGAAAGAGGCGAAATACCCTCAGACTTCAAGAAGAATATAATAACTCCAATCCCAAAGAAAGCAGGTGCTGACAGATGTGAAAATTACCAAACTATCAGTTTAATAAGTCACAGCTGCAAAATACGAACGAGAATTCTTTACAGACGAATGGAACAACTAGTAGAAGCCGATCTCGGAGAAGATCAGTTTGGATTCCGTAGAAATATTGGAATACGTGAGGCAATACTGACACTACGACTTATCTTAAAAGCTAGATTAAGGAAGGGCAAACCTACGTTTCTAGCATTTGTAGACTTAGGGAAAGCTTTTGAAAATGTTGACTGGAATACTCTCTTTCAAATTATGAAGGTAGCAGAGGTAAAAACAAGGAGCGAAAGGCTATTTACAATTTGTACAGAAACCAGATGGCAGTTATAAGAGTCGAGGGAATGAAAGGGAAGCAGTGGTTGGGAAGGGAGTGAGACAGGGTTGTAGTCTCTCCCCGATGTTATTCAATCTGTATATTGAGCAAGCAGTGAAGGAAACAAAAGATAAATTCAGAGTAGGTATAAAAATCCGTGGAGAAGAAAAAAAACTTTGAGGTTCGCTGATGACATTGTAATTCTGTCAGAGACAGCAAAGGACTTGGAAGAGCAGTTGAACGGAATGGGCAGTGTCTTGAAAGGAGGATATAAGATGAACATCAACAAAAGCAAAACGAGGATAATGGAATGTAGTCTAATTAGGTCGGATGATGCTGAGGGAATTAGATTAGGAAATGAGACACTTAAAGTAGTAAAGGAGTTTGTTATTTGGGGTGCAAAATAACTGATGAAGGTCGGAGTAGAGAGGATATAAAATGTAGACTGGCAATGGGAAGGAAAGCGTTTCTGAAGAAGAGAAATTTGCTAACATCGAGTATAGATTTGAGTGTCAGGAAGTCGTTTCTGAAAGTATTTGTATGGAGTGTTTCCATGTATGGAAGTGAAACATGTACGATAAACAGTTTGGACAAGAAGAGAATAGAAGCTTTCGAAATGTGGTGCTACAGAAGAATTCTGAAGATTAGATGGGTAGATCACATAACTAATGAGGAAGTATTGAATAGGATTGGGGAGAAGAGAAGTTTGTGGCACAACTTGACAGGAAGAAGGGATCGGTTGGTAGGACATGTTCTGAGGCATCAAGGGATCACCAATTTAGTATTGGAAGGCAGCGTGAAGGGAGACCAAGAGATGACTACACTACACAGATTCAGACGGATGTAGGTTGCAGTGGGTACTGGGAGATGAAGAGGCTTGCACAGGATAGAGTAGCATGGAGAGCTGCACGAAACTAGTCTCAGGACTGGAGACCACAATAACAACAACATCTTAAAATGAACTAGAATGGACTTGTACCACTGTTGAAATAAGCCCTTCATATGACAGTGAATGTTATTCTGAAATATACTCTCCATTTCTTCTATGACGCATTTCGTCGACTAACATCCTCAAGCGCAGGAGGATCAGTAAATTGCATCAAAATTTATTTTCTTGGATGCAGACAGTTGTCTACTACTTCTGATACAACATTTACGCATCTTTATCCTTCGTACCTTAAACTAACTCATCGGCCATACTTAAGTCTTGCGGAACGAAGGCCTTTTCTCGTTTCTCTATAGTACCAAATTGTTCCTTTCGCCACGAAGACTTTTTATTGACACAAACCAAAGCTTATATGAATTTTATGTACAACCAAATTGTTCATAAACCAAATGGAGGAGGTCGTGCCGTTTGGCACTTGGCGCAAACACCGTGTGCCATCTGGCAATGAATGTCTGAAACATTTTCTCTACGGTTTCGCACTTGGCACTAATCTAGGGTCATGCAACTGTGTATTGAGAACGCAGTAGCATTAAAAATGTGTTTTGCCAGTTAGTTTTGGTAGTTACAATGTTTGAAATTTCGACTCTTTATACAGTCTTTGGAAGTTTAGTTTTAAGACTGCTGTGGAAGCACTAAATATTAAATCTTTCACGGCCACGTATTTTTAATAAAAGCTGTGTTGAGAGACTGGTCTGTAGTGTAGTCCAGAGTCTAATATGGTTTAGAAGGCGACAGTAAGGACTGGGCTGTACCAACGAAGTTAAATTGCAGGTACTGGCCAGTTCGAGCAAATGCTGAAGAGACAGTTAACGTAGACGGGTGGCGCAAGTTTCACGGATAGTTGCTGGTTCTGCAGATCCACTCGTTTCTTTAAGGTCTTGCTGGGCGACATGGTCTATTTCGCCACCATACGTGGACGTTATTCAACACGTTTACACAATGTCAGTCTCAGCCAAAGGGACGAACACACTTACTGATGGAGAGGATCCCATGAACTGACAGTACTACACTGCAGTCTCTTTGGACACTTGAGACATCCTAGACAAACAGACCCAAACTAACTTAACCATGGAACCAGTACGATGTCCATTGTTACTTAATCTGATAAATGAAGTCACAAACAGATCTCATAAGGAGTATAGGGGGCCTCGACGCTACAGGCAACGAAACAGAAGGGTACAAATGGTGAGTAGGCTGTTTGGTTTTTTTATTGGTAACGCCACAACGCGCTCTGTATGAAAAATCACTGACTGTGCTGTGTGCAGTCAGTGGCTGGTTGGCATTGTTGTAATACTCGCCATTGTAGTGTTGGGCGGCTGGATGTTAACAGCGCGTAGCGTTGCGCAGTTGGAGGTGAGCCGCCAGGAGTGGTGGATGTGGGGAGAGAGATGGCGGAGTTTTGAAATTTGTAAGACTGGATGTCATGAACTGCTATATACATTATGACTTTTGAACACTATTGAGGCAAATACATTGTTTGTTCTCTATTAAAATCTTTCATATACTAACTATCCCTATCAGCAGTTAGAGCCTTCCGTAGTTTGAATCTTTTATTTAGCTGGCAGTAGTGGCGCTCGCTGTATTGCAGTAGTTCGAGTAACCAAGATTGTCGTGAGGTAAGCGATTTGTGAAACGTATAGGTTAATGTTATTCAGGGCCATTTTTTGTAGAGATTTTTGAAAGTCAGATTGCGTTGCGCTAAAAATATTGTATGTCAGTTTAAGCACAGTTTTGTATAATTTTTCTAAGGGGACATTTCATATGTCGACCCTTAGCGGAGGATACCTCACTGGAATCTTCTGATTTTTTTCTTGTAGTTTGTGTAATTAGTGTAGCTATCGTTTATTGCTAGCATGTAATTGGAGAGAGAATCTCCTTTGTAGTTGTAGTCTTTCATTGTTGTACAGTAAAACAGTTGTGGCATACATGTAGATTTACACCAAGTATTTCGCAGCTGCGCTTGCAATTAACTAGATACTATTTTCAGTGCTATGTTAATGTGTTGTCTTATTTTTGCTCTTCAAATTGTGCTTTTCTGTGTTATCGTGTGAAATATTGTGACAATAATGTCGTGTGAAAAACGTAAAACTAGGCTCCATAGTAAACTGAGAAATAATAGTGACAACGAGCGTAGCTTATCAGCACCACTGTGTAGTGAATTAACAGACATTCGAAGTAGTAATTTGGTAACTGTGCATAGGGAAATGGAGCGGGCTGCAAATAATGGTGTAGGCAGTGAAACAAGTAGTGAACAGGAAAGCATTATCGATCGATCGGTCGGCAACAGCTCACCTCAGCAATCCGAAATGACAGAACACAATGTTGCAAATACTATAGACTTAGGTTTTGGGTCCTCACCGTTTTCTCAAATGAGTCAAGACACATTTTCTGCTTGTCAAAATGTGAATGTTGCCGGTGAAAATGAGCTGCCAAAAAGCATAGAGAAACAGATTCCAGACCCAAATACATTGTTATTGCAATTAATGCAACAAATGGAACAGAATCAGAAACAAATGGGACAAAATCTTCAAAAGTTAGACACAATGGATCAAAATCAGAGACAAACACAGCAAAAACTTCAAAAGTTAGACACAATGGAACAACACCAGAGACAAACACAGCAAAAGCTTCAAAAGTTAGACACAATGGAACAAAATCTTCAAACGTTAGACACAATGGAACAACACCAGAGACAAACACAGCAACAGTTAGTCACAATGGAACAAAAGCTTCAAAAGTTAGACTCAGTGGAACACGCTTGAACAAACACGTGAAGATTTAACTACTGAGTTACATAAAATCTAATCGAAATGTCAAAATGTCTGTAATGACGTAAAAACACAAATTTGTTAGCATTTTCAACCTATTTTTTCACGGCATGAAAATGCCTTACAGAATCACGAAGCAGCCATAAAAGAACTGCAAACTGTTGTTCATGAAAATCATGAGACCTTGCAAGCTAAAATTGACTCAGTTGCGTCTACCGATTCGGTTACGCAACTAGCAAAAACTCAGGAAAACTTAAAGGACACAGTAGATACTCTGAAAATTGGTTCAGAAGGACACATGGAGTAAATCAATTCATTATCAGAGAAAGTAGTTGAACTTTCGGATCAGTTAAATAATTTATCTACGAAGGTAGATGATAATCTGAATGACACAAAACCGGTAGTCTTTAATGACACAGAAGAGTTCGAACAAATTAGGAAATTCAAACAAAATCAAAATCAAATTAATACGCAAAACCAAAGACAAATCCGGGAAGTACAAGATCAGCTGACACAGGTATTACAAGAATTACGTATGTCAGAGGACACTCGCGCTCCAATACCAAAAGAGAGACATAGAAATACAGAACAGCCACAAAATAATAACACAGGGCACTTCGAAAATTATGAAAGAAATTGGCAACGCACACCGAGTTTTGAGAGGGAACCGCCGAAACGATGTAACAATGACCGACATGCGACTCGCCGACATGATGATTTTGACTATAAGCTGTTCAAAACATTTAAGAATTCTGGCAACGACATTCATCCACAAGCGTGGCTCCATCTATTCTCTCATTGTTTTCCTCCTAACTGGTCATTAGAGCACAGATTAGAATTTATATGTGGTTACTTAGAGAATGAACCAGCTGTAAGAATGCGATCGGTCATTCACGATTGTCACAGTGAAGGAGAATTTTATCGTGCCTTCCTCTCAGCATATTGGTCTCAAGCTACACAACACCGAGTAAAACATAGTATCATTATGATAAAACATTTCGAACAATCTGAACTTTCCAGTCTTGTGAAATATTTTGAAGACATGTTACATAAGAATCAGTATCTTTCAAACCCATACAGCCCATCTGAACTCATCCGCATTTGCTTAATCAAATTGCCTGAACATTTACGACATATTATTTTGGCAGGACGTTGCAAAGAGGACATTGAAGCTTTCCAGGGACTGTTACAAGAATTGGAAATTGACACTGACAATCGCGGAACGCGAAAACAGGAACACAACAATTACAGGTCTCATCCGTCACAATTCCGCCATGAAAGAAATAATAACTGGACACGACAAGGCTACTCGCACAATACAAATCGTGACGAAAACAGACATCACCCGTATGACAACCGTTGGCAGAGTAGTAATAATTACAGGGAAAGATCACCGCTCCGCGGTAGTGACTATCACAGAGACAATTAGAGAAACAAACAAAATAGGGGAACCAAAATAATTATTATCAAGGGAGACAATAACTTTAGACGTAATGGTCCAGCGCGCAGTTACGATTCAGGGAGAAATTCTCCACCACATGACCGACAAACAGGAAACTATGCAAAGTACCGACAAAACGACAGACCTGAATTCCATCAGAACTGGCGGGTTTCAAACAGGGCAGGACCCTCTCGTCAAGGTGAATTTGTAGAAGTTAGCTCTCCTAATCCCAATAACGATGCGCGGCAACAAAGAGACAGACAATGACTCGCACCGCAGGCAGCTGCGTGCGCCGGCTGGCTCAGAGAAAAATAACATAAGCTAACCTTGAGCAAAATTCCAGTGTTCCTTACCGACGTAACTACATGACAATTGCGTTGAAACTGAAACTCTGCGTACTAGGAAGAGTAAAAGATTGCACCACATTTCACGTGTAAAACCGTTTACTAAAAGATAATCTGCTTTTTAACTTTGTCTTTGCCATAAAACTTTTCACTTCACGTTACTAGTATGCGTTGTCACACTTTGAAACTGTTATCATGCAACAATGTTTTGAAGTAAACTATCCAGTGTAGAACCTACGGAACATACACTCCTGGAAATGGAAAAAAGAACACATTGACACCGGAGTGTCAGACCCACCATACTTGCTCCGGACACTGCGAGAGGGCTGTACAAGCAATGATCACACGCACGGCACAGCGGACACACCAGGAACCGCGGTGTTGGCCGTCGAATGGCGCTAGCTGCGCAGCATTTGTGCACCGCCGCCGTCAGTGTTAGCCAGTTTGCCGTGGCATACGGAGCTCCATCGCAGTCTTGAACACTGGTAGCATGCCGCGACAGCGTGGACGTGAACCGTATGTGCAGTTGACGGACTTTGAGCGAGGGCGTATAGTGGGCATGCAATGAATGTCTGAAACATTTTCTCTACGGTTTCGCACTTGGCACTAATCTAGGGTCATGCAACTGTGTATTGAGAACGCAGTAGCATTAAAAATGTGTTTTGCCAGTTAGTTTTGGTAGTTACAATGTTTGAAATTTCGACTCTTTATACAGTCTTTGGAAGTTTAGTTTTAAGACTGCTGTGGAAGCACTAAATATTAAATCTTTCACGGCCACGTATTTTTAATAAAAGCTGTGTTGAGAGACTGGTCTGTAGTGTAGTCCAGAGTCTAATATGGTTTAGAAGGCGACAGTAAGGACTGGGCTGTACCAACGAAGTTAAATTGCAGGTACTGGCCAGTTCGAGCAAATGCTGAAGAGACAGTTAACGTAGACGGGTGGCGCAAGTTTCACGGATAGTTGCTGGTTCTGCAGATCCACTCGTTTCTTTAAGGTCTTGCTGGGCGACATGGTCTATTTCGCCACCATACGTGGACGTTATTCAACACGTTTACACAATGTCAGTCTCAGCCAAAGGGACGAACACACTTACTGATGGAGAGGATCCCATGAACTGACAGTACTACACTGCAGTCTCTTTGGACACTTGAGACATCCTAGACAAACAGACCCAAACTAACTTAACCATGGAACCAGTACGATGTCCATTGTTACTTAATCTGATAAATGAAGTCACAAACAGATCTCATAAGGAGTATAGGGGGCCTCGACGCTACAGGCAACGAAACAGAAGGGTACAAATGGTGAGTAGGCTGTTTGGTTTTTTTATTGGTAACGCCACAACGCGCTCTGTATGAAAAATCACTGACTGTGCTGTGTGCAGTCAGTGGCTGGTTGGCATTGTTGTAATACTCGCCATTGTAGTGTTGGGCGGCTGGATGTTAACAGCGCGTAGCGTTGCGCAGTTGGAGGTGAGCCGCCAGGAGTGGTGGATGTGGGGAGAGAGATGGCGGAGTTTTGAAATTTGTAAGACTGGATGTCATGAACTGCTATATACATTATGACTTTTGAACACTATTGAGGCAAATACATTGTTTGTTCTCTATTAAAATCTTTCATATACTAACTATCCCTATCAGCAGTTAGAGCCTTCCGTAGTTTGAATCTTTTATTTAGCTGGCAGTAGTGGCGCTCGCTGTATTGCAGTAGTTCGAGTAACCAAGATTGTCGTGAGGTAAGCGATTTGTGAAACGTATAGGTTAATGTTATTCAGGGCCATTTTTTGTAGAGATTTTTGAAAGTCAGATTGCGTTGCGCTAAAAATATTGTATGTCAGTTTAAGCACAGTTTTGTATAATTTTTCTAAGGGGACATTTCATATGTCGACCCTTAGCGGAGGATACCTCACTGGAATCTTCTGATTTTTTTCTTGTAGTTTGTGTAATTAGTGTAGCTATCGTTTATTGCTAGCATGTAATTGGAGAGAGAATCTCCTTTGTAGTTGTAGTCTTTCATTGTTGTACAGTAAAACAGTTGTGGCATACATGTAGATTTACACCAAGTATTTCGCAGCTGCGCTTGCAATTAACTAGATACTATTTTCAGTGCTATGTTAATGTGTTGTCTTATTTTTGCTCTTCAAATTGTGCTTTTCTGTGTTATCGTGTGAAATATTGTGACAATAATGTCGTGTGAAAAACGTAAAACTAGGCTCCATAGTAAACTGAGAAATAATAGTGACAACGAGCGTAGCTTATCAGCACCACTGTGTAGTGAATTAACAGACATTCGAAGTAGTAATTTGGTAACTGTGCATAGGGAAATGGAGCGGGCTGCAAATAATGGTGTAGGCAGTGAAACAAGTAGTGAACAGGAAAGCATTATCGATCGATCGGTCGGCAACAGCTCACCTCAGCAATCCGAAATGACAGAACACAATGTTGCAAATACTATAGACTTAGGTTTTGGGTCCTCACCGTTTTCTCAAATGAGTCAAGACACATTTTCTGCTTGTCAAAATGTGAATGTTGCCGGTGAAAATGAGCTGCCAAAAAGCATAGAGAAACAGATTCCAGACCCAAATACATTATTATTGCAATTAATGCAACAAATGGAACAGAATCAGAAACAAATGGGACAAAATCTTCAAAAGTTAGACACAATGGATCAAAATCAGAGACAAACACAGCAAAAACTTCAAAAGTTAGACACAATGGAACAACACCAGAGACAAACACAGCAAAAGCTTCAAAAGTTAGACACAATGGAACAAAATCTTCAAACGTTAGACACAATGGAACAACACCAGAGACAAACACAGCAACAGTTAGTCACAATGGAACAAAAGCTTCAAAAGTTAGACTCAGTGGAACACGCTTGAACAAACACGTGAAGATTTAACTACTGAGTTACATAAAATCTAATCGAAATGTCAAAATGTCTGTAATGACGTAAAAACACAAATTTGTTAGCATTTTCAACCTATTTTTTCACGGCATGAAAATGCCTTACAGAATCACGAAGCAGCCATAAAAGAACTGCAAACTGTTGTTCATGAAAATCATGAGACCTTGCAAGCTAAAATTGACTCAGTTGCGTCTACCGATTCGGTTACGCAACTAGCAAAAACTCAGGAAAACTTAAAGGACACAGTAGATACTCTGAAAATTGGTTCAGAAGGACACATGGAGTAAATCAATTCATTATCAGAGAAAGTAGTTGAACTTTCGGATCAGTTAAATAATTTATCTACGAAGGTAGATGATAATCTGAATGACACAAAACCGGTAGTCTTTAATGACACAGAAGAGTTCGAACAAATTAGGAAATTCAAACAAAATCAAAATCAAATTAATACGCAAAACCAAAGACAAATCCGGGAAGTACAAGATCAGCTGACACAGGTATTACAAGAATTACGTATGTCAGAGGACACTCGCGCTCCAATACCAAAAGAGAGACATAGAAATACAGAACAGCCACAAAATAATAACACAGGGCACTTCGAAAATTATGAAAGAAATTGGCAACGCACACCGAGTTTTGAGAGGGAACCGCCGAAACGATGTAACAATGACCGACATGCGACTCGCCGACATGATGATTTTGACTATAAGCTGTTCAAAACATTTAAGAATTCTGGCAACGACATTCATCCACAAGCGTGGCTCCATCTATTCTCTCATTGTTTTCCTCCTAACTGGTCATTAGAGCACAGATTAGAATTTATATGTGGTTACTTAGAGAATGAACCAGCTGTAAGAATGCGATCGGTCATTCACGATTGTCACAGTGAAGGAGAATTTTATCGTGCCTTCCTCTCAGCATATTGGTCTCAAGCTACACAACACCGAGTAAAACATAGTATCATTATGATAAAACATTTCGAACAATCTGAACTTTCCAGTCTTGTGAAATATTTTGAAGACATGTTACATAAGAATCAGTATCTTTCAAACCCATACAGCCCATCTGAACTCATCCGCATTTGCTTAATCAAATTGCCTGAACATTTACGACATATTATTTTGGCAGGACGTTGCAAAGAGGACATTGAAGCTTTCCAGGGACTGTTACAAGAATTGGAAATTGACACTGACAATCGCGGAACGCGAAAACAGGAACACAACAATTACAGGTCTCATCCGTCACAATTCCGCCATGAAAGAAATAATAACTGGACACGACAAGGCTACTCGCACAATACAAATCGTGACGAAAACAGACATCACCCGTATGACAACCGTTGGCAGAGTAGTAATAATTACAGGGAAAGATCACCGCTCCGCGGTAGTGACTATCACAGAGACAATTAGAGAAACAAACAAAATAGGGGAACCAAAATAATTATTATCAAGGGAGACAATAACTTTAGACGTAATGGTCCAGCGCGCAGTTACGATTCAGGGAGAAATTCTCCACCACATGACCGACAAACAGGAAACTATGCAAAGTACCGACAAAACGACAGACCTGAATTCCATCAGAACTGGCGGGTTTCAAACAGGGCAGGACCCTCTCGTCAAGGTGAATTTGTAGAAGTTAGCTCTCCTAATCCCAATAACGATGCGCGGCAACAAAGAGACAGACAATGACTCGCACCGCAGGCAGCTGCGTGCGCCGGCTGGCTCAGAGAAAAATAACATAAGCTAACCTTGAGCAAAATTCCAGTGTTCCTTACCGACGTAACTACATGACAATTGCGTTGAAACTGAAACTCTGCGTACTAGGAAGAGTAAAAGATTGCACCACATTTCACGTGTAAAACCGTTTACTAAAAGATAATCTGCTTTTTAACTTTGTCTTTGCCATAAAACTTTTCACTTCACGTTACTAGTATGCGTTGTCACACTTTGAAACTGTTATCATGCAACAATGTTTTGAAGTAAACTATCCAGTGTAGAACCTACGGAACATACACTCCTGGAAATGGAAAAAAGAACACATTGACACCGGAGTGTCAGACCCACCATACTTGCTCCGGACACTGCGAGAGGGCTGTACAAGCAATGATCACACGCACGGCACAGCGGACACACCAGGAACCGCGGTGTTGGCCGTCGAATGGCGCTAGCTGCGCAGCATTTGTGCACCGCCGCCGTCAGTGTTAGCCAGTTTGCCGTGGCATACGGAGCTCCATCGCAGTCTTGAACACTGGTAGCATGCCGCGACAGCGTGGACGTGAACCGTATGTGCAGTTGACGGACTTTGAGCGAGGGCGTATAGTGGGCATGCGGGAGGCCGGGTGGACGTACCGCCGAATTGCTCATCACGTGGGGCGTGAGGTCTCCACAGTACATCGATGTTGTCGCCAGTGGTCGGCGGAAGGTGCACGTGCCCGTCGACCTGGGACCGGACCGCAGCGACGCACGGATGCACGCCAAGACCGCAGGATCCTACGCAGTGCCGTAGGGGACCGCACCGCCACTTCCCAGCAAATTAGGGACACTGTTGCTCCTGGGGTATAGGCGAGGACCATTCGCAGTCGTCTCCATGAAGCTGGGCTACGGTCCCGCACACCGTTAGGCCGTCTTCCGCTCACGCCCCAACATCGTGCAGCCCACCTCCAGTGGTGTCGCGACAGGCGTGAATGGAGGGATGAATGGAGACGTGTCGTCTTCAGCGATGAGAGTCGCTTCTGCCTTGGTGCCAATGATGGTCGTATGCGTGTTTGGCACCGTGCAGGTGAGCGCCACAATCAGGACTGCATACGACCGAGGCACACAGGGCCAACACCCGGCATCATGGTGTGGGGAGCGATCTCCTACACTGGCCGTACACCTCTGGTGATCGTCGAGGGGACACTGAATAGTGCACCGTACATCCAAACCGTCATCGAACCCATCGTTCTACCATTCCTAGACCGGAAAGGGAACTTGCTGTTCCAACAGGACAATGCACGTCCGCATGTATCCCGTGCCACCCAACGTGCTCTAGAAGGTGTAAGTCAACTACCCTGGCCAGCAAGATCTCCGGATCTGTCCCCCATTGAGCATGTTTGGGACTGGATGAAGCGTCGTCTCACGCGGTCTGCACGTCCAGCACGAACGCTGGTCCAACTGAGGCGCCAGGTGGAAATGGCATGGCAAGCCGTTCCACAGGACTACATCCAGCATCTCTACGATCGTCTCCATTGGAGAATAGCAGCCTGCATTGCTGCGAAAGGTGGATATACACTGTACTAGTGTCGACATTGTGCATGCTCTGTTGCCTGTGTCTATGTGCCTGTGGTTCTGTCAGTGTGATAATGTGATGTATCTGACCCCAGGAATGTGTTAATAAAGTTTCCCCTTCCTGGGACAATGAATTCACGGTGTTCTTATTTCAATTTCCAGGAGTGTATTTAGACAGTAATTGCCACTGCATTGGGGTAGTGAACAGAGGACACAATGTTACTGTGTGTGTACATTCTTGCTTGATAGTTGCACGATTACTAAGGACTATAAGGCTTACATACTTAGAACATATATTGCTAATGAGATTTGAATGCAACATTTTGGTTTACTTGAAAAGACATTCCTTATTTCAAGTAGTTCTTGTGACATTAAAGATGACTTAGTATTTGGTTTATTTGACAGCTACACGATTTTATCACGACGCTACTAATGAGTGACAATTTACAATGTTGCTTTTACGGTGTTTCTGTTTTATATCTGCACAGTTTTTCTGAATTCTTCTGGAAACGAAAACATGTTCTAGTAGTAACTTTTGTGGTATAGCTACAATGAGACAGCCTTTTCTGTAGCACAACAATACGTTACAGCACAGTACTTTCTTCATCATAGCAATAAGCGTAATAACTAAGATATTTATACGCAAAGCATTTCACTTTTGTTTATCATGAGGTAAGTACATTGACTTCTGCAGAACTTAGCTTTCGGAGGACGCACATTTAGCGCTACAGGACACGCATTTGAGTGATTAAATTTGTACTTCAACCATTTATTTTTCAAGATTTTTGAATTACAAAGAAAGTTTTCCGTGATACATTTCACTCCATTCCTGTAATCTGTAACACCTGAGGGTATAATTACATTAATCTTCAAGGGGGTACACGCTTACTTTGTGTACCATGTGTGTGGCAAGCACAAGGAGCCCTAGCTAATATGGTATTTGCTTATACAACTTTACACATAGGTACCAAATTTCTCTAACACAGAATTACACAGCTATCTGGTCATTTAAATGAGAGAGACAAATATTTATTTTACGTAATTACATGGTTGGATAACTTCACACTTATCAAATTGTATTTTGTCTGTACTTTGTGAAATGTTCATATTTTTTCGGAACCATTGTGATACTATGAGAGCTTTGAATGATGTATTTGGTATGGGATGATGATTTTTAAAGTATGTTTGAGGCAAATAACACTTTTGACATGAGCAGAAACTTTTTTTTTAGGTTTTGAAATTATTGGAGGAAGCTACGACGATTTTGAGAGTTGACTGAGGTGTTATGATGTTATTACGATGACTGTGTATTATGCTGTTGCAGTATGTTTACGATCAATAAGCTGATGCTATATGAGTTATTTGATTATGCTACGTCTCTGTTATGATGAAATATTGAAGAAGTGTCGACGAATAAGGTAAGGAATAATGAGTAGTGGTTTGGGACTCTGGTTTGTGAAACTGGTTGTTGAAAACCAAGAATCGTACTTTAAGAGTTATGAAATGTATGTAAATGCGTGAATGTATTACAATGCAGACGAAAATTTTTTGAACGCTGTTATATCAATAGGGTTTTGTTTCTACAGATGTGTAACGCAAATTCTTGACCTGAGAAATTTTTTATATGAGACTGCCACTGTAACGGAAACTGGTGTCGTAAATATTTCGGTAAGACAGTTAAGTGACCACCTGCACGTAATACGTCGTGGGCACCCAGCTGCGCGACAGCCACTTGACAAAAGAAAACCATTAGATGAAAAAAAAGAGGGCATTATCCTCGCTATTGACATTCCTTTGTAGAAAGCATCGCAAAAACGTCACGCTCATTACTTGGAAAGATACTTTGTTACATCTGCACACCTGATAATGACAAGTGTCTTTCTACGAGAGTTGAGAGAATTTGTACTAACTTATGAAATGTCACATGACTGTTGAATGATATTTTCATGCTTTGCCTTTCATAGTTGCTTATTTCATTTGATATCTGGTTTCCAGCTGTGTTGCAGCATTGGTTTTATAAAATAAAATTAAATGCATTTGCTAATGTGAACACTTTCTGTCAACAGATCTATTAAATAATCATTTTATGATCCACATTCTTCGAAAAAGGAGCACTCGGACAGGAAAGAACAATAAGAATGGATTAATAACAGTTACTGCGTACTTAATTTTCTTTGCAACTACTTGGTAATATCTTTTGTAGAATTAGTTTTGTGGTGCACCACTTTAATGACATAGATATTAATATGTGAATAGACATTTCCCTTTTCTGCATTGTTGTCTTTACTGTAATATTTTTTCTGCTTGAGCTTTGTCATGTTTAGATATAAATTATTGCATTTGCTGCTGCTGTTTGCTAGGCATAGTGTTACTGAATTTCACTTTGTATTAATCTGTTAAGCGAGTTTTACTACTGATTTACTTTTCTTGTTGCTGTTCATTGATTCATATTAGTTGTAATGTTGCATATGCTTCGCTAAGTCCTATATTGCTGCCTTTTTTTGACCATTTTTTTTGTCATTGTTGTTTGTGTTAATTGTTTTGTGCTGCTGCATTGCGTCGTCCCTTAGTTTAGCATCTGAGCTCAGTAGGTTTAAGTTAGCTTAAGAGGGGGTAGACTATATAAGAAACTAACTATGATGAATTGGAAAAAAAGCATTGAGAAGCTATAAGAAAATGGTTTGGCCAAAAAAGTAGTGTACAATGGAGAAAAACTATTTTTGAAAGAGGATGTGAACCGAATACAGAAAGCTTGCTTGGATAGGATTTTTTTTTTTTTTGGCTGGAGCAAATGTTGAAATAAGAGGGACGATCTATAGAATGAAGTTTTGGGTTGGACTGCAGTACCAAATGTTACCCTGAAAACAAATCCTGTCCTTTTCTTTTGTGTTATCCCACTATGTGTTTGTGTAACCTTGTGTATTTGTTTTCTTCCAGTCTCTGTGCACTGTTTCATAGAATTTTTTCTCTTCTAATACTAAGCTACATTCACTATGATGAGGAGTACTGTTATCCTCAAATATAATTTGCATTAATAACATGTTATTTACTTCATAAAGGTGTTTACATATTATTTATTCTGTTTTGTTCTAATGCTCATGTGTGAAGTTGATGTTTCAAAAGTTATTCTGATCTTTTATGTATGTACTTACGTCAAAATTCCTGTAACACTGATGTATATGTTATTTCGATTCTTTTGTAAAGCCTGTATTACTGCAAATGTTATCTGTACTATTATGTTCTTTAATGGTATATTTTGTACCTTTGTTATTGTATTCTTATGTTATAAAATTGTAATGGACACCAGTTGATCAAATTAAGTAGTTTGTAAGTTATATTTCACTGCACACGTTTCTGTTGGTCATAGTATACGGACAATATGTGAGAAGTAGGGACTGTTAGTGTTTGCACGTGTGTTGACAATTCAGCAAGGGACTGCATAACAGCATTGCTGATTCTAAGGGCATTTCAAACAAATTTTTTCTGAGTGGACAAGTGGTGGTTTATGGACTTGCTGTATTGTCCATAAGACTCTTCGATGGTGATTGTGCACTGCACAGTCGCAACAGTTGGCTGCTAGCCATCTCTACAAGGACTGCAGTGGGTCTACACCTTTGATGACTCACAATACCATTATTTCTACAAGGACTGCAGTGGGTCTGCACCTCTGGTGGCCCACCAATACCATAATCTCTACTAGGACTACAGTGGGTCTGCTCTGTGATGACCAACCTACCAATATTCTTCAAAACTTCGACTGACTCTGCTGTGGGTTTGCTCTGTTGTGGCTCATTACCTGTCAGCATGTCAAGAGTCAGCACTGTCTTTCCGTTGGAAGGACAACACTACTTCTTGAAGACCTCATGGAAATCCACTACTTCCGTGTGCATTTTCTTTTACTGCCCAGACATTGACTAAAAACACTGTTTTTTACTGTGATGAACGATCAGGACTGCCTTTATGGACTGTGAGAAAATTTGAGCTTATGACCAACATTGTATCGATAAGTGTATGCATTTCATTTCTTTGTTATTATAATTATGAAAAATTTTTTCAAATCTGTATTGGCCACTGCGCAAAACAATTTGTAAAAATTTTTGTGGGGAGCATGGGGGCTATGTAAGTAGGCTGTTTAGGTTTTTTTATTGGTAACGCCACATAGCTGTGCTGTGTGCAGTCAGTGGCTGGTTGGCATTGTTGTAATACTCGCCATTGTAGTGTTGGGTGGCTGGATGTGAACAGCGCGTAGTTGGAGGTGAACCGCCAACAGTGGTGGATGTGGGGAGAGAGATGGCGGAGTTTTGAAATTTGTAAGACTGGATGTCATGAACTGCTATATACATTATGACTTTTGAACGCTATTGAGGTAAATACATTGTTTGTTCTCTATTAAAATCTTTCATATGCTAACTATCCCTATCAGTAGTTAGAGCCTTCCGTAGTTTGAATCTTTTATTTGGCTGGCAGTTGTGGCGCTCGCTGTATTGCAGTAGTTCGAGTAACCAAGATTGTTTTGAGGTAAGCGATTTGTGAAACGTATAGGTTAATTTAGTCAGGGCCATTTTTTGTAGAGATTTTTGAAAGTCAGATTGCTTTGCGCTAAAAATATTGTGTGTCAGTTTAAGCACAGTCTTTTATAATTATTCTAAGGGGACGTTTCAAAATGAACGACACAGATACTGTTAACTGATGGAACTACGGACACGAAAAGTGGTAAAGATAACAATGGAAATGGAAACTCACATTTAATTCGGACTGACTAAATCGTGATCGGCTTTTAGCCAACATTTGGCAATTAAAAACTGTAAACAAGTAAAAATAGATGCTAACTGCATCAAAAGTAAACTTCTGTAGTGAAATCGAGGATACAACTAATACATTAGATATTAAATTATTATATTACACATTAGTAAGAGATTACCAGCATTCCATACGCACTATAGCACAAAAAATGCGGCAGCCGAATAGAAGAGGAATAACCCGCCGAGACAAGCAGCAACAGGGAAGCAACTGATTTTGTGACATTTACTGGTTCCTAGCTAGGAGCAAATTGTACAATTTTATCTGTGTGCTTTGATAGTTCAGTTTATTGAGTTCCTACATGTTAATTGAATATGTAACAGACGCAGATCTCACGTTTTCGTTTGCATCGGAAAGTAAACCGATTTTGTGACATTTTATGTTTCAAATCAGGAGCGAATTATTTAGTTTCACCTGAGTGCTTCGGTAGTGCGGTTTTTGAATCTCTGCATATTAATCCAATTTATTAGACACAGTTCTTGTGTTTTCGTTAGGTCTACAGTAGAATTTCGCAGTATGTGTCGATAGGCCTTAGTGGCCGAGCCGTTCTAGGCACTACAGTCTGGAACCACAGATTCGAATCCTGCCTCGGGCATGGATGTGTGTGATGTCCTTAGGTTAGTTAGGTTTAAGTAGTACTAATTTCTAGGGGACTGATGACCTCAGAAGTTAAGTCCCATAGTGTTCATGACCCATTTGAACCCTTTTTTTATAGTCCGTTTGTCTGGGTAGTGTAGTTTTGCTCAGTCTTTAGCATGGATAGGGACTGTGATTGTTGCGTGCAGATGTGAGCTGAGTTGGTGATACTTTGCTATTAGCACCAGGCTGTGATGGCTTCAGTTACACAGCTTTAAGCTGCAGTGGATGGGCTCTAATGTTGTGGACCGGCCACAGGGATCCATCGGACATCCAGTACGTCCAAGTCCTCCGAATGGTCGTCACTGGTGGCCAGCCTAGTTACTGCTCACAGTAAGGTTGGCCCCTCACCTGTGGTCGAGTGGGAGGTCGCCTTGCCTCAGGGCGTGGCAATCGGCGAAGGGCTTCCTAGGGGGCCATCTGTAAGGCCATCATGGTCCATCGGACAAACAGGTTCTTGGGCAATCACAGAAGGTGGCACTATAGGTAGCTGGAGTTCCAATGTTAGGTGCATTATGGAGCCCCTTAGAGACATGGCTACCAAGAAGGAGAAGAAAACCAATCTGCACTCAGTGTGCATACCAGGTGAAGTCATTACAGACGTGGATGGGGTTCTTCTGGATGCCATGAAGAGCACAGGGTGCACACAACTGCAAGTGGTGGCTCACGTCGGTACCAATGATGTGTGTCGCTTTGGATCGCAAGAGAGTCTCTCTAGTTTCGAGCGACTAACAGAAGTGGTAAAGGCTACCAGTCTTTCTTGCGAGGTGAAAGCAGAGCTCACCATTTCCAGTATAGTCGACAGGACCGATTGCGGTCCTCTGATGCAGAGTTGAGTGAATGGTCTGAATCAGAGGCTTAGACGGTTCTGAGACCGTGTAACTGCAGACTCCTCGACTTCCGCCATAGGGTGGTTGGGTTTCGCGTTCTGCTTAATAGGTTAGGAGACCACTACAAGCAGGAAGCGGCTGCAGGCGTAACGCGGGCTATGTGGCATGGACTGGGTGGTTATTTAGGTTAGAAAGTCTCAGGTAAACATAAAAAGGACTTCAATCTCGAAGATTCCAGGCCCAACAAAGGAGGAACATAAATACAAGAACCATAGGTATAACAGCTGAAATTGGCGTAGCTGTTTTGCGAAAAGTACCAGAGCTCCAAGTGCTAATAGAAAGGACTTATGCTCAAAACGTTATAGGCACTGAAAGCTGGCTGAAGCCTGACATAAATTCAGCCGAAATTTTTGCGAAGAATCTAACGGTGTTTCGAAAAGATAGGCCAAACACAGTTGGAGGTGGCTTGTTTGTTGCTGTTAGAAGCAGTTTAGCTTCTCGCGAAAGTTCCTCTGAACTAGTATGAACAGAGGTCATTCTTGACAAAAGGAATAAAATAATAATTTGATCCTTTTACCGACGTCCCAATTCAGATGATACAACTGCTGAAATGTTGCAAGAAAATTTAAGTTTAATTTCACTTACCCGTCTGACTCATACAATTATAGTTGGTGGTGACTTTAATTTACCGTCGATATGTTGGGGAAAAAACATTTTTAATTCCGCAGGTTCGCATAAAACGTCATCCGAAATAGTACTATATGCATTTTCTGAGATTTATTTCGAGTAGGTAGCTCATAAGCTCACGCGATTAGTAAACGGTTGTAAAAACACATTTGATATCTTCGCAACAAATAACCCTGAGATAATAACGGGCATGAAAACGGATACAGGGATTACTGAACACGGGGTTGTCGTAGCGAGCATTAATATTGTTCCCCCCAATAAATGAAAAATATACCTATTCAAAAAAGTAGATTAAAATTCTGTTGACGCCTTCCTGAGAGACACTGTCCACTCCCTCCAAATTAATAATATAAGTGTAGACCAGACGTGGCTTGAATTCAAAGAAATAGTATCGGCAGCAATCGAGAGATTTATACCAAATGAATTAACAAACGACGGAGCTGGTCCTTCGGTATACAAAACGGGTTAGAAAACTGTTGCAAAAACAACAAGGAAAAAGCACGCCAAATTTAAACCAACGCAAAATCTCCAAGATTGGCGATCTTTTGCACAAGTTCGAAATTTAGGGTGGATTTCAATGCGAGATGCTTGTAACAGTTTCCACAACGAAACCTGTCTCGAAACCTGGCAGAAAATCCAAAGAGACTATGGTCGTATCTGAATTATGCTAGCGGCAAGATCGTAATGGAAATACAATCGATGACAGTGCTGCCAAAGCAGAGTTACTAAACACAGTCTTCCGGAATCCCTTCACTACAGAAGACGAAGTAAATATCCCAGAATTCGACTCAAGCACAGCTGCCAACATGAGTAACATACAAGTAAATATCCTCGGAGTAGTGAAGCAACTTAAATCACTTAACAATGAACAATGCAACCGATCGCTCGACGAAAGATCCGTACACAAAGACTGGAAAGTTGCACAGATCACACCAATATTCAAGAAAGCTGGTAATCCACTAAATTACAAGCCCTTATCATTAACGTCAATATGCAGCAGGATTTTGGAATGTATATTGTGTTAGAAAATTATGAATTACCTTGAAGAGAAGTGTCTATTGACACACAGTCAACGTGGATTTAGAAACCATCGTTCTTATGAGACACACTAGCTCTTTACTCACACGAAGCACTGAGTACTTTTGACAAGGAATTTCAAATCGATTTCGTATTTCTAGTTTTCCAGAAGGCTTTTGACACTTAACCACACAAGCGGTATGTAGTGAAAATGGCGTGATTATCGAATATCGTCTCAATTATGTAGCTGGATTTGTGATTTCCTGTCAGAGAGGGCACAGTTCGCAGAAATCGACGGAAAGTCATCGAGTAAGACAAAAGTGATTTCTGTCGTTCGCGAAGGTAGTGTTACAGGTGCTTTTCTGTTCCCTATCTACACTCCTGGAAATAGAAAAAAGAACACATTGACACCGGTGTGTCAGACCCACCATACTTCCTCCGGACACTGCGAGAAGGCTGTACAAGCAATGATCACACGCACGGCACAGCGGACACACCAGGAACCGCGGTGTTGGCCGTCGAATGGCGCTAGCTGCGCAGCATTTGTGCACCTCCGCCGTCAGTGTCAGCCAGTTTGCCGTGGCATACGGAGCTCCATCGCAGTCTTGAACACTGGTAGCATGCCGCGACAGCGTGGACGTGAACCGTATGTGCAGTTGTAGGACTTTTAGCGAGGGCGTATAGTGGGCATGCGGGAGGCCGGGTGGACGTACCGCCGAATTGCTCAACACGTGGGGCGTGAGGTCTCCACAGTATATCGATGTTGTCGCCAGTGGTCGGCGGAAGGTGCACGTGCTCGTCGACCTGGGACCGGACCGCAGCGACGCACGGATGCACGCCAAGACGTAGGATCCTACGCAGTGCCGTAGGGGACCGCACCGCCACTTCCCAGCAAATTAGGGACACTGGAGTATTGGCGAGGACCATTCGCAACCGTCTCCATGAAGCTGGGCTACGGTCCCGCACACCGTTAGGCCGTCTTCCGCTCACGCCCCAACATCGTGCAGCCCACCTCCAGTGGTGTCGCGACAGGCGTGAATGGAGGGACGAATGGAGACGTGTCGCCTTCAGCGATGAGAGTCGCTTCTGCCTTGGTGCCAATGATGGTCGTATGCGTGTTTGGCGCCGTGCAGGTGAGCGCCACAATCAGGACTGCATAGGACCGAGGCACACAGGGCCAACACCCGGCATCATGGTGTGGGGAGCGATCTCCTACACTGGCTGTACACCTCTGGTGATCGTCGAGGGGACACTGAATAGTGCACCGTACATCCAAACCGTCATCGAACCCATCGTTCTACCATTCCTAGACCGGCAAGGGAACTTGCTGTTCCAACAGGACAATGCACGTCCGCATGTATCCCGTGCCACCCAACGTGCTCTAGAAGGTGTAAGTCAACTACCCTGGCCAGCAAGATCTCCGGATCTGTCCCCCATTGAGCATGTTTGGGACTGGATGAAGCGTCGTCTCACGCGGTCTGCACGTCCAGCACGAACGCTGGTCCAACTGAGGCGCCAGGTGGAAATGGCATGGCAAGCCGTTCCACAGGACTACATCCAGCATCTCTACGATCGTCTCCATGGGAAAATAGCAGCCTGCATTGCTGCGAAAGGTGGATATACACTGTACTAGTGCCGACATTGTGCATACTCTGTTGCCTGTGTCTATGTGCCTGTGGTTCTGTCAGTGTGATCATGTGATGTATCTGACCCCAGGAATGTGTCAATAAAGTTTCTCCTTCCTGGGACAATGAATTCAGGGTGTTCTTATTTCAATTTCCAGGAGTGTATATAAGCGATTTAGGAGACAATCTGGGCACCCATCTTGTTTGCAGATGACGCTGTCCTTTAACGACTATTGAACGACTAGTAAAGTCACCAGAAGATCAAAACAAATTGCAAAACGATTTAGAAAAGATATCTGCATGGTGTGGAAATTGGCAATTGGTCATAAATAACGAAAAGTGTGAGGTTATCCACATGAGTGCTACAAGGAATCCGTTCAACGTCGGTTACACGATAAATCAATCAAATCTAAAGGCCGTAAATTCAACTAAATACCTATGAATTGCAATTACTAACAAACTGAAAGGAACACATACAAAATGTTCTGGGGAAGGCTAGCCAAAGACACATAGAAAATGTAACATTTCTGCTAAAGAGACTGCCTACTCTACGCTTGTCCGTCCTGTTTTAGAATACTGCTGCGCAGTGTGGGATCCTTATCGGATAGGATTGACGGAATATAACGAGAATGTTCAAAGAAGGGCAGCACGTTTTGTATTATCGTCAAATACGGGAGTGAGTGTTACTGTAATGATACACGTTTTCGGGGTGGACATCATTAAAACAAAGGCGTGTTACGTTGCGGCGGAATCTTCTCACGAAATTTCAATCATCAACTTGCTCCTCCGAATGCGAAAAGCTTTTGTTGACACCGACATACATTCGGAGAAACGATCACCATAATAAAATAAGGGAAATCAGAGCTCGCACGAAAAGATATAGATTTTCATTTTTTCCGTGCACTGTACGAGGTTGGAATAATAGGGAATTTTTGAGAAGGGAGTTCGAGGAATCCTCTGCCAGGTACTTAACTGTGATTTTCAAACTATCCATGCAGATGTAGCTTGAAATTCTTCCAAGTCCTCCACCCCTGGTCGGTTTCGCTGCTAGCATCTTATTTCTATTACCTTTCCTACCATGTTTCTTTTTATTGTTAAAAAAATTTAGCTTTAATTAGAAGAGGTTGAAGTTGACTTCATTTTATTAAGTAGTGTTAAATAAACGGACAAGTTGACGTGACTCACTGATACAACTGGTTGATTACCTGCAACCTGTTAACCTTGTAAGTAGGCTGTTTAGGTTTTTATATTGGTAACGCCACGTAGCGCTCTCTATGAAAATCACTGACTGTGCTGTATGAAGTCTGTGGCTGGTCGGCATTGTTACAATATTCGCCTTTGTAGTGTTGGGCAGTTCGCTGTTAACAGTGCGTAGCGTTGCGCAGTTGGAGGTGAGCCGCCAGCAGTGGTGGATGTGGGGAAGTGAGATGGTGGATTTTTGAGAGCGGGTGATCTGGACGTGTGTCCATCAGAAACAGTACATTTGTTAGAAGGGATGACATGAACTGCTATATATATTATGACTTTTGAACACTATTAAGGTAAATACATTGTTTTTCTCTATCAATACTTTCATTTACTAACTATGCCTATCAGTAGTTAGTGCCTTAAGTAGTTTCAATCTCTTATTTAGTTAGCAGTATTGGGTCTCGCTGTATTGCAGTAGTTTGAGTAACGAAGATTTTTGTGAGGTAAGTGATTTGTGAAACGTATAGGTTAATTTAGTCAGGGCCATTCTCTTGTAGAGATTATTGAAAGTCAGATTGCGTTGCGCTAAAAAATATTGTGTGTCAGTTTAAGCACAGTCATGTATAATTGTTCAAAGGGGACGTTTTAACCTCTACAAACGGCACTTGCAAATGGAGATATAGCCGACCCTGCTTTGCCCCTCGATGGCATGTTATACGGAAGCGGCATCGAATAAATAAACACATAAGTAAACTACTTAAAACAGATTTATAATCGCTAATTTTGAAGCCTTTGATTGTATGTGACTTATGCGTGATGTCGTGTTTCCTGTGATGTTATTGGCATAGAGAATCATACAGACGTCTTGCCATTTTGGTTTGTATTATTCTATGAGTGAAGATTCATGTTCCATAGTTTTGATTAATCTGAGTGAGACTAAAGGTTGGTTACACACACATTAAATATCAATAGCAAAAGCATCATTTTTGATATGATTTTAAAAAATTAAAAAGCAAGGAGTTGAGACCTCAGTATATAAATACACTCCTGGAAATGGAAAAAAGAACACATTGACACCGGTGTGTCAGACCCACCATACTTGCTCCGGACACTGCGAGAGGGCTGTACAAGCAATGATCACACGCACGGCACAGCGGACACACCAGGAACCGCGGTGTTGGCCGTCGAATGGCGCTAGCTGCGCAGCATTTGTACACCGCCGCCGTCAGTGTCAGCCAGTTTGTCGTGGCATACGGAGCTCCACCGCAGTCTTGAACACTGGTAGCATGCCGCGACAGCGTGGACGTGAACCGTATGTGCAGTTGACGGACTTTGAGCGAGGGCGTATAGTGGGCATGCGGGAGGCCGGGTGGACGTACCGCCGAATTGCTCAACACGTGGGGCGTGAGGTCTCCACAGTACATCGATGTTGTCGCCAGGGGTCGGCGGAAGGTGCACGTGCCCGTCGACCTGGGACCGGACCGCAGCGACGCACGGATGCACGCCAAAACCGTAGGATCCTACACAGTGCCATAGGGGACCGCACCGCCAGTTCCCAGCAAATTAGGGACACTGTTGCTCCTGGGGTATCGGCGAGGACCATTCGCAACCGTCTCCATGAAGCTGGGCTACGGTCCCGCACACCGTTAGGCCGTCTTCCGCTCACGCCCCAACATCGTGCAGCCCACCTCCAGTGGAGTCGCGACAGGCGTGAATGGAGGGACGAATGGAGACGTGTCGCCTTCAGCGATGAGAGTCGCTTCTGCCTTGGTGCCAATGATGGTCGTATGCGTGTTTGGCGCCGCGCAGGTGAGCGCCACAATCAGGACTGCATAACCGAGGCACTCAGGGCCAACACCCGGCATCATGGTGTGGGGAGCGATCTCCTACACTGGCTGTACACCTCTGGTGATCGTCGAGGGGACACTGAATAGTGCACGGTACATCCAAACCGTCATCGAACCCATCGTTCTACCATTCCTAGACCGGCAAGGGAACTTGCTGTTCCAACAGGACAATGCACGTCCGCATGTATCCCGTGCCACCCAACGTGCTCTAGAAGGTGTAAGTCAACTACCCTGGCCAGCAAGATCTCCGGATCTGTCCCCCATTGAGCATGTTTGGGACTGGATGAAGCGTTGTCTCACGTGGTCTACACGAACGCTGGTCCAACTGAGGCGCCAGGTGGAAATGGCATGGCAAGCCGTTCCACAGGACTACATCCAGCATCTCTACGATTGTCTCCAATAGAGAATAGCAGCCTGCATTGCTGCGAAAGGTGGATATACACTGTACCAGTGCAGACATTGTGCATGCTCTGTTGCCTGTGTCTATGTGCCTGTGGTTCTGTCAGTGTGATCATGTGATGTATCTGACCCCAGGAATGTGTCAATAAAGTTTCCCCTTCCAGGGACAATGAATTCACGGTGTTCTTATTTCAATTTCCAGGAGTGTATGTTACTGTAGCTCGTGACATAATGATAAAAAGTACAGAGTTTTTAAATTAACAACCAATCTTGACAATCCGTAAAGTACTTAAAGTAGAAGAAAATTTTGTGTTATTTTTCATACAACTGCAAGATCTACTCTTATCTACGTGACACATTCTCCCAGGTCCACGTTCTCGCATGTCGACTACAACGCTCTCCTCATTCACTAGCTTTCCTTCTACAATTCTGAACTTACAGGTATCTCCTGCAACACCCTCTAATAATTTTCTTTTATTAAACTGTTTACAAGAGTTTTCACTCACACGCACAAACATACAGGGTGTCCCATTTATCTTGACCACCCTAAATAACTGTCTGTCCAGATGCAAATTACAAAATGTTTCAAGCAAATGTTCTTTAGCCGTCTGGAGGGCATCAACCAGCACGATTGCCTTCGTTGGAGCTTTGTTTTTTACAAAGATATGAACAACAGTATAACTTTTTTTTAAAGGGCGCCCTATATTTTGCATTAGATATTTCCTCTCCAAAAGAGCTATCCAAAAATATGTCACAGTGTACCATTCACTGAAACACGACATTATTAATTACATAACATAACATTGACGTTGACACTCCCAGCGCTTAATGCAGGTACTCAGGATAATGGAACACATCCACTTACTGACGTTGACAGGGGACAAATGCAAACGTAAGTAGAATGCACACCCGCCATTCCGTCAACTATCGCCAGTTGAAGAGTCGTGTGAGTAGAATGTACAGCAACGAAGAGAAGGTAGAAATGCTACTCATCTATGGGGAATGTAAGTTAACAGAACGGTAATTGCAATACTGTTTTCTTATGTACGGGTACATTTAGTACAGTAGTTTAGTCCTTTTAAATACTGTTGTGTAGAGTAGGCATAGAGTAAAGGCTGTCCTTCCTACAAACTGCATCGACATAACGTTTCTTTTATTGTTGTTGTTGAAGTGAGGCGAAATGTGACGCAGGTAGCGGAACTGTACAGAAAGCGATATCCTGAAAACAACCCATCTTCCCGACGGATGTTTTCTCGTCTTGTTGCGACGCTTCAGGAAACGAGAATCAGCCCACAACAATGCAATCGTCGTAGTACTCGCACAGACGAAGCTGCCGAAGTTGCTGTTCTCCCTTCCGTTGCTATGAATCCACATGTGAGCACACGACAGCTTGAACACGAGATTGGTATTCCTAAAACCAGTGTACATCGTATCCTTACATGTCATCGGTTCCATCCTTACCATGTACACCTACATCAAGAATTGCATGGGAATGATTTCCACAATCGTCTGCAGTTCTGTCAGAGGGAACAGCAGGAAATCCTTGCCAACCCAAACTTCTTCTACAATGTTCTATTTACCCATGAATGTTCCTTCCCAAACAAAGGACAGGTAAATATCAGTAACATGCATTATTGGTCCAGCGACAGCCCACGACGGCTGAAAAATGTCAATGAAGAGTAAACTTCTGGTGTGATATGCTTGGTACTACAATTATTGGCCCTTATTTCATCAATGGTTGTCTAAACGGCACAGCGTATGCCACTTTCCTCAGACGAATTTTCATCCTTTTCTGGATGAAGTGCCGTAAGAACCAGAATGCATGTGTGGTATCAACACGATGGATATCCAGCACATAATGCCTTGCCTGCAAGTAGTGTTCTGAAACGAGTGTATCCTGCCAGGTGGACTGGTCGAGGAGGAACAGTTACTTGGCCTGCTACATCTCCTGATTTACATCCTTGGAGATGCATTAAAGACGTTGTCTATAGCGATATAGCAACAACTCCAGAGGACATGCAGGAGGGTATCGTGCTTGCTTGTAATTCTTTTCAGCACGCAACACTGGAAGCAGTAAATAGTTCTCTGATTCAACGAGTGCGCCAGTGTATCGGTGTCCAAGGTCACCACTTTAAGCATCCTTGAATGTTCTACTCCTGGGCAAAGGTACAAAAGAGTCAAAGTCAATTTTGTGTTATGTTTTTACTTGGTTTTCATTTGTTTTTGACAACTCCAGCAAGTGGACAAGTTTGTGATTGAAGGAGCAAAGTCAGTGTTGTATAAAGCAATTAAAAACGTTGTGTTTCAGTCAATGGTACACTGTGATACATTATTGAATGGGTCTTTAGGTGAGGAAATGAATTACCAAATGAAAAATACAGGGTGCCATTTAAAAGAGTCACACTGCTGTTCAGACCTTTGTAAAAAAAAAAAAATAAAAAAAAAAGCTACAACGAAGGCAATCACGTTGATTGATGTCCCCCTGACGGTTAAAGAACATTTGCTTGAAACATTTTGTGATTTGAATCTGGACAAACAATTACTTAGGGTGGTCAAGATAAATGGGACACCCTGTATATACAGGGTGTTACGGCCAAACTTTCAGGAAACGTTCCTCACACACAAAGAAAGAAAATATGTTATGTGGACATGTGTCCTGAAATGCTTACTTTCCTTGTTAGAGCTCATTTTATTACTTCTCTTCAAATCACATTAACCATGGAATGGAAACACACAGCAATAGAACGTACCAGCGTGACTTCAATCACTTTGTTACAGGAAATGTAGAAATGTCGTCCGTTAGCGAGGATACATGCATCCACCCTCCGTCGCATGGAATCCCTGATGCGCTGATGCAGCCCTGGAGAATGGCGTATTGTATCACAGCCGTCCACAATACGAGCACGAAGAGTCTCTACATTTGGTACCGGGGTTGCGTAGACAAGAGCTTTCAAATGCCCCCATAAATGAAACTCAAGAGGGTTGAGGTCAGAAGAGTGTGGAGGCCATCGAATTGGTCCGCCTCTACCAATCCATCGGTCACCGAATCTGTTGTTGAGAAGCGTACGAAAACTTCGACTGAAATTTGCAGGAGCTACATCGTGCGTGAACCACATGTTGTGGCTTACTTGTAAAGGCAAATGTTCTAGCAGCACAGGTAGAGTATCCAGTATGAAGTCATGATAACGTGCTCCATTGGAGCCCAATCAAGACATCACCAACAATGCCTCCCCAAACGTTCACAGAAAATCTGTGTTGGTGACGTGATTGCACAATTGAGTGCGGATTCTCGTCAGCCCACACATGTTGATTGTGAAAATTTACAATTTGATCACGTTGGAATGAACCTTTCGCAGAAGTGTACCCGTGGAGGCCAATCAGCTGCTGATAGTGCCTGCACACGCTGTACATGGTACGGAAACAACTGGTTCTCCCGTAGCACTCTCCATACAGTGACGTGGTCAACGTTACCTTGTACTGCAGCAACTTCTCTGACGCTGACATTAGGGTTATCGTCAACTGCATGAAGAATTGCCTCGTCCATTGCAGGTGTTCTCGTCGTTCTAGGTCTTCCCCAGTCGCGAGTCATAGGCTGGAATGTTCCGTGTTCCCTAAGACGCCGATCAGTTGCTTCGAACGTCTTCCTGTCGGGACATCTTCGTTCTGGAAATCTGTCTCGATACAAACGTACCGCGCCACGGCTATTGCCCCGTGCTAATCCATACATCAAATGGGCATCTGCCAACTCCGCGTTTGTAAACATTACACTGACTGCAAAACCACGTTCGTGATGAACACTAACCTGATGATGCTACGTACTGATGTGCTTGATGCTAGTACTGTAGAGCAATGAGTCACATGTCAACATTACCTTCCTTCAATTGGGCCAACTGGCGGTGAATCGAGGAAGTACAGTACATACTGACGAAACTAAAATGAGCTCTAACATGGAAATTAAGCGTTTCCGGACACATGTCCACATAACATCTTCTCTTTATTTGTGTATGAGGAATGTTTCCTGAAAGTTTGGCCGTACCTTTTTGTAACACCCTGTATATGTGTGTTGTGTGTATGTGTGAGTGAATACTCTTGTAAACAGTTTAATAAAAGAAAATGATTAGAGCGTGTTGGAGAAGATACCTGTTACTTCAGAATTGTTGTGTGTGTGTGTGTGTGTTACAGTGAATATATATACAGTGCATATGCTAAATACAGGAAAATTAAATGAGAATACAGCAAGAACAAAGCCTTAAAGGCAAATCACAAAAAAATGGTTCAAATGGCTCTGAGCACAATGCGACTTAACTTCTGTGGTCATCAGTCCCCTAGAACTTAGAACTAATTAAACCTAACACACATCCATGCCTGAGGCAGGATTCGAACCTGCGACCGTAGCCGTCGCTTTGCTCCAGACTGTAGCGCCTTGAACCGCACGGCCACTCCGCGCGGCGAAAAATCACAAATGAGCCGAATGTTACGTGCAGCAGAACGGATTTAAGTCGAAAAAGTGAAGTGTGTAAAGAAAACACTTGTAATTTACGTAAAGGTATGTTTGCAAATCTGAACCCGGCCGGATAGCCGTGCCTGTTAGCATGCTGCTTCCGGGATCGCTTGTCATCGAATCCGCCCGGCCGATTTACAACGGAGGCCAGTGTACCGATCGTGTTGGATGTGGTTTTCAGGTGGTTTTCCACATCCGAATAGATGAATACCAGCTTGGTACCCAAGTAACGCTTCAGTTACACGATTCGTAAATATTTAGAATACATTTTCTTGAGATTGAAAGTAAAACTCATTCGTCATGATACCAAGTGAAAAGTAAAAAGTAAAAATTATTGCTGTCATAAACTTCCTGTTGTGGTCTTCATTCCAAAGGCTGGCTCGATGCAGCTCTCTACGCTACTCTGTCGCGTGTAAGTCTCTTCATCTTCGAATAACTACTGCAACCTTCATCCATTTGAATATGTTCACTCTATTCATATCTCCAGAATTTTTAATACTCACGCTTCCGTCCATCAAACTCAATCTACCTATCTAATATTCAGCACCCCTCTGCTGCGCCACATTTCAATAACTTCTATTCTGTTCGTGTCTCAACTGCTTGTCGTTAACGTTTCACTTCAATATAAGGCTAAACTCCAGACAAATAATTTCAGAAAATACTTCCTAACACTGACATTTATACTAAATGTTGCCGGCAGGTGTGGCCGAGCGGTTCTAGGCGCTTCAGTCTGGAACCGCCCGACGCTACGGTCGCAGGTTCGAATCCTGCCTCGGACATGGATGTGTGTGACGTCCTTAGGTTGGGTTTAATTATTTCTAAGTTCTAGGGGACTGATGACCTCAGATGTTAAGTCCCATAGTGATCAGAGCCATTTGAACCACATACTAAATGTTAACAAATTCCTCTTTTGAAGAAATGTAGTTTTCGCTATTGCGACTCTGCGGTTTATATCCTCTCTACTTTAGCCATCATCAGTCACTTTGTAGCCCAAATAGAAAAACTGATGTACTACTTTCCCTCTCTCATTTCCAAATCTAATACCTTCAGAATTACCCGATTTAATTCGACCACATTACATTATCCCTATTTTACTTTTGTTGCTGATTATCTTACGATCCCTTTAAAGATAAGGTTCATTTCATTCAACTGCTCTTCCAAGTTCTTTGTCATTTCCCACAGAATTACATGATCACTGACAAATCCTAAAGTTTGTATTTCTTCTCACTGACCTTGAACAGCTTTAATAACTTTCTCCTTACTTTTCTTTACGGTTAGCTCGATGCATGTACTAAATAATACTTCTTCCCCTTCACGTCCTTCAATTCTTACGACTGCCGAACGGTTTCTGTACAAGTTGTAGATAACTTTTTGCCCCTTGTATTTTACCTCGGCTACCTTCATAATTTCAGATAGAATATTCTAAGAAACGCAGCCTGAAGCTTCTTCTAAATCTACAAAATTTAGGACTGCCTTTCTTTAAACTATCTCATTAGGTAAGCCATATGTACCAGTGTTGCTTGACGTGTTCCTACGTTACGTTGGAATCCAAAGAGATTTTCCTTAATGTTGTCTCTATCGCTTTTTTCGTCTGAAAATAATTCGTGTCAGTATTTATCAACTATGACTTATTAAACTCACAGTTCGGTAATATTCACACATGTCGGCACCTGCTTTCTTTGGTACTTGAATGACTACATTCTTCTTGAATCCTGAGGGTATCAAGTGAAATAGTATTCCAGAAACTCGGACACTTATCCCTAAGACAGGGTTATTCAAGCCTCTGAACAGCACACGATTTGAACATTGTGTACCTAACAGCAGAATTCATATAAGATATTTGTTATCAAAAAGGAGACATTGCTGTCGCGTCAGTGGCTTTTGGCTTTTTCGTAAACTGCAAGTGGCTTAATTACACGGTTAGCTTTTTCGATTTAAATCCATTCAGTTAATTATAATATTTATTTTGTTGGTGTTGTGCCCTCAATTAATTTTTCTGTGTTTAGCGTATGCACGGTGCAGCATACGCTAAACACAGGAACACACTGTGCATATATATATATTGTGTGTGTGTGTGTGTGTTTGTGTGTGTGAATACTCTTGTAAAGAATTTAATAAAACAAAATGGTTTGAAGCTGTAGGGGGAGATAACTATAAGTCCAGAACTGTAGAAGGAAAGCCTGTGAGATGAGGAGAGGGTTGTAGTCAACCTGTGAGAACGTGGATCTGGGAGAATGTGTCATGTAGATAAGAGCAGATCTCGCGGTTATATGAAAAATAACGTAAAATGTTCTGCTACTTTAAGCGGAGTACGGATTGCCAGGCTTGGTTGATAATTTAAAAACTGTTTACCTTTCAGTATAGTCTCTTAAGCTACAGTAATTATTTAAATACAGAGGTTTCAGTTCCTTGATTTTTAATTTTTTAAATCATATCAAAAATGATGCTTTCGTTATCGATATTTGACGTGTGTGTCACCAACCTTTAGCTGCACTCAGATTAATCAAAACTATGGAACATGTATCTTCACTCATTGAATAACACAAACAAAGATGGCAAGAAGTCTGTATGATTGTCTATGTCAATCACATGACAGGAAATACGACGTCACGCATAAGTCACGTGCAATGAAAGGATTCAAAATTGGTGATTATAAATCTGTTACTAGTAGTTTATTTATCTATTTATTTATTCGTAGCTATTTATGTATAACATGCCATTGAGGGGCGAAGATGCATCGACTACATCTCTATCTGCAAGCGCACATTTGTAGTGGTTAATAGGTTGTAAGTAATCAACCACTTCTATCAATGAATCAAGTTTATTTAAAATTACTATCGAAATGAGGTTAACTTTAACCACTCGTAACTAACGCAATTTTTTTTTAAGAATAAAAGGAAATATGATAGAAAAGATAATAGAAACAAGTTGTTACCAGCGAAGCAAACCAGGGAAGGAGGCCTTGGAAGGATTTCGAGCTCTGCATTTATTGTGCGATAGCGTATATCAAATGGTGGTAATGTCTTATTAACAATGTAATACAGTAATTTAATATCTAACGTATTAGTTGTATATTCCTTTTCACTACTGAAGTGTACTTATTGTTTGCATCTGTTTCTACCCGTTTACAGTTTTTACATGCAAATGTAAGCTAAAAGACGATCATGATTAAGTCAGTCTAAATTAAATGTGGGTCTCCATTGCCAGTATTATCCTCACCCCTGTTCATGCCTGTGGATTCAGCGGTAACAGCATCTGCGACGTTCATTTGCGCCCTGCTGTTTCGTTGTCTGTCGGGAGTCTCGCTATACTCGTTATGAAATATGTCTGGCACTTCATTTTGTACTGGATCCATGGTTGAGTTAGTTAGGTTCTGTATGTCCAGGATGTCTCAAGTGTCCAAAGAGACTGCAGTGAAGTACTGTCTGTTGATGGGATCCTCTTCACCAGTAAGTGTGTTTGTGCCTTCGGCTGAGAATTACACGCTGTAAACGTTTTAATAATGGTGAAGAAATAGACCATACCGCCGAAGAAGTGCAAGACGTTGAAGAAACGAGTGGATCTGCGGCAGAACCGCTTCAACCAGAAAGTATCGCCTTCAGAGCCATCTTAGACCCTGGTCTACGCTGCAGAACAGTTTCTCAAGACAACATTCATTAAAAACATGCGACAATGAAAGATTTAATATTCAATGTTAAAAACTTTTCGTATCTTTCGTATCTAAATTCCCAATGACTATACGAAGAGTCGAAATGTGAAACTACCATTTTTTGACAAAACACGTTTTCACTGCTACTGCGTACTCACCACACTGTTGCATGATCCTAGATTGGTGCCAAGTGCCAAACCGTAGAGAAAATGTTTCAATAATTCATTGCCAGATGGCGCACAGTGTTTGTGCCAAGCTCCATGAGGCAGAGCCTCCTCCATTTGATTGATAAACAATTTGTGTTGTAAGCAAAATACATGGAAGCATTGGTCTGTGGCAATAAAACATCTTTGTAATGAAAGGAAGAATTTGTAATTATAGAGAAACGTTGATAGTCCTTCCTTCCGCAACGCGCATGTACGGTTTTTCAGCCAGCTGAAGATATAAATTCTTTCCTTGTAATTTCAATGCATACACCTGACTTCTTGACTGTGAAGATGCTGCTGAAACATTGTTGTCAATTCAGGCATGTAAGACCTCCAAATGCGATGTGGTCAAAGCGTCTTATAACACTAACGTGCCGTGAGACACACTAATGTTATCCTCTGAGAGCATTTCGAAGTTCGACCGTTCGTGAATCTAATGGAAAAAGGTATCAGACTATAATTTCGAATTTTGTGAAGTTAAGAGAAAAATCAAACGGGCTTTGCCCTTGGGATTTAACAGAAGTGATAAAATCATAAATGAATGAAAAAAATGAACGGTCGACAGCCTAATTAGGCACATTAATTTGGAAATATATATTTGATGAAATTGGATATTGATTATTGAACTTACTTTTGTTGAGATTTCCCTTTGAATAGCAAAAAGGATACAAACTGACACAATGTACCCTGTACCGTGTGTAGCAGCAGTTACCAATAACATATATACCAGTATATTATGGGGAGCAAAATTCCACCGAACTCATGCTGATGACAGCCACACTCAAGAGCATTACTTAATCAAATACTGAAACATCACTGCATGAAGTGTAAAACTAAATTTGGTCATGAGGGGCTTTTATCTTGACTGAAAAATACAAATAAAGGCAAATAACATCTTAAAACACTGTTTATGCTCCTCTGCATAAAGCAGTTTTCCTCAATAAAAGTAATAGTTGAGTTTTTTCTTAGTAGGTGTAGAAAATGTTGGGGATCTATAAACTGGTCTAATTTCACTATCCAAGGATCTTTGATTATTGCAATTGTAAAAACTAACTCTAAAAGCTAATCATTCACTTAAATTACTATGCAAGCTAATAAACTACAATACTGAGCTTAATTTACGTCAAAAGGAATCACTCATGATGGGTATCAAAATTAGACTTTCTTTGAAAATGTGCATGACTTCACTTCTAACAGTACTACTGTAAATCTGTTCATTAAAGATTTATGTGTCCTTGAACTTTAAGCACTTGTGAAGCAGAGTTTCTTGATAATAATATTTACACAAACTTGAACTATAATCCTACAAAACTATATTTTATATTACATTAAGGATACTTTAGCAAAAGACTATCCAACTTCACTTTTGTAGTTTTACCTTTTAAATAATTAAGGTTGTCACTTTCCTGTTAACTGATCTTTGATTTTTTGTAGTTAAACTTCCTACCTTAACAATTTCACTTGGACTATTTCATTAATAACGCATACAAATGTTACTCTTACTTTAACTTTTGCTGCTCCTTTTGCTTTAGAGAAAAAATCACTTTTAAACACATGAATGCAAGAATTGTTTATTTAAATCAGGATACTTGGTTTTAGTAGCACTTAGATGAGGACCCTGGTTCGTTATCAGGATTGAAGTTACGGTTTCGAACACGAATTAATGTTTTATTTGATAATTATGGAAACAATACACAAATTAACTGGTCCATTCCCATATACATGACTTAATGAGGTCTATTTAGTCTCTAAAGCAGTGACGAAGTGCCAGGTGAAATGGCCGCTAACTGTACTCCCTGCTCTTGACGTGCAAATGATCTATAAATCTCTTCTTGGCGTCGGGTTTTCAAGATATTAGGGCCATTCCATTATTCCGTGAATACCAAATAATCACCAGATCCACATCCGAGGCAAATCCCTTCTAATGCAGCTTCGAATTGTCTCTCTTAGCACCGTCGAGGTGTACCGTGATAAGGCTAGCCACACACTGCGTGCGTTTCACACAAAGGAGCCGCTCAATGTGACCGCCAAACCCTACCTTTTACATCTCGCCATGCCACTTTCGTTGCGTTCCCTACAGCGTCACATGTTACAAATACAAGAGCCCTAAGCATGAACCACCTTTTAACAAACATATTTTTTTCATAAACATTTTCATATTACTATAACTTAAAATTTCAACATATTCTTTTGCTTTTTTTCATATATAACTCTAGTTTTTTTTTCATACATAAATGAGTTCAAACAACACAGATCGCACACTTCATAAACTGCAAATACACAGTTACTTAATACAAACCTACTCCCAAACGATATAGGTGTTACAGTCTGTTTGTTACTCATCCATGTCAAGTAGCTGTTGAAAACAGCCCTGGAAGAGAAGAATGGAAAAATGTCAATATTTTTAAAGAAGGAAAGACCATAGCAGATGCGTACCACGCTATGATTCACGTGAAAGCCCAGCCATGTTGATCAGTTGCGAAATGGAGAGAACTGTTAAGGATGTTTCCTTTGCTTCATGACAGCGTAAGGAGTTTCACAATCCTTTGCAATATCTGAACACATGCATGGAGTTATGCAAGTAACAGCAGTCAATGCTTAGAGATTTTTTCTTGAATTTAATTTAGTTATTATCTTGTAAAAAATTTAAAGGGCGTGGGAAATTGTTTTTGTTGACGACAGTTCTACTGGTTGAAACATTACCGCTGTATTTTTGTTGTCATCGTAAATAAAACGTAGTGCCTCACTATTAATGGAACTTGAAATAAAAAGTTTCTTATTGCCCCTGGAACCAGTCAAATGCCTGGTATGGATCCCAGAACATATTTAATACGTTATTTTCTAAATTGTCACAATACTTTTAGGAGCGATGCCGTGAGCAACATAGTTTTGTGATATCAGAATACTATCCCAATTTTCTGGATGGAAATAAGTTGTGTACAAAAAAGAGATCTATTGTTTCCAGAATTCTTGTCAAATATCAGATTTGTCGCTTAGAATATTTGATATTTCCACTCTTTATATAATCATTTTGTGTGCTATAAGGTGACTGATGGATGAAATGAAACATCGTCATATGTGCTTTGACCGCCTCGGTAGCCGCGGGGTCGGCGTGGCTGTCAACTGAAGGGGCACGTGATCGATTTCCGGCCGATTCCGAGATTTTCTCCACTCGGGGACTGGATGTTGCGTTTTCCTCATCGTTATTTCATCATCACCTACCAGCAAGTTGTCTAAGTGGCGTCATATAAAAAGACTTACACCCGGCTGCGAATCGCAGCATAGAGAGTGACCTCTACTTTTATACGTCTTTTCCAAGTGTGGGAGAAACAAAAATATGCTGCCTTTGGCAACCTGACGTGAGATATCTGAATCCTTATTGGTTTGGAAGCGTGATGGCTGCATTCGACGGTGCTTTGTAAGGCCTTATAAACGACAACTAGATGGCGTTACTGAGATGTGACATTATTATTGTTTTCAAATTTATTGTTATTGTTTAAACATTGGCAGCTCAGAAATTAGCACAGTTAATTGTTTACAGCGATCGTTGAAAAGAAGTTAGTTGTGAAAAAGTGAAACCTTGCTCTGAGCGATGTTTTACTGTTTTCGTAAAGGAGGAAACAAGAATAGCTTTAATCAGATCATTCAACGTTTAGTAATCAATCACCTGCAGAACTTTATATTGATCATGCTGCTGTCAGCGATGAACTTCGTAAAGGCCAACCAAAAACATCGATACCGTTCAACACTTGATTGGAGATGAACAGCATTACACATTCGATGTGGTCCGAATGTTTAGCTGTGGAAAATATGTGATTCCGGCAGATTCCTCATAAGTTCGCCCAAGCTCAGTAACATGCTCGTGTCAGCTCGTGGAAACCCTCAATAAATTCGACCGAGGACATGTAAAATCCATATACAACTTGACACCAGAAGAAGAAACATGGGTGTATTCGTAAGAGGCGTAGACTAAGAAAGACTCATCCGTTTGCGTGTACCAAGATGAACAGAAATCGAAAAACATAATTCGTTCGAGAAGCCCTTCAAAGAAAATTATGGCCTGAGTTTTTTTCCTTGTCACACTACATATGTCACAATCACTCCTAGAGGACGGAAGAACAGTTAATGGTAAACGGTGCACAGCAATCTGTTAGCCACAAGTAATGGATGAAATAAGGAAAAACAACCGAAGATTTCGTCATTCTGCATGGTGACTATGCCACGTGACATACAGCACGTCAAATAAATGAGAATTTCACAAAGAAAAACATGAGACTGATGTCTCATTATCCATATTCAACTGGTTTATTGTCCTACGGCTTCTTTTAGTTGACTAATGTCGAACGTAGAATACCAGGACAGCCATTTTCGTCACCTTAAGTTGTTGTTACATTCCTCCGTAACGACAAGGGCTCCAGGTTTAGACACCAGAGTGCGGAAATGGTTCCAGATTTAGATCGAACTCAAGAAAAAGTATAAAAATTTTATAGTCGAATATTTTGAGAAAAAATTAAATGTCTGTTAGAATTTTGTTTTTTCTTTCGTAAAATCGAGACTAGTGCGAAAGCGTGACCTCTTAGTGTCTTAGGCACGTCACTACCGCAAACCATGCTCCGTATGTAAGTCAAGTCGACGCTTAATCGCCGAAAATAACATAGTGGGGGCCAACGTTACGGCTACGCGGAGTGTGAGCCCAAATCAGTTGAAACTTCTTTATTTAAATGAGTGTGTCTGTACTTAAATTGCAGAACGACTGAAAAGATGAAACTTCTACGTATTTGATTCTGAAACAGCTGAGTAAAACTGAACGTATTGAGCCTACTTTCTCTTTACTTTTTCTTATGACGTCGACACTGGCCCACAATGTACTAGCGCAACGCAATCTGACTGCTCAAAAAAATTACACCCTGACTTCAAATGATTAATTCAAAAGAATGGCGCTGACTAAAAAGAAATCCTAACAATAACATATACATTTCATTAAGCACTTACCTCACAAAAATCTTCATTAAGCGAACTACTGCAATACAGCGACCGTCAGTACTGCCAGCTAAATGAAAGATTCTAACTTCTAAAGCCACTAACTACTAATAGGCATGTGGTTAGCAAAGGAGAGATTTTTTTGGAAAGCAAATAATGTATTTTTACCTTAATGATGTGACATCCAGTTCAGACACGAGTATAAATCATCATTGACATCTTGTACAAAGGTATTTAATCACGAATAATATTCAGTCTCCAAGTCGAACAAGTACAGATCGTTATCCTAGGCCAACACTTCAGACCTCTACCATCCATCAATGCTAGATTCTCACATCTAACATCCATCACTGCTGGCTGTTACACCTCCAACTGGCTAACAGTACTCCCATCATTGTTGGTGACTAACTTCCAACTGCCCAACACTACTGGCGATTAACTTCCAACAACGAGTTCAACCAGCCATAGAGTCTTTTACAAAGAAAGCGCAGTCAGGGATCCAATGAAAAGCGCTACAAAGCGCTGCCAACACGGAAGCAACCCACTAACACAGTAGAGATGAATGAAGCCACAATCGTCTTAACAACACACACAATCGTACAGTGTTGAAAATCAGGAGGCCAGGTCTAGATACGTAACTGGTGTACTCGAAAATCATCGTAACTAAGACTTCAGTGACGACATACAGACACCCAACTCATCTGCTGGGCCGCGTATTTTCTTCGTGTTGCGGGCTAAGGACCATCTCCACGCGACGTATTTCCCAAAGGCCCTGGAGCCGTAAGTGGAACTATATTTCACTCTGCCACTCTTCTTGCACGTCTCCATGTCGCTGGAATGACAGAACATTATACTACCTTTAAATTTTTATTATAGGATTATACAGGAGTAATAGGTTTATACGAAAGGGGTGAGTAGACAACAATGAACACAAAAAAATTCTAGTAAACACAGGTCCTGAAACCAGTCTACACGTTCAGAAATCCCTGGTGTGATCCGAATACATTGACAGCTATATACAATGGTTTCTGGAGTTCATCGACGCAATGAACACTGTTAGCACATACCAAAGCTTTTATGTATCCTCAGACAAAACAAATCCATTCGGTTCATCCTGGTGGACGTGGGATGACTCGACCGATACACTTGTTATCGAAGGTTCGTGCTATGTGTTACCGAACAGCCACACCAAAATGTGCCAGTGAACCATGATGTATGTATCACATAACCATACTTTTACCATAAGGAACGTCAATCAGACAATTGATTAAATTTGTGTTGCAGGAAATAAATGTGGGAAATGTAGCCGTATCGGGGAAATCATTGGTTTCCGTACGTATGGTTGGGATTATTGGCTTGTTTCGTCATCTCCTGCTTGCCTCTTTTGTTCCTACCTGTAATGGTGTACACGGTGTATGATGTTATTTCTTGTTTGCCCTTATGGTTTTCGTGACTATCTTCTTCAGTAACTCAACGTTGTGGCGACTTAGGTGTCCTGTAGAAGTTGAATGATTTATTTCGTTTCTCCATGCTCCTTTATTCTATTTTATGGCTTGTGTCAAATATGTGGCTATATCGACGTACATAACGTACAATGGAAGTCCGAGCTCCACCGAGAAAATTTTTAAAGTTGTTCAGGAATATTTTCTGAGTATTTTGGTACAAGAACCGCTTGATCTCTGGTTGTTCGTTATAGAGTAATTTCATTTTATTTGCTGACTTGTCGCCGTTTATCTTTGTGTACATAATATACTGCAAATACCTCCACAATGGTTGAGATGTAGATGACATAAGTTATTTGTCATGTTTGGAGACCAACTTGTTCCATTCACTCACCGTACTTACTGTTGACAAAACAGCAATGCCACTTTTAATCTTCGCCCTCCAACTTGCAGTCAGTACTATTCGGCTCTATTTCAGATTCATTTTTACGGCAGTATCCGTGGAAAGTGATAGTCATCAGCATGGATAGATTTACTGATAGAGAGTTGACCGATGTGTAGCTGTTCACTGAATGCGATGGAAGGGCATCTCAAACGACATAGCGCTGAGAGATTTCCATAACGATGAAACCACTTCACGGCATCTTTGCATCTGTACGAGAAACCAAATCCTATTTTTTTATGTTGTACGCTTTGGTGACTGCATGGACGTCAGTATCAGTCGGACGAGGAAGTTGAAGAGTGGGCGTGATCGGGATCCGTGAGCGGTTGACCGCCTTCTACGAAACACGTAACAAATGTTCCGTTTTAGTTAGTAAGATTGTTCAAATAGTAATAAATGCTTGGTTGCCAGAGCATAAAAGTAATAAGACTGTTCAAAATAGTAACAAAACAATACGTAATGGAAATTGCTGTTGACTTACCATTAAAATATCAGGGAGTAAACATACCACACACAGTCTTATAAGTGCAACTAGCAGTATACGACGCGTTGCACCGCCCAGAACATTCTTATTTACACTGCTGATATTACATGCATTATGTCAATTCGATGTTAATTTTTAAGAGTAAACCAATAGTAAGTTTTACGTAACTTGTTACATAGGGCAGTTTTCCTTTTGGTTTGGCTGTTCTCGGATCTTAAGAAGGTAATTAATCTACTGAAATTTTTCATCACTTCGTAAAAGAAAAAAAAATGAAATTGATGTGATTGATACAGAAAATGTTTGAAAATCTTTAGGAGTTTCATAGTAAGCTTTTAAAATTATTTTATATTTGATTATCTACGTACGATCGCTTTCTCCTACTGTGTTAGAGCAGATGTATTCCGAGTAAGACTGAAGCGAAGACGGGCATACGACACACATCATCGTGTAGGGGAGAAAAATTAAATCTTGCCGCAGTTGGTAGAGTGCACAAAATAACGCATTGGCACACGCTGCAATTTATCACAGCGTCTGGAAAATTGTTGCCTAAAGTTTTCGTGTGATAATAGGAAACTAATGATTAATGTGGTCCCCGGGTACAGGTCTATCGTTTAACTGACTCGTTAAAAAATATTTAATTCACTTTCTCCAAAGCCGAGTACAAAAGATGTCTTGATATCATTTTAACACCATTCGTTGCTCATAACAAGTATTGTCTGGGGTGGACAAACTAACACCGTCATGTGTGACAACATGTTTATGTTAAGGGCAGTCAACTGAAAACCCGACACGAACCACAACGGGACCATAGAATATTGAAAAGTAATCACCATACGCTTTAACATTTATATCACAGGGAGACTGTCAGTTGACTGATCTACAACCGCACCCACTGTTGCACTTCCTCGACACACTGAAGCCAAGATCCACGCATGTCTTTCATCAGTTCTCCAAATATGTGAAAATCACTTGGTGAAAGATCCGGGCTGTACGAAGAATGTTGCAGTGTTTCTCGCTGAGGCGTAATCTTCGTCCGATTGACAGTGTGGGGGCGGTCGTTATCGTTCAACAAGATGCTTCCTCTGCTCGTCGAATTCCTCGAGCGTGGAACCACAATGAGTGCGCAGCGCTATGAAGACACCTTGCGACGCTCTATACTGTCCATACGCTCAGCAGTACTGTTATATGTAACCTTCCTGTTGCACGATAACGCAAATAGGACGAAGGTTATGCTTCAGCAATTTAACTGGGAAACATAGCAATACCCTCCGCAAAGCCTGGATCTTTCACCGTGTGATTTTCACATTTTTGGAAACTAGAAGAAACACATGCTTGGACGTCGATTTCAAAGGAAAAATGTCTTAACGCGTTGGTGATTACTTTTGAATGGATGGTCCCGTTGTGGCAGGCGTACTGTTTCCATTTGACTGACCCTCGTAGATGACAAGGGTCAACCGGCTTGCACGGCAGAAGTGTTACCGCCATACCGCCAAACTGTACAGCCAAGAGACGTTTAATCTCCAAGTTAAAATCCTTATTCCGAGGTTTCAAAATTATAGTCTGCTCCTGGAAACCCAGCGGGAATCGCACAACCGAGGCAATAATGATTCACAGCAAATTAATGAACTGCTTTCAGCACCGATTTTCCAGGGTCAAAATTAGTTTCCGAAGATACAAATATTTTTAAAAGTACACAAAGTTTGTTTTCCTCCGAGTTTTCGGAAGGAACGGCGCAGTTGCGCGAAGAATACATTCGTTAGATTTTCTTGCTGCCCCGAATATATTGGTGTGAATGTTTATACGACAAGTACCGTCCAATTAGCTCGCCTGGCTAGCCACGCGGTGTAACGCACTGCTTCCGGAGCGGGATGACGTGCCGGTCCCCGCCACGAAATCACCCGTCGGGTTAGTGTCGAGATACCGTGTGCACTCAGCCTGTGGATGGTTTTTAAGGCGGTTTTCAATCTACCTCGGCGAATGCGGGCTGGTTCCACAGCACATAAGCTTGCTGCGCAAACACTATCTTCACGTACGTGCATACCGTAAGTTCTCCACCGTCGGGAGGGGTGGGGTGGGGGGAGGGTCCACAGCGGGCCGAAAAGCACAATAACTCTGGGTTCGGTGTGGCGCGGCGGTGGGGTGGTGTAAGTAGGATGTTTAGGTTTTTATGTTGGTAACGCCACGTAGCGCTCTGTATGAAAATCACTGACTGTGCTGTGTGCAGTCTGTGGCTGGTTGGCATTGTTGAAATTTCGCTATTGTAGTGTTGGGCAGTTCGATGTGAACAGCGCGTAGCGTTGCGCAGTTGGAGGTGAGCCGCCAGCACTGGTGGTTATGCTTCGGCAATTTAAGTGGGAAACATAGCAACACCCTCCGCAAAGCCTGGATCTTTGACCGTGTGATTTTCACATTTTTGGAAACTAGAGGAACACATCCTTGGACGTGGTGGATGTGGGAGGAGAGATGGTGTATTTTTGAGAGTAGATTATTTGGACGCGTGTCCATCAGAGACAGTAAATTTGTAAGACTGGATGTCATGAACTGATATATGTATATATATATATATTTGAACACTATTAAGGTAAATACATTATTTGTTCTCTATCAAAATCTTTCATTTGCTAACTATGCCTATGAGTAGTTAGTGACTTCAGTAGTTAGAATCTTTTATTTAGCTGGCAGTATTGGCGCTCCCTGTGTTGCAGTAGTTCGAGTAACGAAGATTTTTGTGAGGTAAGTGATTCATGAAAGATATAGGTTATTGTTCGTCAGGGCCATTCCTTTGTAGGGATTATTGAAAATCAGATTGCGTTGCGCTAAAAATATTGTGTGTCAGTTTAGTGATGATCAGAATAGGTAAAGAGAGAAATGTCTGAGTTCGTTCAGCTTTGCTCAGCTGTTTGAAAATCAAATAACGTAAGGGTTTTATCAGCACAATCATTCATAAATTTTTGTAAGGGGAGGTTTCAATGGGTGGACTGCTGTGGCCTGTTGTGAGGTTGTGTACCTCTGAGGGATACGGCGGGACGAAGCCTCTCCGTCGTTTCTAGATCCCCTGTTTAAATACACAATATACAATACACACAGTCCAATTAGTTGTTCGAAGGAAATTGAGTGCATGTAAGTGATTGAGTGAAAGAGACATTGTAAATGGACAAGGATTAAATCTTAATTCATTGCCAGTCAGAATTTTATTTGCCTATGTTTTTATTATTCCCTATTGATGGACTTACCTTATTAACCCTCCTGTACCTAACAATTTCGAAAGATAACAAACAAATGCAAATGAGAAAGAACTTGCAGAATGCATTTAGTGATGGAACACAGGTCCTCCGGCCCGTACACCTTGGCTACTACACCAAGGGCTCTTTCGTTGGTGTTTGGTACTTACGGACACGGCCCTTTCTCTTGACAGCTCTTACCTTCCGTTTACATGTGCGGCTGTCGAAAAAGGAAAACATATGTTTGCGGACCCCATACATGATGATGATTTTCAATTATCTATCGATCCCGAGTCGACTGCGCGTCAGGAACTTCAGGGGTCGTTTTTCCGAGAACGGGCGGGAGTCTTTCATTTTAGATGGTGCACAAGCGACCTGTCAAATACGAATCAAGTCGGTTGCCCGTGTCTGAGGCCTTACGCGTGTCACCCATGAGTCCCATCTAGTGTAGGGCCCGCTGTACTCAAGAAATTGGCAGGTTAATTTTATTTAGCTTTGCAGCCGGTTGCCCTTCCTGTCGCCGCTTTCGTCAGTGACCTAAGGGCGAACTGCACGTTACCCTATACGGGCAGGTATTTTGGTGATTGTGTATTAGAAGCTTTTTCATTGTTCTGGATGTTGTTCCACAGATACCACGATAACTGGGCTAAGAAACCGAGTAAATTTTCCACATTGTTACTCTGTAAACCATAATCACAAAATATCCGTTACAAACTCTACAGATCTTGTTTTCCTCTCATTTTTTGAAATGCTTTTAAATGGAATCGTTGATCTGGCGTCTTATTTTCATGACTTGTCGTCTGTTAATATTTCGTGTTCTAAAAGTGTATATCAGTGATTGTCTGTCATGCTGTATCAAATTTTACCTTCTTTTTCCTCTTTCCTTGTTTGCTTAGACTCTCTCTTTTGTCGTGTGCGTTTGTTTGTGTCCGGTACTACCTTGTTACTATCATTAAGCAAATTTTCGTAAATTCTGATTTAGTTGTTAAATTTTATGACTGAGGTTTCTTCGCATCTCTTATTTGTGACTAATTTACTATAGTATTCAGTTATTTCTGCAGGTTTTCTTCGTGTTTTCCTATAGAGTGCTTAGTCTGTAGAATATGTATTTAAGTGGTGCTTGTATATATCACTTTGAGTGTTTTGTGTTTTGATGCCTGGAATGTCACTGCTTCTGTCGTTTTAGGTTTCTAGAATACGTGAAAATCGTGTTGGTCCTTCTGTGTCTTTATATTCCTGTCTAGGAAACAAAACTCCATTGCAAGCCCTTTTTTTCTATTCACGATGCTCATGTTATCACCATTTAATATTTGAGGATGAATCTTTCATTCTGCATCAGAGTTTTGTTAGTGTGTAAATTATGTGCTCCTTTATGCTGGACAGGGACTCGAACCTGGAACGCTTCATTTCACGGGCAATATTCTAACCAATTGAGCTATCCAGCTGCGATTCACGATCGGTCCTTACAACTTTACTTCTGCCACTGCATCTCTCTGACTTTCCGAACTTAACAGGAGCTCTCCTGAACACCTTGTCGCAGTAAGACTTCTGGAAGAAAGGATATTAGGGATAAACAGATTATCCACAGCCTAGGACAATTATTGTAAAATGAATATTTCATTCTGCAGATGTGTGGACTCATTTTTGAATTTTTCTGTCAGATTAAAATTATGTACCAGACCGAGACTCGAACCAGCAACTATTGAAGATGCTTTGCCAATATAAGAGAAACAGTTGTGGTGGAGAACTTTCTCCTTTGGAGGTGTGGTGTTATTGTAACAGCTACTGCGGAAGTTGGTCATATTCAGAAACATATTTCTGTTTTAATAGTTCTGTGTATTTACTAATAATTGGAACCATTCACAACTGTAGCTATCTCCTGGGTGAGTGGAGAGAAATTTCGACGGTCCAGTAGATAGCTGCACTCATACAAACGCTTCTGTATCACACTCAACATTACATTCGTGTTTGCATTGCCCAGGTGAACGGCGGAAAGTACATCGAGTGCCATTTCGTCCTCATTTGCTGGCGGATGGGATCGATGTCCAATACACAAACTGAATCCACCACGAATTGGGCCACTACCCCTGCACACACCAAAAAAAAAAGACAAAATGGAAACCACGTTTGGCTGTCGAACTGGAAACGAAACGAACAATTTTGTGTAAATGTGACAAAAATCACCTGCATTTACCAGAAGAAACAGTCATGAAAGTATACGTAACACTGAGTTTCAATATCTGCTACTAAATCTTGCGAAGCGAGTTTTATTATAGTAAATACTATTTAAGGTACTTCTATAAGTATCATCTTACTTCAAAACACTTCATTTAATAATAAAGTATTGATTTTATTTTCAACCATCTTGTGCTTAGAGCTCACTTTTTGTCCGTGTTTGCCTTCAGACATTTAATTATGGAAACAAATTTTTATTCCTGAACACCAACACATGTTTCGTAAAGTTTCACAGTTTTCCGTAGATTCATTTTATTTTCCGTCGAATAACAGGTAAAAATTTTGCAGGATAGTATATAGAGTTTTGGGATTAAGTTACTTATATTGATAACATTTTTAACAAAATATACACCAGAATATGCTATACTGACATTCGTGCAAATGTCTGTCTATTGCAGTGCAGCTGATGTTCTAATAAGATACTGAAATAATAAGCAACCGGTTGCGTGCTCTTCTTCAGAAGATTATGTCGTGGAATCAACAGTGACTGCATAAAGCTAGTACAAAGTAATGTTTGTCGTCTACAAGTAACCAGGACTTCTCAGTAGTTCATGACATATATTTATCGATACATAAAACCACTGTATTTCGTGCTTTGTTAATGTTAGATAACGTTACATAATAGGGGAATGTTCTGAAAAAAGTCTCAGAAATTAACATGCTAGGCTTCCGATATAGACGTGCTAGAATTCTACAGGTAATCTACTATAGTAATCGAACCCACTGACGTAAAGATAGAGTAAAAATAGGCATGTTAGCGTAATGGCGAAAAACACTTCAAATTCTGTAAAAGCAAGATGAGAAAAAATTCGTTACGCATGTTGGTACTCGTTGTGCCGGTAACATCACATATTGCAGTCCGGAAAACAGTATTATTCTCTGGAAACAAAGTAAAGGATGTGTAACAAGGTATCATAACCACAGCCACCTTCAGCTTTGAAAGGAAGCCCCTTAACATGCATTATATATTCACTGAAAGAAGGGTGCAAAAAATTAAATTTGATCGTTGAAAACGATGGTATTTCCATTTAAGCAACTCAGAATGCGACGTAGTTACCGACAAAGGACCAAGACCAAATTATGATTTAACGTATTAAAATCATACGAATTCCAAGAGAAATATCTTTGAAAGTTTGATGAAGCGACATGTATCTAATTTAAAGAATGGACCGATGTACGAGATACTAAATCTGTTGATCTGTAGGCACACGTGGGTACATCTCGAGGAATAAGGTTCCCTCACTAAATCACATTCTACACGTAATAGTTGAATAAGTGCAACCAAAAAATACGATCTCAAAGTAAACTACTAAGTTGCCACTCCAAGCGAAGTAGGCTGAAACCTGCTGCATCATGAGTCAAATCAGTGTCTACCTCCAAAACATATCAGTAAGCACAAAAGAGTTTACCGTGTTCTACTCACAAATCCCCGTCAAGAGGTGCCTTACCGTTCGCAAAATTCGGCAGGTAGCCTCCGCTCACAAGTGGTTCACGTGCTCTTGCATAGTTGTCTACTCTCAGGTTGCCCGCGGAACTTTCAAAATAGACTCATTCACCCACTCAGAAACGTTCACGGGAAGGAATGTGGATCAAAAAGGTCTTATCGCATACTAAGTAAACAAATTTTCCCGCTCATTTTTCCTCAAGAGGCCCGTCACAGCAATATAAGAGCGACTCACGTGTTAATAACACACTTGGAAGTATTAAGTGACAAATCTTATGAAATGCTGTTGATAGTGATAATCCCTACTACAGCTATTTATGTCGAATTCTGCTGTCAACATTGATTTGTTAATTATCTTTTAACTATTGTCTGTTAGGTTAAAGCAGTGTTGTGAGGATGGATGTCTTGCGATGGGCTTTCTCAGCTGGTGAGGGCAGAGGGTGTGTGTAATTTTTTATACTTACTTTTTTTTGTTCCCAGAATGAGATTTTCACTATGCAGCGGAGTGTGTGCTGATATGAAACTTTCTGGCAGATTAAAACTGCGGCAGACCGGGACTCGAACTCGGGACCTTTGCCTTTCGCAGGCAAGTACTCTACCAACTGAGCTACCCAAGCACGACTCACGCCCCGTCCTCACAGCTTTACTTCTGCCAGTACCTCGTCTCCTACCTTCCAAACTTTACAGAAGCTCTCCTGCGAACTTTGCAGAACTAACACTCCTGAAAGAAAGGATATTGCGGAGACATGGCTTAGCCACAACCTGGGGGATGTTTCCAGAATGACATTTTCACTCTGCAGCGGAGTGTGTGCTGATATGAAACTTCCTGGCGGATTAAAACTGTGTGCCCGACCGAGACTCGAACTCGGGACCTTTGCCTTTCGCGGGCAAGTACTCTACCAACTGAGCTACCCAAGCACGACTCACGCCCCGTCCTCACAGCTTTACTTCTGCCAGTACCTCGTCTCCTACCTTCCAAACTTTACAGAAGCTCTCCTGCGCAATATCCTTTCTTTCAGGAGTGCTAGTTCTGCAAGGTTCGCAGGAGAGCTTCTGTAAAGTTTGGAAGGTAGGAGACGAGGTACTGGCAGAAGTAAAGCTGTGAGGACGGGGCGTGAGTCCTCCTTGGGTAGCTCAGTCGGTAGAGCACTTGCCCGCGAAAGGCAAAGGTCCCCAGTTCGAGTCCCGGTCTGCCGCACAGTTTTAATCTGCCAGGAAGTTTCTTACTTTTTGTCGTTTCCACGTAGTCATGACGCAATGCAAACTGTACTTGCTAACATACAGTGTCCAACAAGGAGTTCCTGAAAATAGAGAGCAACATTATCAGGATGCTTGACTAATATGATCTTGCAACTGTAGCCAACATGACCAAGTTATATTGATACTGCGAATGACGGAAAAAATGGAAAACCACAGATGCAGCTCTACTATGATGTTTAACTATGGTGGCATCCTCTTGAGTAAAATAGATTCGTAATCGGATCTCCTGGTGGGGATTACGCAGGAGTATGATGTCATCGCGAAAAATAAAACATATGTTCTATGGGTCAGAGCGTGGTATGTTAGATCCCACAAACGGGTAGGCCGGCTTAGTGACCGAGCGGTTCTAGGCGCTTCAGTCCGGAACCGCGCTGCTGCTATGGTCGCAGGTTCGAATCCTACCTCCGGCATGGATGTGTGTGATGTCCTTAGGTTAGTTAGGTTTAAGTAGTTCTAAGTCTAAGCGACTGATGACCTCAGATGTTAAGTCCCATAGTGCTTAGAGTCATTTGAACCAAGCGGGTAGGTAAGTAATAAAATTTAGAATTGGATTGAATAGGTTGAAAGATTTAGTGCGAATTAGAGAAGTGTGGGGCATGAGGAACAATTGAGTACAGGGTTATCAGGACAAAATCATATAGGACAATGCAGAAATAGATCTGACAACGAATAAGAAAACAGGAATATGGGTGGACTACAGTGACCAACATAACGCACACATTTAGTAGCCAGTACACATGCGAAGTCAACACCCACCACAATAGCGCAAGTTCAAATGCCTACTAGCTCCACAGATGTAACGAAATTGAAAGAATGGACGTTGAGTTAAAAGAAATAAATTCGGTCGCTAAGGGAGGAAATCGTAAGTGTGATGGAAGAATATGGAAGTCTGAAAATAATATCAATAATAAGAGTAAATTTGCAAAGCAGGAACGGCTGGAGGTGAAATGCAATCCTGTAGAAGGATGTATGACTACGGGAAAAATTGATACCATCTATAAGAGAATTAAAGAGAAATACCTGTGTGAATAATAAGACCTTAGAAGGAATGCCAGTAAAAATCAAAGAAGGGAAGGCTAAAGGAAAGAAACTTGGAGGCAATATTATGGAAAGGGATGAATAAGGATCTTTTAGACCACCCTGTCCCATTCTCAGATATCCATTTTTCCAACAACTGACTGAATCGGAGGATTCTTTCTTCTCCTCTATCAATTCTTTTCTTGGAACATGTCATTAGATATGATTGGTCTCTGGTCCCTTCGTGAGCGAACTTTCTATAGATCACTTATCTGTGTCCCTCACTATTCCTTTTCTAACAATATAACTTTTCAATTACCTGTGTCCTTCTCCTTGTCCCTGAGGAACATACAGATTCTTACCCTGAGTTCATACAATGGAGCACCAATGAAACTGGTATAGGCATGCGTATTCGAACACGGAGATGCGTAAACAGGCAGAATACCGCGCTGCGGTCGGCAACGCTTATATAAGACAAAAAGTATCTGGCGCAGTTGTTAGATCGGTTGCTGCTGCCGCAATGGCAGGTTATCAAGATTTAAGTGAGTTTGAACGTGGTGTTATAATCGGCGCACAAGCGATGGAACACAGCATCTCCGAGGTAGCAATGAAGTTGGCATTTTCTCGTACAACCATTTCACGAGTGTACCATAAATATCAGGAATCCGGTAAAAAATCACATCTCCTACATCGCCGCGGCCGGTAAAAGAACTTGCAAGAACGGGACCAACGACAACTGGAGAGAATCGTTCAACGTGACAGAAGTGTAATCCTTCCGCAAATTGCTGCAGATTTCAATGCTGGGCCATCAACTAGTGTCAGCGTGTGAACCATTCAACGAAACATCATCGACACGTGCTTTCGGAGCCGAAGGCCCACTCGTGTACCTTTGATGACTGCACGACACAAAGCTTCACGCCTCGCCTGGGCCCGTCAACGCCGACACTGGGCTGTTGATGACTCTAAACGTACTGTATGGTCGGACGAGTCTCGTTTCAACCTCATGAATCCGTGGGTCCCGCAAGTCAGCAGGGGTGTTCAAGCTGGTGGAGGCTCTGTAACAGTGTGGGGCACGCGCAGTTGATGTGGGACCCATGATAAGTGTAGATACGACTCTGACGGGTGGCACATAGATAACTTCCGACGGACTTGGGCAATTCCAGGCCAGCTGGCGTGGCCATGCGGTTCTAGGCGCTACAGTCCGGAACCGCGAGACCGCTACGGTCGCAGGTTGGAATCCTGCCTAGGGCATGGGTGTGTGTGATGTCCTTAGGTTAGTTAGGTTTAAGTAGTTCTAAGTTCTAGGGGACTGATGACCACAGCAGTTGAGTCCCATAGTGTTCAGAGCCATTTTATTGGCAATTCCTGTGGGACATTACGACACGTCATACATCCAGAATTGCCTTGCAACATGCTGTTTAGGAGAGATCTCCACTTCCTCGTAGTCTTATGGATTTATGCACAGCCCTGCAGGATCCGTGTGTCAGTTCTCTCCAGCCCTACTTCAGACATAGTCGAGTCCAGGCCACGTCGTGTTGCGGCACTTCTGTGTGCTCGCGGGGGCCCTACATGATATTAGGCGGGTGTACCCGTTTCTTTGGCTCTCCACTGTACATTCTCTATATAAATCCTATCGCTTTCACAATGTAATTTTCTATTATCCACTTGCCCCTGTAAATTACCTAGGTTATGTCCTCTTTATTTCATACTATTCTCTTGTAGCTGAGCTCTGTCCAATGACGCACTGATTTCGTCTTTGATTTTATGTACCTTAGTATCCATTCATTGTTTGACCTCCTTAAACTACCATTCGAGATTTATGCTAGACGTAATTAATCCTAAAACTACTGATCTCTTCAGCTTACTTACATATTTTCTTATTCATTGCTACCTTTTCTAGTCTGGATTCCCTGGTTGTCCAATCTTGCAGTGTTATCATCTGTTTATCCAGAAAGCTCCTCTTGAAATTATTCTATTTAATTTCTTCCTTTTATAATCTCAATTCAATAATATGAACATTTAATTGATCGCTTGCATCCGATAGGCTATCATTCACGTCTTTTAAATTACAGTCCATATTAGCATTGCTTCGGGCTAACCTATTATTCATCTCTTTTAAACTACGATGTATATTACCGTTCACATCTTTTGAGTTACTGTCCATAGCAGCATAAGTTAAAGCTAAAATATCATTAATCTCTTTTTACTTGTAGTCATTAGCGCCAGAGTAGCGGCCAATGATTCCTTCATGTCCTTCGTAATAGCTGCATACTCAGACACTGACCCTCTATTTTGCACTATGTAGTCATAGCTCGTATCACAAACATGGGTTGTATCTTTCCTCTGCTACTGTTAGTTGCAAATAACGAATTAAAGAATAGCGCTCTTGATAAACTTCTTTTAGGTGTCAATAATAGTTAATATAATACTAGTATATAATAATAATATAATAATTAATATAATACTAAGCGCTTTCACAATTACAAAGTTTTCTTGTCAAAACACAAGTTTCAGCAATCGGTCTCACTCAGATTGACTGCTATAGTGTGAAGTGTGTTCTCCATGTGTAGACGGCGTTAAAGCCAGCAGGAATGCACTGGCTAATTGAGACAGCTGCCTTGCTGCGTGTGGCTGTTGCCCGCGATGTTTGCGCCGACTGGAAGTGCTGATCGGTGGTAGATGGCTCGGAACACTCCCCCACCAGCTGCTGAATTTTTACCTGCACAAATAAGTTCCTCTTGTACCCCTTCCCTCCCCACGTAAGGACTCTTCTTCTGCTCTTGTGACTTCGTACATATCTTTTTCTGCAGCTTCTCTCTTGCTTCTTTGTTTTTACAGTCCTCGTCTTTTTTCCAGAAAAAACTAATACATTTTGCCCGGAGATCTGGTTCTTTCTTACGCTCGCCATATTCTGCAGTGGTACAATCTTCATTATTCAGCAGCAGTACGTATCTAAGACGACGTATCTACTCTTCGTCATAATCACGAGATAAACCCAAAAAGATCATATCTCTCATGCATGCAATATAATTTAATGGTTACAGATTCGTGTAGGCTTTTACGTTCTGAATGTGAGCGATAGCTCTGTAATGTACTAAGTAAATACTGTTATTTTCACAAACTATTCTGAAATCAGCAGCAATCGAATTCGGTTATTTCTCCGTTGCTATACTAACCCATAGATCACACTTAATTGCAGTACTTCCACGATTCATCAACTCGGTTAGTCACAACATCTTTTTTCTTTAAAAAAGAGTGTCGTCAGTTTCTTTAAAAACATTAGCTCTTTAATTTTAAATATTCTTCACTTATCTGAGGGATACGTACTTACAATGTAATGGAATTTAGGTTTATAATCCACTTAATTTGTTTTCACTAGAGCCATAACTACACTGCAGTTAAATAATATAACAGTCTCTGATACGAAATATACACCTTCTCAAATTAAATGCAAACTGGCTTTGAATCTCAGCTGTCACTTCGCCGAAGTTTACAGCTCTCTAAATAAAGAATATTTTCATGTCAGCTATCACTCTGAACTGATGTCCTATCACCCACCAGATTAATAACGTTGTAGTTCCCATTTGCGTAAGGTTTAATCAACCAAAGATCATTTTTACTTTTCTTTAGCGCCAATTAGAATCTTGTCTTGAATTACGTAATTTCTGGCAATGGCATTTCTCTTCTCAGTAGCACTTATGCAGATATAGTCTTCACAAAATTTTCAAAATAAACCGGAGTACCAAAGTCCTCAAATTAATTCCAACAGTTTCACAAAAGTTTTATTGGAACACAATTTTTATAGCGTCGTGCCACGTAACAACTTTTGAATAAAATATCAGATAATAATTCTTTACATTTCCAGATGTCAGTACAGACTGAAAATTTTTCGGTACAAATTATATTTCTCTTTCTTTATCCATTGTTAAGAAAAACAGGAGTTGCAAGAACTTCACAGTCTTTGCATCTTCTTCATCTCTCTAGATCGTTGGTGAATGCGTCTGGTGTCGTTAGCTTTTCCCTCCGTTGTGAAAATTGCCGTCGCTGTCAGTTTGTTCCTTCGCCGCTCGTGGAACAAAATAAAACAGCACTTCTGTAGTTACTTGCGTATAATACAAATTATGTAACTTGAAATTCTATGTCACTACTACCAGTAGAAGGCGAATTCAATTTACCATACATAGTTGCTACTGGAAAGACCAATGATCATGCTACTGATTATTTCGTACCACTACAGGAGGTAACTCACAGGTAGGTGAAAGAAACAGGTGGTTCCTGAGGTCAATAAAGGTGGAGTTCACGAAGCGAACGGCTAGCCAAAAACGAAGTCCAGAGCATAGTGAAATCATCGAAAGCGTACACAAAAGTGTAGAGAGCAATCAGAATCGAAAACGTCAGAGAGGCAAGATCAATTGCTATAGTATTAATGGTTTCGTAGAATACCGAGAACTAACTCCCAGGCGTGGTGTCGCAGTATTTACCGTCACTCGCGCATCAGTGGGCGACCCCACGTGACGTAGCTCCAGCTGTGGTCACGCTAGCCGTGGGAGCATGGTGCAGTCGGAGTGCGAAGCCCGTCTCCTCCATATCGATACTCAGGCTGGATGTGGAATTAGAATCACTGTTAGGTACTAAATATACAATACCATGAATAACTTTCCTGTTATTCAGTACGCCGCACAAAATGCATAGCTTTCTTCCTGGATGTCTACTGCCACAGTTTCAACAAGGTGAAGGACTTCCATTTTCAAAAGTTGTTAGTAGTAATAATATTAAAGTAACAGTAATAATTTACGAGGGTAATCCCAAAAGTAGGATCTCCTATTTTTTTATAAGTACATACACCTGTTTATTTGTGCAATGGTTTACATCAGTTTATAGCTTGAACATTTAGCTATTTTTCGACATAATCATCATTTCTCTCGATGCATTTTTGTAGACACTGTGGCAGTTTTTGTGTGCCCATGTCATACCAGCTCGCCACCATGCTGTTCAGAAAGTTATGAACCTCTTCTTTCACCTCGTCGTCGGAGCTGAATCGCTTTCCGGCCAAATGTTCTTTTAACCTAGGGAACAGGTGATAGACGATGGGCGCCAGGGTTGGTAGGTGATTATGTTCCACTGAAATTGTTGCAGGAAAGCAACGGTTTGCCGAGCGATGTGTGGATGAGCGTTGTCTTGGAGAATGTGTAAGCCTTTGCTCAACATTCCTCCTCTGAATTGCCCGTTTGAGTCTCACAGTACCTGTCAGCGTTAATTGTGGTCCCAGCGATTCAGCTCCGACGACGAGGTGAAAGAAGAGGTTCTTAACTTTCTGAACAGCATGGCGGCGAGGCGATATGACATGGGCTTACAAAAACTGCCACAGCGACTACAAAAATGCATCGACAGAAATGGTGATTATGTCGAAAAATAGCTAAATATTAAAGCTGTAAACTGACGTAAACCATTGTAGAAGTAAACAGGTCTATGTACTTAAAAAAAAATAGGAGACCTTACTTTTGGGATTACCCTCGTATTTAGCCTCACATAAATTTTACAATTACGTTAGCTATATTAGCTTAATAAGTTAAGTAATACACACTTACCACGTGTAGAAGTATGAAACTGGAATTTGATTGCTATATATATATATATATATATATATATATATATATATATATATATATATATATATATATATTCATTCGAATTCAAGCATTGTTCAGCGGCAGTATGTCCAATCATGCAAATATATGATAACTGGACGGAGCCAAGTCTGGAGAACAAGTCGCATGCCCTAGTACTTCCCAACTGAACGCCTCCATCGTTTCCCTGGCCCCTTTGGCTGTGATTGATGGGGCGTTATCATGGGGCAATACGACTTTGTGTTCCCTTTTTCCATATTCCGGTGGTTTTTTACGTAATGTTCGATTTATTTGCTGTTGGTTGCAGCTCGTAATAAATGACACCCTTCTGATCCACCAACCAGGATCATTGTCTTAAAGGGATTTGATCTTGCAGTGGATGTCGGTTTTTTGCCTGGATTCACCCATGAATTACGACGCCTAGGATTCTCATAATATATCTGGTTTTTTTTTCACCTGTCACTGTTCGATGGAAAAACGACTTTCCTTTGCATCTGGCGAGCAGCATTTCACAAATGGTCTTTCGATTTGCTTGCCGTCTTTTATTCAGTTCATGCGGAACTCATTTTCCCACTTTCTGTGCCGGCCGAAATGGCCGAGCGGTTCTGGGCGCTACAGTCTGGAGCCGAGCGACCGCTACGGTCGCAGGTTCGAATCCTGCCTCGGGCATGGATGTGTGTGATGTCCTTAGGTTAGTTAGGTTTAATTAGTTCTAAGTTCTAGGCGACTGATGACCTCAGAAGTTAAGTCGCATAGTGCTCAGAGCCATTTGAACCACTTTCTGTGCCTTTCTCATAGCTTTCAACGGAAGAGAAAAGACTTTCTGGGTTTGCGAGTACAGCTCGTGGTCGTGCAGTAGCGTTCTCGCTTCCCGCGCCCGTATTCAAGGGTTCGATCCCGGCGGGGTCAGGGATTTTATTCTGACTAGTGATGACTGGGTGTTATACGATGTCCTTAGGTTAGTTAGGTTTAAGTAGTTCTAAGTTCTAGGGGACTGATGACCATAAATGTTAAGTCCCATAGTGCTCTTTTTGTTCTGCGAGTTCCTGTTGAGTTTATCAACTGCATCCAATGTGATCTGCCAGTCGCTTTCTTCTAGTTTTTTCGGTCGTTTCCCGAGCTCTTCCTGTCTCACGTCAAAATCACCACTCTCAAATTTTTTGAACCACTCCAAATACTGTTTTCCCAAGTGGATGTTCGCCGAAAGCGTCGACAAGCATTCAATGCGTTTCTCGAGCAGTTTTCTTCAAATGATAACAGAAAACCTATGCTGTCACGAAATCGTAGTTCTAGGCACAAAATTCGACATATTTACGAGTTTGAAACAGATACCTATGTGTGGAACTTGAGTTACTACATCTACATCCATACTCCGCAAGCCACCTGACGATGTGTGGCGGAGGGTACCCTGAGTACCTCTATCGGTTCTCCCTTCTGTTCCAGTCTCGTATTGTTCGTGGAAAGAAGGATTGTCGGTATGCTTCTGTGTGGGCTCTAATCTCTCTGATTTTATCCTCATGGTCTCTTCGCGAGATATACGTAGGAGGGAGCAATATACTGCTTGACTCTTCAGTGAAGGTATGTTCTCGAAACCTTAACAAAAGCCCGTACCGAGCTACTGAGCGTCTCTCTTGCAGAGTCTTCCATTGGAGTTTATCTATCATCTCCGTAACGCTTTCGTGATTACTAAATGATCCCGTAACGAAGCGCGCTGCTCTCCGTTGGATCTCCTCTATCGCCTATCGCCTTGCCGCCTTACCACCCCCATGTAGTACACTGGCACACCCGTCACGGTTATCAACACGCCCATACCGACCTCGTACGGGCGCTCGTAGAATAGCACCAAGACGAGGAAAGCGCATATCAGCACAAAAGTTATGGGTATCCATAACGCCACCTTAATTGGTCTGTCCATTTCGGGCCTCTTCCAGCGCAACCACAGTATTCCAGCAACCGATAACATGATGAAGAACGACTCGACGAAGCTCGAGTACGTTATAAGTACGTGAACATCACTCGTGCACAGCATGATGAGCGAAAGTAGATTCAGGAAGACTAGAGAAGGGATCGGGGTGAGGCGCTGGACATTGATGTGAGACAGCATGGCCGGGAAGTGTCCGTATCGGGCACCGACAAAGCACATCCTGGAGGACGTCATGATGTGGACGATGAGGCCCCCGAATGCAGAGAGCGCAACCAGCAGGGCCATGCTCCACGACATCGGTCCCAGGACTTTGTCCGCAAATGTGACGGCAATGACGTCGGAAGAGATCATCGCTATCGGAGTGAGGACTGCGAGGTACGCCACATTGGCGAGCACATAAATGAACGTCACCAGTGGGATGGATATGTAAATTAACATAAGGATTCTTCAGCTCTTCAGTCATGAAGTTTAAGTAATTCCATCCAGAGTAGGAAAATATACCAGAATAAATGGACACAGCAATCCTGCCCGGATCCGAGTGGGAACCTTCAAAGGGATTATTGAAATTTTCAGTGTTGCCCATAAAAAGATAGGCCAACCCTGCAATGATAATAAGTACTAGTGCCAAAATGTTAGTGAACATAAACAGGTTTTGCATTCGACTAGTCTTGCGGACATCGTAACAGTTCATGAACGTCAGGAAACATATGGTGACAGCTGCAATCATTCTAACTGCAGCATCAGGTACTGAGCAGTTTGGGAAAAATGGCTGAATGGCGTAACTTGCAAATGTCAGACCCATGATGGCATTTGTTGTAGGCACAAAAATTAAAATCGCATCCCAGAGATACAAGAACGCCGGCAGTGGGCCAAATGCTTCGTGAATATAAGCATAATCGCCACCAGACTTGGGGATAGATGTCCCGAGTTCTGCGTAGCAGAGAGTTCCGATCATTGACAGGAGACCACACAGGGTCCAGACGATCAGCGAGCCGCCAACAGAGCCCATGTCCTGGATCACACCCTTTGGGGAGATGAATATCCCCGAACCAAAAATGATTCCCAGGATGATGGCGACTCCCTCGAGGAGCCCCAGCTGCTTCTTGAGGTGGACATTTTCGTGGACCTCCGGTTTCTGCCCACCGACAGGTGTCGTGGCACCAGCCTCCACGGGGGAGTTCAGCATCGGCGTGGTAGTCATCTTCCCTCACTGGATGCGTTTTTGCTCAGCTATTGCAGGACAAGCAAGTTGTACAGCACTTGGTAGTTATATCAATGGGAATTCTGAGCGTTTAGATTTGCCAACCCTATCTGGTACGGATCGCACACTGCTGGGCAGTATTCAAGCAATGGGCGGACAAGGGTACTGTAACATACTCCCTTTGTTTTCGGATTGCATTTCCTTAGGATTCTTCCAATGAATCTCAGTCTGGATTCTGCTTTACCGACGATCAACTTTATATGATCGTTCCATTTTAAATCACTCCCAATGCATACTCCCAGATAATTTATGGAATTAACTGCTTCCAGTTGTTGACCTGCTATTTTGTAGCTATATGATAAGGGATCTATCTTTCATGTATTCGCAGCACATTACACTTGTCTACATTGAGATTCAATTGCCATTCCCTGCACCATGCGTCAATTCGCTGCAGATCCTCCTGCATTTCAGTCCAATTTGCCATTGTTACAACTTCTCGATACTCCACAGCATCATCTGCAAAAAGCCTCAGTGAGCTTCCGATGTCATCCACCAGGTCATTTATGTATATTGTGAATAGCAACGGTCCTATGACACTCCCCTGCGGTACACCTGAAATCACTCTTACTTCGGAAGACTTCTCTCCATTGAGAATGACATGCTGCGTTCTGTTATCTAGGAACTCCTCAATCAAATCAAACAATTGGTCTGATAGTCCATATGCTCTCACTTTGTTCATTAAACGACTGTGGGGAACCGTATCGAACGCCTGCATCACGGCAAGAAACACGGCATCTACATGTGAACCCGTGTCTATGGCCCTCTTAGTCTCGTGGACGAATAGCGCGAGCTGGGTTTCACACGACCGTCTTTTTCGAAACCCATGCTGATTCCTACAGAGTAGATTTCTAGTCTCCAGAAAAGGCATTATACTCGAACATAATACGTGTTCCAAAGTTCTATAACTGATCGACGTTAGAGATATAGGTCTATAGTTCTGCACATCTGTTCGACGTCGCTTCTTGAAAAAGGGGATGACCTGTGCCCTTTACCAATCCTTTGGAACGCTACGCTCTTCTAGAGACCTACGATACACTGCTGCAAGAAGGGGGGGGGGGCAAGTTCCTTCGCGTACTCTGTGTAAAATCGAACTAGTATCCCATCAGGTCCAGCGGCCTTTCCTCTTTTGAGCGATTGTAATTGTTTCTCTATCCCTCTGTCGTATATTTCGATATCTACCATTTTGTCATCTGTGCGACAATCTAGAGAAGGAACTACAGTGCAGTCTTCCTCTGTGAAACAGCTTTGGAAAAAGACATTTAGTATTTCGGCCTTTAGTCTGTCATCCTCTGTTTCAGTACCATTTTGGTCACAGAGTGTCTGGACATTTTGTTTTGATCCACATACCGCTTTGACGTGAGACCAAAATTTCTTAGGATTTTCTACCAAGTCAGTACATAGAACTTTATTGTTGACGTCCGCCGTCAGCTGTTACAGGAAGCAGATGGCGCTGCAGACGCGGTCTCACAACCCTACACGGACGGGTAGCACCATCTATAGGGAAAATCCCGATTTCATATTTCTACACTTCGTACGTGTAGTCTAGAGTTACTTATAGGTTTAGTTTGAAGCTGATTAATACAGAGCGGACAGTACGTAGTGATGAATTTAGGCCGGGGGTTCAGGCTGGGAGTTGTGCAGATGTGGGGCTCAATTTAATAATTAGTTTATTTAACATCAAAATACTTCTAATAACAGAATATAAAGACACTTTCAACAAAATATTTCTGTTGATCGTAAAGATCTTCAAACAGGGCTCCTCTCAATCCAAAAATCTTCCATTAAGTGAAAAACAAAGCCAAACCTGTCTTAATATAAAACAAAGTTAACAACTTATAAATTTGACACTTGGCCATAACCAGTAATACTATGTGAGGCAGCTTCAGTGATAAAAGATAAGATGGAAAAACAACTCGTAAACTTGACTAGGATCATAACACACAACTGTGCATTAGTCTATGACTGCCTCCATCACGGGATACTTATCACAACAAGCTACGTACAACCCTCTACCAAACAAGCTACGCATGCATCTTAACGGAGACAACTGAGACACAGCGCGATTAATGGCATTAGCTGCTAGTCGGCATCGATTTAAATTAATGGTAGCTGAAAATTTGTGCGAGACCTCATTCGAACCCGGGTCTCCTGTTTGCTAGTCAGACGCACTGACCACTGCGCCATCCAGACATGGCTCCTGCGTGGGTCACCCTATTACTTCTCCCATCAGACCCAAATTCTCAGCTTATCGATACACTACTGATGTAGTTACCTTCCCCGCTGTCGTAATTACTCACGGCATTTCGTCAGTTACCACAAGAGTTCGTGTGTTGTGTGCATCTGCACTAAAGTGATCAGTTAATAATTTTCACCTTAATTATATATGTGGTGTCTGTTCTTACAGACATATTCGAAAGAACGGACACCACATATAAAAACAATTGATTATTAACATATAACAACCACCAGGATCAATTGTTGGCAGTCACACTCAATGCTTTTAAGTAGAAAGCTTTAGGATTAATACAGTTACATCGCTTGTAGTTACCAACCAGAACTGCTCTGACTCACAAGACACACACACTCTCATGTGTGCCATCTATAAGCAACCACAACTTGTCACATGACAACCACGACTTCCATGCAGGATGTTTCGTCCTGTAATTTTAAAAATGTGACCCCAGACGATATTTTAAACAGATGTTGCTGTTGTGGTCTTCAGTCCTGAGACTGGTTTGATGCAGCTCTCCATGCTGGTCTATCCTGTGCTAGCTTCCTCATCTCCCAGTACCTACTGCAGCCTACATCCTTCTGAATCTGCTCAGTGTATTAATCTCTTGGTTTCCCTCTACGATTTTTACCCTCCACACTGCCCTCCAATATTAAATTGGTGATCCCTTGATGCCTCAGAACATGTCCTATCCCAATCCCTTCTTCTAGTCAAGTTGTGCCACAAACTCCTCCCAAATTTTATTCAATACCTCCTCATTAGTTATGTGATCTAGCCATCTAATCTTCAGCATTTTCCTGTAGCACCACATTTCGAAAGCTTCTATTCTCTTCTTGTCCAAACTACTTATCGTCCATATTTCACTTCCATACATGCCTACACTCCATACAAATACTTTCAGAAACGACTTCTGGGCACTTAAATCTGTACTCAATGTTAACAAATTTCTCTTCTTCAGAAACGCTTTCCTTGCCATTGCAAGTCTACATTTTATATCCTCTCTACTTTGATCATCATCAGTTATTTTGCTCCCCAAATAGCAAAACTCCTTTACTACTTTAAGTGTCTCATTTCCTAATCTAATTCCCTCAGCATCACCCGAGTTAACTCGACTACATTCCATTATCCTCGTATTGATGGATCAAGCAGGCAGTTCCAAGATTGTGGTGTAGGAAAGGTGTTGGGGCAAGAAATATTTAACGACTTTTTAAAGAGAACTTATTTACTGTACGAGTTGCATTCAAGTCCTAAGGCCTCCGATTTTTTTTCTCCGGACTGGAAAGAGATAGAAACATGTGCATTGTTTTAAAATGAACCGCGTTCATTGTCAATACGCCCCAGAGATGGCAGCACCGTACGGCAGATGTAATTTTACCGCCAGCGGCGAGAATGAGAACTGTTTTAAATACTTAAAATGTGTGACATTTTCCTTACTTGAACAGCGTGCAATCATTCGTTTCCTGAATTTGCGTGATGTGAAACCAATTGAAATTCATCGACAGTTGAAGGAGACATGTGGTGATGGAGTTATGGATGTGTCGAAAGTGCGTTCGTGGGTGCGACAGTTTAATGAAGGCAGAACATCGTGTGACGACAAACCGAAACAACCTCGGGCTAGCACAAGGCGGTCTGACGACATAATCGAGAAAGTGGAGAGAATTGTATTGGGGGATCGCCGAATGACTGTTGAACAGATCGCCTCTAGAGTTGGCATTTCTGTGGGTTCTGTGCACCCAATCCTGCATGACGACCTGAAAATGCGAAAATTGTCATCCAGGTCGGTGCCACCAATGCTGACTGACGACCACATGCCTGTCCATGTGGCAAGTTGCCAAGCAATGTTGACGCGCAACGACAGCATGAATGGGACTTTCTTTTCGTCGATTGTGACAATGGATGAGACGTGGATGCCATTTTTCAATCCAGAAACAAAGCGCCAGTCAGCTTAATAGAAGCACACAGATTCACCGCCACCAAAAGAATTTCGGGTAACCGCCAGTGCTGAAAAACTGATGGTGTCCACGTTCTGATACAGTGAGGGCGCAATCCTTACCCATCGCGATCCAAAGGGCACTACGGTAACAGGTGCATCCTACGAAAATGTTTTGAAGAACAAATTCCTTCCTGCACTGCAACAAAAACGTCCGGGAAGGGCTGCGCGTGTGCTGTTTCACCAAGACAACGCACCCGCACATCGAGCTAACGTTACGCAACAGTTTCTTCGTGATAACAACTTTGAAGTGATTCCTCATGCTCTCTATTCACCTGACCTGGTTCCTAGTGACTTTTGGCTTTTTCCAACAATGAAAGACACTCTCCGTGGCCGCACATTCACCAGCTGTGCTGCTATTGCCTCAGCGATTTTCCAGTAGTCAAAACAGACTCCTAAAGAAGTCTTCGCCGCTGCCATGGAATCATGGCGTCATGATTGTGAAAAATGTGTACGTCTGCAGGGCGATTACGTCGAGAAGTAACACCAATTTCATCGATTTGGGGTGAGTAGTTAATTAGAAAAAAATCTGAAGCCCTAGAACTTGAATGCACCTCGTACTAAATAATAGAGACCGATAATTTTAAAATTACAGCTTACAAAATCTCCTAAGCAATGCATTCTTTTACTTTCATTACCAAGTCATGACCGTTTAAATTAGGATTTTACAGTGAAACAAATACTCGAAATTTCCAAATAAACTTTATAATAAATAAACATCAACGTTACCAATTTTCCACTTTTTAAAAATCCTTTGGGCACAACCTTACAATAAATTTTTAAAAATAGATAATTTATCAAGAAATTTAAATCTTTTAAAAAACCTAAAAAGGAAATGAAATGGCAAATCGGCCAATCCATTTAACAGTAAGTGGAAATCAGACGCCTTGTTTCCAAACGTCACCCATTCGCCCAACTGTGCTGTATTCACTGCAGATTATGCGCTCGGCTTGTATCATTTATACATGGTACCTCCATGGTTTCCAGTTTGGCCTGATCATGTTTGTTAGTATAGCTTCGGCATATAATAGTAACTGTTCCAAAACAACAAATGTTAAGCACTTAAAACAACCAAACAACACAAATAAAATATTTTTACCTTGAAACCACCAGAGATTGACAAAATTAGCAGATTCCAAGCAATTAATTTAATTAAGAAAAATTAATTAATTATGAAAGTTTATTATTTTACAAGAGGTGGAGCTAGATGGGTTATTAACAAAATTAATTAGCAAATTTGAAATCGACAAAAAGCACCTATATCATTTAGCACACCAGGCTCTTAATTTATGGAAAATTGCCCTTACAATAGAACCATCCTTGAATTTGTCTGGAGTTATTTTTAAGGGAAATCACAGAAAACCTAAGTCTGGGTGGCCAGACGCGGATCTGAACCGTCATCCTCCCGAATGCGAGTACAGTGTACTAACCACCGGGCCACTTCGCTCGCTGGAAACGTGTGTCCGGCGCGTTACTACACAAACATTGAAAGAAAATATATGTTTAGTATTTGGGATGGCGAACTTTACACTGTTTTTCTTTAAGACGTATTTTAGAGCATGGTTGCTTACCAAAAAATCTCACTGCATCTTTCATCGCTTTTGCTGTAATACCATTCCCATACACATTAGCCACACTTAGAGGCCCATCCAAAACTAACGCGTTCGATATACTATCGGCAATAACTGCCATATCTGAAACGGTGCCTTCTGTAGGACTCAAACAGTAACTGCATTAGCTGAAAGCGCCATCCACGCTTGGAATTAGGCCAAGCTAACAGTGCAAACACTGGCACACTGTGTACAATTACTTTGTGGGGCCTGACAGCACCCAATACTGGCACACACCACGGCCAGTCCACAAAGGACACAGCACACAGCCTACAGCTACTTGCGCCGTGACTCCACTTCTTCTATCCACAAAGAAGTAGCGCTCTCCAATCTTACTCTCGCCTCAGGGCCACCGCGCTTGGCCTTTCAAAACTAGCCACGGCGGACTTCCTCTAGTAACCAGAGTTTCGATTTAGCAGAGATATCGAACCAAGGTAACCACTGAAGCAAGGTCGACCGCGCCATGGCTCAATGTCATCTCCAGTAAATACACCCAGTTCGCCGCTCATACAGCACACAGTCCACTGTATCGATCATGAAAGCACCAGCATGAAATTGTCAGTGCTAAAGCACTTGGATAGCTCTTTTATCTGCCTCCACTTAGAGTGCTGTGGGTCCAGTCTACATCAATATCTATATGATTATGTTGCAATTCACAATCAAGTGTCTGGCAGAGGGTCCATCGAATCACCTTCAAGTTATTTCTCCACCATTCCACACTCGAAAGGCGCGCGGGAAAAACGAGGACTTAAATTTTTCCGTGAGAGCTCTGATTTATCTTATTTCATTGTGACGATCTTTGTTCCCTATGCAGGTGGGCGCCAGTAACATATTTTTGCAATAGGAGGAGAAAGTTAGCGAATATAATTTCACGAGAATATCCTGCCGCAGCGAAATCCCCCATTGTTTAAATGTTTTCCACCCCAATTCACGTATCATATCCGTGACGCTGCCTCCCCCATTTCCCGATAGTACAAAACCAGTCGTCCGTCAGTCCCCGCTGATCGGGATCCCACACCACACAGCAGCACTCCAGGAGACGGTGTGGTGAAAGCAGTCTCTTTATAAATGTCCTAACAATAAATCGCAGTCTTTGGTTTGCTTTCCCCACATCATCCACGTGATCCTTCCAATTTAACCAGATTGCTTGTACTACTCATGTGAATGATTTCACACTTTTCATTACACCCTACAGATGTTTTATTTAAATAATTTTTCAATTGTTTTTGATAATCTGACGAGTTTACAAGACGGTAAATAACAGCATCATCTGCAAACAACCAAGAGAGCTGCTCCTATATTGTCTCCTATGTCGTTTATGTACAGGTTGATTATAATTAAAATTCAATTTTCAAACCGCAGTAGAAATAACACCAATGGTCAGAATAACGTCAAATTGCAACGGAATATTATTGGAGAAGGGGGAAAACGTATGGCAGAAGAAAAATAAATAGTTACAAATTGTATCAATAGATGGCGCTGTAAGCATCGTAATTTAGTAGTGGTCGACTACAAATGACAAATAAATCATACAATAATGCCTAAGATGTACGTTCGACATTAAAAAAAAAACTGTAGTATTCAGTGTGCATGGGTGTACAGGTGTGATATTGTCAGTTACGTTGTAAGTAGGCTGTTTAGGTTTTTATGTTGGTAACGCCACGTAGCGCTCTGTATGAAAATCACTGACTGTGCTGTGTGAAGTCTATGGCTGGTTTGCATTGTTGGAATATTTGCAATTGTGGTGTTGGGCAGTTGGATGTGAACAGCCCGTAGCGTTGCACAGTTGGAGGTGAGCCGCCAGCAGTGGTGGATGTGGGGAGAGAGATTGCAGAATTTTGAGAGCGGACCATCTGGAGGTAAATTTGTAATATATGATGACTTTTGAACATTATTAAGGTAAACACATTGTTTGTTTTCTATCAAAATCTTTCATTTGCTAACTATGCCTATCAGTAGTTAGTGCCTTTACTAATTAGAATCTTTTACTCAGCTGGCAGTTTTGGCGCACGCTGTATTGTAGTAGTTTGAGCAACGAAGATTTTTGTGAGGTAAGTGATTTATGAAAGGTATAGGTTATTGTTGGTCAGGGCCATTCCTTTGTAGGGATTATTGAAAGTCAGATTGCGTTGCGCTAAAATTATTGTGTGTCAGTTTAGTGTTGATCAGAAGAAGTAAAGAGAGAAATGTCTGAGTACATTCAGTCCTGCTCAGCTGTTTGAAAATCAAATAACGTAGAAGTTTTTCAGCACTCTCATTTATAAAATTTTTCAACGTAAGCCCATCCGCCAAGGCAAGGTCATATCACATCGGATGGGAAAAAATCGGATTTTATTTGTCCTGAGGCCAAAAACCTCATAAAAGGCATCAGTCAAAATCAAATCGGATTATTAATTTCGGTGTAAGTGATCCAAAATATGTTCAGTGTGCTATCCACAGTTTTCTGCAACAAGATGAAATCGAGAAACAGCATCTTCCAGAACTGATCGAAGTGTTTCCTCGGTCACGTCAGAATGTGTGGCGTAATGCATGCCTTCAGTGCAGCTAAGTTTGCAATCGCAACACTGAACACAACTTCTTTCAGATAGCCCACAGCTAGAAGTCACACGGATTGCGATCAGATGTCGGGACGGTCAGGCTGTAGGGAAATGGAGGCTGATAATTCTAAAATTTCCGAAATGGTACTTCAGCAGCTGCTTAACTGGATTTACAATGTGCGGAGGTGCTCCATCTCACATAAAAATGATCCCATCCACGCTGTTGGAGAGCTGGAATGACATGGTTGCGCAGAAGACACTCGTAGCGCTTACCAGTGACGGTACAGTAACAGGACCAGAAGCACCTGTCTCTTCGAAAAAATATGGCCCTATGACTGCCGTAAACCCACACCACACGGTGACCTTTTCAGGACAAAGTGGTACTAGTTGATTTGCGTGTGGATTTTCCGTTGCCCACATTCGACAATTCTGTGTATTGACAAATCCTGTCAGATGGAAAGACAATCATTGTCCACTTCCATGTGAGCAAGAAATTCTAAAGCAAAGATCTCTCTTGCTGGCAGGTCAACAGGAATCAACAAGTGCACATGGGTGATTTTGAATAGATAGCAAAGAAGGGTGTTTCGTAGGATTTTATGCACCGTGCTCACGGGAATGTCCAATGCTCGGGCAATTCTCAGTGCATTACACGTTTGCACTTGCACACCAGCACTGGTTCCAAAAAAAAAAAAAAAAAAAAAAAAAAAAAAAAAAAAAAAAAAAAGCGTGTGCAATCTTATGGGACTGAACTGCTAAGGTCATCAGTCCCTAAGCTTACACACTACTTAACCTAAATTATCCTAGGGACAAAGACACACACCCATGCCCAAGGGAGGACTCGAACCTCCTCCGGGACCAGCCGCACAGTCCGTGACTGCAGCGCTTAAGACCGCTTAGCTAATCCCGCGCGGCCCACCATTCGTCTCTTCCTGATTTCACTGACATCGAATCAATTCGTTTCATCCTTCGACCAGATTGTACATCAAAAGAACACGTCTTTTCGAGTTTCCGAATCATTTTCTCCAGGCCCACGACAATTATCGGCCCAATGCATTTTTTCAAACCTTTCAGTGTCCGAAACTTATGCAGAGCGACGTGTGCACAGTCAAAATTCTTGTACAAGCAGAGCGCGATCCTGCATTGAGTCGGTCATGGCGTACGTCGCAGACGCGAAAGGAGGAAAAGCCGTATACCCGGCATGCTTATACGAACGTCAAAGGGTCGTGCGCATGACAGGTGTGTTCATTTACGTATCCTGACACATATAGCGCCATCTATTGATCAATTTTCACTTTTTTTCTTCTACCATACGTTTTCCCCAATCTCCGATACTATTCCGTTGCAATTTGGTATCATTCTGACCAGTGGTGTTATTTCTACAGCGTTTTGAAACTTTAACTGTAATTATAATCAACCTGTAGATCAGGAACAGCAGGGAGCCTGTAACGTTTCCCTGATGAATGCTGGGTATCATTTCTGTTTTACTCGTAACTATTCACCCACTTCTACAAACTGTGATCCTCCCGACGGGAATTTATTCCTTTTGATTCTTGTATACGCAGGGAGCTCGACAAGTAAGTCACACATATCGTCCCAAGCTGAGACCATGATGCTAGAAAAGTGGAACATTGCCAGAAGGGAGTACATGTTTGGAGTTTCCTGTAGACACAGTTCTGCTCTTTTTACGGATAAAGGGACATCACAATGATACTGAAGTGGTGCGGCAACTGGGAACGCAGTCTAAAGCTGAAGTACGTGGGACAGTACCATTGTTTTGGGCAAAACGTCTAAACTGCCAACGGATTCGCCGTACAATTGTGGCGGTATATGGAACTAATGAAATGATACGTCAAAACGTAGTGAAATAGTGCCGACAGTTTGACCATAGCCACTCAGACGTCGCTGATGTTGATCGTATAGGGAGAAAGAATCTGCACCGTGCGATTTCCCTCTTTTCGGCAAGATGAAAGAACATCTGTGGGGAAAGAGATTTTCTAGTCTAGAAACTGAACAGTTGGTTGAATATTCCGACGGTTGTTCACAGAGATAAGGCGACTATGTTGGAAAATAGTGTCATGTATGTGTATCACTTTGAAGTGCGGTGGAGCATTCAGTAATATTCACCTGACATCCCATAATAACGTGTAAGTTACTTTTTAAAGTGTTCTCGTGTATTATATACTACCCATTGTAATATCCACCCCTACATTTTATTCAAAATAATATTCGAGACAGCATTGTATGTGGGATGTGAATGAAATTTGATCCTATTCTCGTAATAGTAATAAAAAGGACTTTACCATTAATAAAATAATAAATAATTATTGTCAACGATATAATTCAATATTTTATAAAAAAATATATCTCACACAATACCCATGTAAAAACATAAAGAATATCTTAAACTTTTGTTATGCGCGATTTTGTAGAAAATTCCTTCCTTTTGTTCGAACTGTTATACTGATACTATGTGATTGCTGAAGCGTAAGAAAAAGGTCTTTAAAAATTGTATTATATTACTAACCAATATTTGATAATAGAGTTTATGTGTTATTGAAGTGAATCTGCTTTTCTTTGTGTTTTATTTCATTGTAATTTTGGTCTTATGTAAATGTTCAGTTTTCTGCTCAGCTACAAAGGAGCGCAGCCATTAGCAATATTGATTATTTAGTGGCAAATGCTGAACAATAAGCGATTGACATTGAAAAATGTTTTCAAATTATAATGCATATAGTGAAGGTGCTAAAAGATTTAATAGCGGGTGTACATGAAGCCTGAGAACACTTTCAATTATTTATTGCACAAGAGCCAAATACTGATCAGATATCATACTTATATCATTTTGAAGAGAAACTCAGCAAGTTTTTTTTCATGTATACTGCCACAGCGTAGTTTGGTAATTTGTCGATAGTCAACGCTATTCGCAAACATGAGGAGTTCAGGTGCGGAGCATTCTTTCTGTGTGTTACAGTTCATGAGTTCATGAAATGGCCTTCGCGATAACCAGATCTCATTCCGCGTGACTTTTCTCTGTGGGGACACATCAAAGATCTGGTGTATGTACCGCCTCTACCACGTGATGTAGCAGAGCTCTGGGAGAGAATATGGGAAGCGACTGCCACAGTCCTCGATGCCATGCTGGGACGGGTGTGGCAAGAATTCGATTACCGTATTGACGTCTGCCGGGTCTCTCATGGTTCGCATATCGAATGGTTGTAAAAAAAAACTTCCAGAGATTGTCTTCAAAATGCGGTATGTATGACATCTGTACATTGTTTAGTTCTTGTGCAATAAATAATTGAAAGTGTTCCCGGACTTTATGAACACCCTGTATGTATATTGTTTAAGGCACAGTATGAGCCAGAATCGATAAGCGGTTGTCTTATGTTAGCCGCCATCTTAGTGACATATTGCAGCGGCAGTTTTAAATTGATTTTCTGTTCAGACATAAATGTTGTTGGTCATAATTGCGGTAGTAATTCTGCATTGGTGGCTGAGGACCCACACTGAGGTAATAAATTCCAGTTAGTCCGTAAATACATTGAACGTCTGTGAAAGCAAACAGCATCTTACAAATAAATTCTTGTCTGCTGATGTATGAAGCCTGGTTATTTCGTAATAACTTTATGAAATATTTTGACAGAAAAATACATTAGTGTTGTGTACGTGCGGTATTGTGTGACAAAACCGTTCATTTTGCTTGAAGAAAAGTGTTGCCACCTCGAATAATAGTAGCGTCCAATTCGATAAACGATATACAACTGGCAAAGTGTCTTTTAAACAACAGCACTGAAATTACTAAAAATCATAACTCTTGTTTAGTTCAGATTACTGTCATACATTAGCTTGTGTGTCATTTACACTGCTTGACAGACAGCATTGCTATATGTTCCCAGGTGGAGATTTCTTTAACAAAATAACGATTATTAGCCGGGAAAAGCAGTGATTATATAAAACCTCATGTTACGTTAATAATAGATAACTAGTTTTGTTGTAATCTTGCTGAACTTGTACACCACACACATGCAATTACACCACACGCCACACCATCCATCTCTACAAGTTATACAGGGTGTCGCACTTTCTTAATTAATTAATTTTTTTCTTAATTAAATTAATTGCTGGGAATCTGCTAATTTTGTCAATCTCTGGTGGTTTCAAGGTTAAAAATATTTTATTTGTGTTGTTTGGTTGTTTTAAGTGCTTAATATTTGTTGTTTTGGAATAGGTATTATTATATGCCGAAGCTATACTAACAAACATCATCAGGCCAAACAGGAAGCCATGGAGGTACCACGTATAAATGATAGAAGCCGAGCGCACAATCTGCAGTAAATACAGTACAGCTGTGCAAATGGGTGACGTTTGGAAACAAGGCGTCTGATTTCCACTTATTATTAAATGGATTGGCCGATTTGCCATTTCATTTCCTTTTTAGGTTTTTTAAGAGCTTTAAATTTCTTGATATATTATCGATTTTTTAAAAATTTATTGTGAAGTTGTGCCTAAAGGATTTTTAAAAAGTGGAAAATTGGTAACGTTTGGTGTTTATTTATTGTAAAGTTTATTTAGAAACTTCGAGTATTTGTTTTTGAATATAAACATTATTGTCAGTACAATATGAAAGGAACATATACTACAATGAAGAGTTGTCCATGGAGATTTGTTCTAACTCAGCACACGCTCAATATGTCCACCATTTCGTTTCGTAACTTCCTTCAAACGAACACTGAAGTTAGTGATTACCCTACGGCACATGTCTTCTGTAATTTCACTGCAAGCTTGAAGAATAAGTCTTCTGAGCTCCATTAAATAACGTGGACGTTTCGAGAAAATTTTTTCCTTTATGTTTCCTCAAAGAAAAAAGTCACGTAGATTGAGGTCTGGACTATTAGGGGGCCATTTTGTTCGTCATTGAAGCGACCTGGTAACCTAAGTGAAATGATAAGCATGTCGAAATGCTCGTGTAAAAACTCCAACAAAGTGTATTCAGTATGTAGCCTTGCTCCATCTTGCATGAACCACTGCGTGTTGAAGGGCAAGGCACTAGGAAGAAACTGTGGAATAAAGCTATTGCGAAGTATGCTCAAATAACGCTCGCTGTTCGCAGTTTCTTCGAAGAAAAAGGGTCCAATAAGTCCGTGACTGAAAATTGCTGCCCACGCTGTAATCCTCGGAGCATAATGTTGTCGTTCATGAAGCACTTGTGGGTTTTCAGTGCCCCAAAAGCGTACATTTTGTTTGTTAACCACACCGTCTAAATGATAATGCTCCTCGTCTGAAAACCAAACGTTGTCGAGAGTTTCTTCCCTATCCTCCGCCCACTGAGCAAAGAGTAGTCTCTACTGTTTGTGTTCTTCAGTGAGCTTCTGTGCTCAGGTCAACTTGTATGGGTACATATGGAGGTCAGTTTTAAGAATGCGTTGAACGGAACGTCTGGATGTTCCCAGATGCACTGCTGCCTTTCTACACGATTTCCCGGGACTTCTCTGAACAGCAACTCGTACCGCTTCAATATTCTCCGGCGAACAAACAGGCTTAGATCGAGGTCGCTTCGCTTCCAATACTGATCCTTCCTGTACAAATTTATCGTACAACCTGTGGATGGTCTTCTTGCAAGGGACCCTCGCCTGTTAAAGTGTTGTCTAAAACGCCTCTGAGTCACAACAAGGCTTTTCGTTTCATGAGAAAGTAACACAATTGCATATTGTTGCTGTGTCGTCAGTCTTCCATTGTCATCCATTCCTGCTTACTAGTCTCCTAGCGGCAGTATGGTGAATTACACGTCATTTCGTAACTGATTTGCTTTCCAAGCTAGAAGAGATCCCAGCGGGATATCTAATGTGCGTCGTAAATTGTGAAAGAAACAATTGGTAACACACTTCGTGCGCCACCCTGTAAGTGCAGTGACGGAGAAAAAAATTCGTAATACCAAGAAATAATTAGAGTAATGAAATTTCGGTAATTCATTTGTCTACCGAAAT